>NC_057849.1:161471594-161774625 GCF_015237465.2 Chelonia mydas | reverse complement strand
CAGCACGGAGCCGTGGAGCCGTCAGGAATGTGCTATCTGCTGATTGATTCAGCAACAGCATGATGAAGCAATTCCCATAGACTGGCATAGGAAGAAATTCCTATAAAAATAGACTCTAAAAAGTGAGAACTTTGGGGTCTGATTCTGCAAACCAACTTCCAGGAGCATCAGATGAGCATCTGACAAGGCCCTGCTCCCTCCTCATGTCCAGACCACCTGGCCAGTGACTTGGCATGAGCAACTCTAAGGCTGGTAACTATGATAACAACCTTGCAGAACGTGTGTGTGTGTGTGTGAATAAATATGAGATTGAATGGAATGTTATAGCTATAACTAATTGCTTACTATGATTCTTCCTGTATTCACAATAAATGTGGTATTTTGCCTTTTCCCCTTTAATAAGATCCTGCTGGTTTTTATTTTATTGGTATAACACTACCACCACTGCAGTTGTTGTAGGTATTCCTAGCCCAGTCCACTGGGCAACCCTGCTCTGGAGCATATAAAGCTGAGTGCTCTCAACCTAGGAGACATAATAATTTAATGTGTTTTGCTGATTAGAATCCCCCCCTCCCCTGTCTTCCTGAATGCACATTTCACACTATCTCCAAAATTCCATAAGTGGGCTCTCATATTGATCCTGTTTTGTGTACTGGATCAAAACTTTCAACCTTAAAAGCAGAGCAGTGAAAAATTTGACTCGATGTCAATTACTAACTAGCTTCCTTCCTGCTTCCTGTACACATGATTTAATTAGCTATTTCTTGCTGTCTAGCCTTTTTGTTCTCAAAGCAAGAGAGAGAGACAAAAGGATAGATTCGCACCAATATATACTGAGAGATCTCTTTAAACAAAAAAAGAGTTGCTGGGCAATTGCCCATTATAAAGGACTTAATATGAACCAGGTTTTAGAAATCTTGAGGCAAAACACTAAATTTGGACTAAATTCAATATTGGAGATGTTAGCTGGCAGTCTCACAAAACAAGTGTTCATATTCAAATGACTGGTGTATCCACAGCAGGATCAGTCAAAAAAAAAAAGAAGTAGAAATTAGAAAGAGGAAGAGAGTAAACAAAAAGGGGAAGAAACTTTAAAGATTACTCAAAAGGAACAGAAACTAGGATGATGGGGAACTAAGAATGAAACAAAGACAGGAGCAACATAACCCAACGCATATAGAGAGATGTCAAGTGGAAACAAACATAAAATGTAAAGACAGACATAAGCCCTGATCCTTCAAACACTTGTTTACATGAGTACTGCCATTAGATTTAGGTGTCTCAAACCCACCAAGGCATTCACAAATCTACCTATTCTTACCATTGTTATCTTCATCTCCTTCCCTCCTTCCTATTGTTTTAGACCTTGTTAGACCCTGATCCTCCCCTCACTCGCCCCCGACCAAAGTTCCACTAATCTATGGGGTTCTCTCTATGGGCACAGGAATCTGCCCATGCAATTCAATTGTAGAAACAACCTTAAATCAAGCTTTTCAGAGCAGGAAATGAACCTTTTGTCTGTACAGCACCCGACCCTGATTAAAGTCTCTGGGCACTACCTCAGCATAAATAAAGTATAATAATTATTACTGGATTGAAGCAGGAATCTTGCCTTATCTTCTACTTGTAAAGTGCCACGCCAACTTTGGCACTAAGTAATACAGTAATAGTCCCCTGTCCACGTACTGCACCTTTCGCTACCTTCTCAGTACATCTATCTGAATTCGCACCACCACATTCTTATCCTTTCCTCCAAGCATCTGGTGGTGCTAGTAAGGACACCAGATGGGGAGGACTCTGAGTTACTACAGAAAATTCTTTCCCAAGTTTCTCCCTGGCGGGTCTTGCCCACATGTTCAGTTTAACTGGTCACCATATTTGGGGTTGGGAAGAAATTTTCCCCTGGGTCAGATTGGCCAAGACCGTGGGGAGGGAGTGGTCACCTTTCTCTGCAGTATGGGGCACAGGTCACTTGAAGTTTTAAACTAGCGTAAATGGTGAATTCTCTGTACCTTGAAGTCTTTAAACCATGATTTGAGGACTTCAGTAACTTAGGCAGAGGTTAGAGGTCTATTTCAGGAGTGAGTGAGGTTCTGTGGCCTGCAACGAGCAGGAGGTCAAACTACATTATCATAGTGGTCCCTTCTGACCTTAAAGTTTATGAGTCTACGATTCCTTCCTCCACATTGTTCTCTGATGCTGTTGCTGCTCTTCTTCCCCTGGTGGCTCACATCTCTTGAACTTTCCTCACCCCCAAACAATGTTTGTGGCCACTTTCTACATCAGTTCATGCTGCTAATCTCAATCGTGGGCAGGTGGAGGCCTCCCCATATGTATTATCCATATGTAGGAAGTGGAAGGAAAAGCCACACACAAACATGTGGAGAAGCAGTTTCAAATATGCAAACACTTTATTCCCATGCTCTATGAGCTGTGTCAGCTGCTTCCTGCAAGAATGGATACTTGGCAACTTTTCTTGCCCCTTGCTTGTCCTCTGCTCTCCCCCGTAGTGCCCCCCTGTTGCCTCTCCTCAAAACCTTCTCTGTTGGTTATTCAAAAGAAGGTGAATGGCAGCCCTCAAGACCCAATAATACCATTTGTGCAACAGTAGCTCCAGCAGGGATGTTTGGACTTTGAAACCCAAGCTCTACAACTACTAGAACAGGATTTAGATGCATGGTAATGGTCTAGTAATTAAGAGAAACTGAAATGCAGGTTTGGGTAGGAATGAGCAAAATACTGACACCAAGGTTGATATAGTCTATTCCAACAACTCCATAACTAATTTTTATTTGAATATTAAGATCTCACATCGACAAGCCTTTCAAGGCACTTTCCATCTACTAATTATTCACATAACTCCCTGTACATGTAGGTAGTCAGACACCCTTTGTATCTGGAAGTCATATCTTAATTTTATTATTTTCCACAAGTCAGACCTAACAGAGAACTGTCATCAATCTCAAATTAGAGGCCCATTATTAGACCTCACATGGGATGGAGAATTTACTGCTCTCTCGGTAGTTCTTTCTTGGGTTTGTATAATTCAAATACACTTCTTAGATATTATGGTGCTAGGGGCTTTAGAAATGCTGATTAGATACCGTGATATTCTTAAGATTTTATGGCCTAAAATATGCAGAAAACTGACATTTATATATCAGTCTTTCCCCCACATGCCAGGGGCAGGTAAAATTTAATTTTTTTTATCATCATCAAGGTAAAGTGTGGAAAAGCAGATCTTGTGCCTGATAATTTTTCATGACCATTTTGTAAAGCTGATTTAAAGTACAAGGAATCTGTCCGCACCTATTCAGTTTGCAGTTGAGAAATGAGCAATTATTTTGTTTGTACTGTTGGATAAGTTTAATTAGAAATGCCAGTCAAATTCCATTGGTCATCTGGACAAACAGAAGTTACAATCTTTTTAATAGTATTGTGCAAAAAGGCTTTTATCTGCTGTAATTAAGCCCTAAATTTAAGCAGAAGTCTGCCTGGTCTGAAGTTTCCCTTATAAACAAGAACTACTAACAGTCACTTATACTCTTCAATGAATAAGCAGGCATTCATACAGCAGTGACACCTAAAATGAGCACAAAGTTTGTGAAAGGACAAAATCTTCCCTGAGATGCTAAAATAATGTATTCAAGCATTCCATGGCTTTGAGTATTGCTATTCATAAGACAAAAAGGAAAATGTACCCCTTTCAGCTGTCAGTAGGGTCACTGAAGATTGAAAGGCCCTAAATGTGACCTCTTGAATTTTTCTTTTTAATGTCTAGATGACGATGAAAAATGATTATCCTTATCCTACCAAAACTAAGGGGTGCAGTGCAAGCTTCTCAACTGCATGACCCACCACCAGTAAACTCAGCTCAGTGGGATTGCATATGAGTTTGTACACATCATACCAGTCTTTTACTTGCTCTGTCTGCTCATTTCTTATGAGGGGATGGACTATGGAAACAGACAAGAATCCTGGTCTCTGAAAAACTTGAGAGCCAATTTCAGCCTTTTGCCAGATCACAAAAACATAGAATGCAAGGACAGCACAGGCACAGTACAAAATGAGTGTATGTGTAAACAAATGCAATAAATTCAGGTTTGATTGTTGCTAGATCACCTGTCAATGAGCTGTGATTTTAATACTGTTTCAGCTTTCATTTGGAATGGTCAGACACTAGAAGCAACCATCAGGGGACAAAAAGTTGTTGTGGTGGTAAGGTTTACATTTTGGGCCTGTCAGCTTTCTCAGTGTCCTTTTAACATATAAGAAGCATTCAGAAAACGGAACTAGTAACTAAGCTCCCAGCATTCTCAGGAAAATGTTCAGTCTACTTATCTAAAGAAATACGTACCAGCTCATGCGAGCAGGGACTCCACTATTAGCCACAATTCCTTATACCAGAAAACAGTCTCTGACATAAATAGTTTTTTAAATAAGACAACTTATTACTTAAAAGGGCTCTTTTTTTTACCTGCCCACTGTTCCTTGCTGTAAGCATTCAACCTAAGAGGGCAGAATGGTTCAATGAATAGAGCACAGGATAGGAAGTTAATAAATATAGATTTTATTCTTGGTTCTGTCACTAACTTGCTGTCATTTCTTTGCACCTCAGTTTCCTAATTTGTAAAGCAAAGATAATGATACTTTTACGAGGTTTAATTCTTTCTGATTTACCCAAATAAAACATTGGTTCAATATATGCAGAAGAATAAGCTTGACAGAAGCAAAACTGGCCAAGAAAAATTATTTATTCTTAAGCAGCTTTCATATTGACCACTTGGAGAGCCAGGTCAAGCAGCTAGATTCCTTCTAAACATTATAACATTAAAACAGGTAGGTTTTATATTTTCAGTAAACCTGAAAAATTCTCTCTCAAACTACAAAATGTATTAACATGAATATTTAATCAAAACTGGTACATCCATTTTATTTTATTTCAACATAAGATTTATCCACTTAAAAAAGCCGGATTTAAGCCTAAACATTTTAACTTTTTCCTGTTCATTTTCCTTTGTATCCACATCAGTGGTCTTTGTTTTTTCCAAGAGGATCTCATAAGCCTTCTGGGCTCGTGCAATTTCTTTGTTTGCATTAAAATGAACCATTTGTCTGTTCAGAATGGGAACAATTAAATTAAAGTCATTAATTCTTTTGTTTAGTTTCTTGATATCTTCTATTAATTGTTCACAAATCTGACTCCATTGTTTCTGTCTACATGGTGTCATTGGCTCTCCAAGTTTATTCCTAGATGCTACTATGTTCTTTCTTAGTTCCTCAATAGTTTCTCGTATTTCTTTCTGCATCAGAATCCATTCTGGTTGGTATCCATTATCTATTAGAATTCTGTTCAGGTTGTGAGTCATAGGATCAATATGTGGACAGTATGAAAATTTCTGCAATGGTTTTCCTTTACCACTGAGGTTATCAAAGTCTCCTTTAGCCATTGATTCCTGGATGAGGTCCTCAACCAAACGGTCAATTGCTTGGGTAATTTTTACCTTCTTACTCTGCCTTATATCTTTGGCTATCATAGTGTTCATAGCATACTGGCTCTCAAGTTTCTGCTTTCGATATTCCATCACCTGCTCAGCTGCACGGTCTACTCTAAACTGCATGTACTGTCTCTCTCTTTGACTCGGAGTCCCAAGACCAACACCTTCCAAACTTAAATACTGCCTGTGCTGTGGTGCTTTGGATTTGAATTTGGTTTCCTCTTCATTTTCACTTTCACTTGATTTCATTTTCTTGGCCACATCAGAAAGCACAACTCGGTATGCTTCTTCTATCTGCATAAATGTTGCGGAATCAGCTGTGATGGAACCACTGTCTGGATGATACTGTTTGGCAAGATTTCTAAATGAACTTCTTACATCATCTAGGGAACACCCCTCCTGAAGTTTAAGACGTCTGTAAGAGTCTTTGATGTTATTTTTAGGTTTGTAACCTGACAACATTCTATGCTCAATGATATAGGGATAAGGAAATGTTTTTACTTTTTTGGGAATCATTGTTGAAAGCGCCCAGAGACGACATCCAATTTTTTTTGTCAATATGACACAAAGCCACTTCATATTTCTTCAGATGCTGCTACATCCTAAACAGTGACCTGTAAAAAACAACAACACTGAATATAAAATAAAACTAATGTGTTAAATTTTAAAAGCCAATATTATTTCTTAAAATCTTCTGACATTAACCAGTTATTTTCCTTTACTTTCAAAGATTGTCAAAATTCAGATTAATTTTTATGTACAAAGATCTTTATTTTAGACACCAACTCTCAGTCATATACTTGCCTATATACATATATATTGTAACAGCAGATTAGCACTATTTACACAAGAAGAATCCTGTATATACTACAAATGAAAACTCATTTGCAACACAGCTCTCCCAATATCACAAAAGAGCAGTTCTCTTTTGCAGTGTAAATATCCAAGGCTTTACACAGGTACAAAGTTTTAGCATGTTTCTTAAAACACAGTTAGGTCCTCTCTATATTGCAGAGAGCTGTGCTTTATAACTATGTTGAAGACGTGATTGTGTAATAACAGAGCCCTGCCAATACAGTTGCATTTTAGTCAGGCTCTAAATGTAAACTACCCACCAGCTGGACTCTATATCCACAGTTATGAATGCCACAGGATCTATTTTCCAATGTATACTTAAAAGTTTATTGGACCAGACCCTGGTGTATTTTGCAGCATAAGTTAAAGCCATATTCATATTATTCAGTTATTTAGATGGCAAACTGCTGTACACCAGCAGGACTCAAATATCCTAGATGCCAACCTCTTTTACTCCTGTTAGTAAGATAAAATAAATCGAGAACATTAACTTTTTAGTAAGAATAGAAAAGACCAATAATCCCTTAACTTTGATTCTGCTGAGAAGACTGGCTGCTGAAAGCGCTGGGGTCCCAAAGCAATTCTTTTTCAAATACTTACATAAAAAATAATTTTTCAAACAAAAATCAACTATAGAAAGATACAAAGCAAGCAAAAACTATACACCTAATACACTACTGAAACAACCCATTATTGTTAACGAGAATCGTCAGCCTAATTCCTTGTACAGTACACCAAGATCATCCTCACTTTCATGGCCACCACCACCACAAGTCTTTATGTCAGCTTGCATTTTAAGATATAAAACTGGACAGGTTGAATCAATTACTGTTATTTACATTTTCTACAGCTAGCAGGCTATCTATTTGGAAGAACCCTTCTGAAGAGAGGCAAGATTAGAGGCATTCAATGCTGATCATCTGTCCTGAATGCCTTGTAAAGGTACAACTCCACACATAAAGCATCAAAGCACGGGTTTGAAATTTAAGATGAGCAGGGGGTTGTTTTATTTTCTAATCACCTTGCCTTGTTTTACTTTCTTATTATAAACACTACCACTGTGAATTCTTATGGCTTTGGTTATGCAGGAGGTTGGACTAGATCAGGGATCGGCAACCTCTGGCACGCGGCCTGCCAGGGTAAGCCCCCTGGCAGGCCGGGCCAGTTTGTTTACCTGCCGCATCCGCAGGTTCTGCCGATTGCAGCTCCCACTGGCCGGGGTTCACTGCAGGAAGCAGTGCGGGCCTGGGGATGTGCTGGCCACCACTTCCTGCAGCCCCCATTGGCCTGGAACAGCGAACCGCGGTCAGTGGTAGCTGTGATCGGCCAAACCTGAGGATGTGGCAAGTAAACAAACCAGCTTGGTCCGCCAGGAGGCTTACCCTGGCGGGCCACAGGTTGCTGATCCCTGGACTAGATGATCATTATAGTCTCATTGCCTTAACAAAGACTGCAAACATGTTAAATAAGATCAGTAGACCATCTCTTAGAACTGAGTGCATTAGTCAGTGGATGAATCCCCTACAACTGTGTGTAACTGTTTTTCATATATTCACGTTACTCAAAATAGTGTGCTGAAAGTTTTTATGCCTAGTAGCCACTTTGAGTTGCTGTCAAATTAAACAGATTAGGCTCAAAATTAGACCTGCTTTATATTTATAATCTGATTGGAAAAAAAATTCAGATTCTAAGTATCACTTAAAAGTACTTGTACAATCCACTACTCATTACTATTGTTTAAATCTAAAAGTAATACTCAGTTGTTGATAATTTTAAATAAAAGCTGCTACGATTGTATATAACATTGTATACAGTGGTGTGTGGTGCTTTATGTACGATAGTTATGTAAGAACTATGCAAAATGATATTTTGTACTATCATGCTCTACAAAAGTATTTAACTAAAATGGCATCCTCACTGTTATGGTGATTTTGGCCTTAATCCTGCAATTTTCATCAGAGAAGGACTTTCTTCTCTGATAGAGGCATCTGTGAGAAAAATACTATTGCTGTTTAATAAGCATTCATTAAATGTCAGGTTTCAGAGTAACAGCCGTGTTAGTCTGTATTTGCAAAAAGAAAAGGAGTACTTGTGGCACCTTAGAGACTAACCAATTTATTTGAGCATAAGCTTTCGCACCTGTACCAATGCAGTTATGCCGCTGAGCGTTAAAGTGAAGCTGCTCCTGTGCCATCAGGAGAGCTTTTCCTGTCGGCGTAGTTAATCCACCTCTCCGAGAGGCAGTATAACTGTGTCAATGGGAGAACTTCTTCCATCAACATAGTGCTGTCTACATGTAGGGATAGGTCAGTATAACTACATTGTTCGGGGGTGTGGAGTTTTCACACCCAAGTGACATAGTTAGACACCAATATAGGTCTGTAGTGTAGACCTGGCCTCACTTTGCTCACAGCAGTAGAAGGGTTACTCTAGACTCACCGTTTACGGTAAAACTTGATTATCCAGCTCTAGAGCTACTTCTCCCCCCAGAGCAAACAATGCCTTCACAGCAGTAAGTGCCAGTTGTGCAGTCATGTAGGGGAAACTGCGGGGTGTGGGGGGGACCCTAGAGATCAGTGACGCTGGCTCACCCTGGGGCAGCTGTTTCCTACTCCATTACGATGGCAGATTAAGAGCTCCGCACTGCGATCTGACACGCTGCACAGGGCGCGGCCAGACGAGGGCTCAGAGACCAGGGTGATGGGCCACTTCCGGAGCGCAACCGGCACGACCCCGCTCAGCGGGGGGGGGGTGCGCAGCATGGCGGGGGCAGTGGGGGAACTGACACTAAGTCACCCCCCGCCCCCGGAGCCAAGGTTTCAGCACAGCCCGCCGGTGTCACCCCCACCCCCCGGGGGCCGAGCCCTGCAGCGCCCCTTGCCCCGCCCCCACTACCCCCGCCTGTCAACGCCGCCGCTGCTGTCCGACGCCCCCACCTCACCTGGCCCCCCCGTCCCTGTGATTGGCGCATGCGTAGGGGAGCGGAAGGCACGCTCACGTTGAGGGGTGGTGTCTGGAAGCGCGGTGGGAGGGGCAGCTCCTTTCACCCCGCGCTCAGGGACGGCTCCTAGTGGCTCTCTCTGGCAGCCCCGCCCCCTCCCATTCCAACGGAGCCGACGCGCGTGCCGCCTGGGATGGTGGGATATGTAGTCCCCACCATAGACAGAAGCCTCTGGCCGCCCTGCCAACGCGTGACCCCGCCCGCTCCTGCGTCCGCCTGACACGTGACAGAGCCTGGGGTGGGTTGTGACGCGCGGCCTGCGTGAGAGAAGTCGCCGGGGCTGGGCGCGCGCGCCACAGACTATGGGGCGCTGAACGCTGTCCGGACAGAGTGGGAGGTGCCACCATCGGGGAGCGGCCGCGTGCACAGGGGCTGGCAGTTAACTGGGCAATGTGACTGTTCATGCCCCGGCCCCTGGTGATACTGCAACAGACAAGAAATTAACACCCCCTACTCCGAGCCCCCCTCTCCCTCCAGTGCCGTCTGTAATGTACAGCCAGCCCCTGAGACGGTGTCTAGCGTGTTCCCCATCAGCAGCCCCAGCTTGAGTCTTCGTTTTCTGGGTCTGCAGCCAGATAACCCCTGAGACTTACTTGAAAAGCCCGAGTCGCTGGGGCCTAAATGCCCTACTGGAGCCCCTTGGGAAACAGAACCAAGCTGTCAGGCCCGGGCCAGCTGTTACTTTATCATGGTTAGAAACATGGTAACTTGGAAAGAACTGTGCATTCCCTATCCCGAGAGAGGTGCTGCCTGGAGGAACTCCCAGCGCTGTCAATGAGTGCTTCAGACTTAGGGTGATGGCCTCAGTCTGTCTCTTTGCTCTCTAACAAATGAACTCTGCCTGGTAGATGCTGAACTTTCATATCTTTTAGGCAGTATAGCTATGAAGTGTGGTTTGTGCAGCAGTAGTTGAAGTGAGCTGTAGCTCGCAAAAGCTTATGCTCAAATAAATTTGTTAGTCTCTAAGGTGCCACAAGTACTCCTTTTCTTTTTGAAGTATAGTGGTATCTTTTGTGGGGTAGCGGTTTCAATTTATCTGTGGATGGAATATTGGTTTTGAGATAACGTGTGCCAGACTCAGAAGTGATGTACATGGGGGGTGAATCATGTTTGTAAATGGGCATCAGCTGCTTTATGAGAGTGTAAATTACATTTCAGTACTGCTACCTCTTGTGATTTTATTGCAAGTTTTTCAATATTTGGTGTTTTTCTTAAATATCCCACCTATTGGAGTCAACTGATTACATGATACTCTCAGCTTTTATTTAAAAAATTAAGTATTTAGCTCTAATGGTTGCAGAGAAATGCTTGAAAAAGTGAACTAACTGCACCCTTAACAGCTCAGAACCCAGAAGGCAAATAACTCCACCCCCCCAAATTCTCTATTTTTTAAAATTCTCATGATTTTTAAGCCAATCTTATTTTGATTTGTTGAGCCCAATTCATGATTTTGAATGCTTGGGGTAAGCAATACTGTACACTCAGTCAGTGAAATGACAGCATCACTGAAGCAAGAAAAGCCACTAATGTAAGTGTGTAAAAGGAGGCCTGCTTCATCTTATTGGCTTTCATCTTTACACACTTGTGATAGAATGTACCTGCTGTGACCACACCCCACATGCTACTGTAATAATCTTTGTACAAAGTATGCCTTGTGAGATATTTTAAAACTCATAATTTTCTGTTCATTATTGTCCTGATAAAATGTGTGTGACAATGTCTTATGTGAAGTTATAATATTCCACTTTATGATATTATTAACACATATTCCAAAGTGAGGTTAGCAGACAGGTCTGCCTCAAAGGAATGTGTGTTCTGCTTAATTAGCATTTAAGCAGTAAACAGAGTTATCAAGCAGGTCGGGAAACACAGGATGCTCAAACAGGTGAGGAAAAAGCAGCAGGGAATATCCTTCCATATAGACTCTTTTGTCTCCCGAATGTCATCTGGAGATGCATTCATAGCACCTGAAGGACAAAGGAATCAGTGCTGAACTGGCAGAGGGATCCTGACCTAAGAAGTTTGGTGAGTAAGACTGCTGAAAGTATATGGTGAGAAACTACTTTGCTTGATTCTGATATAGTTTAAGTTAAGCACCATCAGAGTTATAACTTTGACTTATGCCTCATTACTTGTACTTACTTAAAATCTCCCTTTGTAGTGAATAAACTTAGTTTATTGTTTTATCTAGTCCAATGTGTTTAAACTGAAGTGTCTGGGAAACTCCATTTGGAGTGGCATGTTCTGTGCAAATTATTTCTTTTAAAGCAATAACAGACTTTATATAAACTTGTATTGTCCAGGAGAGGGGTGGGTATCACAGGACATACATTTCTGGGGGAAAATCAAATACTGGGGGTGGGTTGGGGTCACCTGCAGTATAACCGAGGTTGGTAAGAGCCCAGGTGTGGCTAGCTGCAGCACACACACAGACATAGCTTGGAATGACATTCATGCTGGAGGCTACAGCAGCAAAGCATTGTAAAGGGCACTCCAAGTTAGAGGGCAGGAGTGACACAGCAACTCATTAGTCTGGATTGTACCCTGATATGTTGCTTTCCCATTGCATCTTTGTTCTCTTGGATAAATTACACCAATGTTGCTTATGATGTTTTATGAATATGCAATTTATACTGCCACTTACGTCCCCTCTGAATCTGACCCTGTGTAGTTAGTTTGTTCTCCTTTTGTTTGATCTGTATATGAAAACTGCAGCAAACCTAAACATTTACGTGAAGTGGAAATGATGCCATGGAAGAAGTGTTTTTGTTTGGGTGTTAGACATTTCAACAGTTTTTGTGTCTCTTATTGTTCTCTCTGTTTATTATTGTATGTCTGTCTGTCTCTCTTTCTTATCCTACCTTAGAAAATGACTTGAGTCAGATAATTGCAGTATGTTGTGGGCAGTTAGAATGAATGCAAATTTTCAGTATCTTCCTCTTATGTGATTGGGTAAAAGAAGACAGGGTTTCGGAATTGTGTGGATGCTTGTTGTGATCTACACTGCAGGATCCCTGTGAATGTAAGAAGAAATTGTTTAAACATCTACAGACCAAATTCTGCCTCAGCAGTTGTATGCTTGTTTGATTGGATTTCAACTAAGGAATCTCCCGCTGTTTGTCATTCACTAGAAGAAAGAAAAAGAGATGTGTGAGTTGATAGGTGATGATTAAGCTTATTGTAATGTGCATGGCTTTTTTTTACTGTGATGCTAAAATCTGTCCATCAACATGTAGGGAATTGGAAGGTGTGCATATGTGACATTATCCTGTTTGTTAATGTAAATTTATTTATTTTAATGATGTGAGAGAAATGTATTGCATTTTAGAGAGACAAACTTTTATTTCTCACTGCCTCAGTGTGCACCTGCTTTAAAAAGTTCACACAAAGGTCTTGCTCATTGATATATCAGCATGTTTTGATTTATTTTTCTGTAAACAACTGTAGTATTGGAAACATGGTGTTAGTCATGTCTCTTAATGCACTACTGGAAGGTGTTCAAATACTATGGTGGTGAGGATGGTAAAAGAACCTATAAAGAATGGAATAGAACATATTACTTATTGTGTACCTATCTCCAACACTGAATAAACCTCATTTTATTTTCCACAAGGTTAAAAGTTTCCATGTCATAATTCAGGATTAAAGGAAAAACACTTAACTTTAATATGTGCTAGATATTAAAGTAAATTTTAAACAAATCTAAAAGTGTATTTATATTACTGATTTGAGGTTGTGGGGAGTTACACATACACATTAAGGAATGACTCTTCAGTATTAGTTTAAAGAATCTCTCTCCCATCCTCTGACATCAGAAAAGAACAGTTTTTAACTTCTGTACTGTTACCAAAGATGTTTGTGTTATTGTTATAGAAAGTTGCCTTGACATTAATTACTTGAAAAGGGCCATAAAAGTGCAGGAAAATGGCACAGACTGATGAGTACATTGACCAATGTCTCAGTTTCAGAAATTATAATCTTTGTTTTTATAGGGAATGGGGAATACAGAGTTTGTGTGGATTACCAGCAAAAATACAGAACTGATTGGTGGAGAAATAATGCCATATTATTTTTTGCTCTCTTGTGAGAAATCCAAAGAATGGAGACTAGCAAATGTTACATAGTTTTTTGAGGGGGCACCCTGTTTTATATTGTTTTGTTTTTTAAAGGAGTAAGTCATCTGCATTACCATCAGGAGTTAAAATAAGGGGGAGTGCAGCTCTCCCTCTTTCCTAAAAGGAGCATGGGAGCACACGCTCTCCTCCTCGTCCTTCTCCGTGGCTTGGAGAGGTTAGCTCCCCAAGAGCTTGTCGTCCTTGGCTATGGGATCAGCTCTCATCACACAGAAGAATTTGAACTGGGAGCAGGAGGACGGGGTTGTATCTGGCTGGGGAATTTCTGGAGTCATTAGTAAAAAGAAAAGGAGTACTTGTGGCACCTTAGAGACTAACCAATTTATTTGAGCATAAGCTTTCGTGAGCTACAGCTCACTTCATCGGATGCATACTGTGGAAAATGTAGAAGATCTTTTTATACACACACAGCATGAAAAAATACCTTCCCCCACCCCACTCTCCTGCTGGTAATAGCTTATCTAAAGTGATCACTCTCCTTACAATGGCAGGTTTCAGAGTAACAGCCGTGTTAGTCTGTATTTGCAAAAAGAAAAGGAGTACTTGTGGCACCTTAGAGACTAACCAATTTATTTGAGCATAAGCTTTCGTGAGCTACAGCTCACTTCAGTATGATAATCAAGTTGGGCCATTTCCAGCACAAATCCAGGTTTTCTCTCCTCCCCTCCCCCCCCCCCCAAACCCACTCTCCTGTTGGTAATAGCTTATCTAAAGACAGGTTTCAGAGTAACAGCCGTGTTAGTCTGTATTCGCAAAAAGAAAAGGAGTACTTGTGGCACCTTAGAGACTAACGAATTTATTTGAGCATGAGCTTTCGTGAGCTACAGCTCACTTCATCGGATGCCTTCATCACTTCATCGGATGTGAAGTGAGCTGTAGCTCACGAAAGCTCATGCTCAAATAAATTGGTTAGTCTCTAAGGTGCCACAAGTACTCCTTTTCTTTTAGCTTATCTAAAGTGACCACTCTCCTTACAATGTGTATGATAATCAAGGTGGGCCATTTCCAGCACAAATCAAGGGTTTAACAAGAACATCTGGGGGGGTGGGCCATTTCCAGCACAAATCAAGGGTTTAACAAGAACATCTGGGGGGGTGGGTAGGAAAAAACAAGGGGAAATAGGTTACCTTGCATAATGATTTAGCCACTCCCAGTCTCTATTCAAGCCTAAGTTAATTGTATCCAATTTGCAAATGAATTCCAATTCAACAGTTTCTCGCTGGAGTCTGGATTTGAAGTTTTTCTGTTGGATCAGTAGTGCCTGATGTGGCAAGTAGAGGTGTCTCAACTGGGAGTCCCCATCATATCTCCTCTAAAGTAAGTTCTGTTCTTCTGCTAGCTCCCTTTTCTGCCAAGATGCCTTTAAGATGACTGGAAGAAGGGGGGAAGGGAGAGGAAAGCCCCCTCCTTTTTTTTCTTTATGATATGAAAAGAAAACATCTATTTTTTTTAAGTGTGAGGGGGTTTCTGCTTGTGTGTTTTCCCTGCCCCCACCCTCCATTAGAAATTTAGATCTATTCTACCTTGAAAGACACTACTGAACTAGTGAAATTATGATGGGTCAAGAAGAGGTTGAAAATTGAATAACTGTGAGGGGAGAGGATTTAATTCAATTTTTTAAAAAACTTTTTTAGTTAACACCTATTTAATTCCAGTGTGTACTGAGCATTTGGGATAAATGATTATTTTGTTAAAATGTCATGAACTTCAACCTTTTGCTTATTGTGAGCTCTCTTATCCTTTAATTAGTACTGTAAAATCCCCCCCCTCCCCCCGGCCCTCAAAAGTCTTCCAGCAACAACAGGGACGATCAGACTTAACATTTCTTATATAGCTAAGACCGAAGACAGGGGAGGGAGGGGCAGGAAAAAGAAAACTTTTGATAAAGAAGCAAAAAGGGAAGAACCCAACTTTTAAAATTTTTTGCACAAAGTAAACTTTATTTCAAGGTAATCTAATGTATGTATTTAGTGCACCTAATGTATAGTACCCTTATTCTGGAAAAAAAATGATGGAAAAGACTTATTATATAAAGTAATCCTTTTCCCTGTAGTTGCAGGATAAAGTCCCCTGAAAGAGAGCACATAAAACTTTTTATGTGGACATTATACTTGATCAGCTCAGTCATTTTGGAAATGTATATAATCAATAATTATTTTATCGATTATTGGTGCCATCTCTGCTAAGAACCAAAATCTCCTTCCTAAAAGGTTACAGTTTACTAAAATCTGTTCTTAAACATAATGCTTTTGTATTTAAATATTGTCTCTGATTTTGTTTGTAAGCTATATAGTAAACTCCTCACAGATCATCTTTTCCTGAGAAAGAGCAATGTTGTGCTGGTTGGAAAGCTGACATTTTTATGGTGGTCTTAATTTATTATGTATTTTGTGGCTGTGGTTATGGATAGATGCTATTGACATTAACCAATCTTAAAGGTCATATTCTGGGATTGGTTTTGTTCATGACATTTATGTGTGCCCATTTTAATTTCATATTGGAAAAACTAGATCAGCAGATGTAAAATACATTGCATATTATAGTGTTTCTGAAATACATCAAAATTAATCTGCCAAGAAATACTATTGAGATAATTTTAAATGTCCGTGTATGGGGGGGTGTATTCAGCACATTATTCTGTCTTAGCAGCATTCTCACTGATTTTTATATTTTGACAATTGCTGTTTTTTAAAAATTACATATTTTAGTGCTCATTAAAGTTTCTGGATTGACGTTCTCCGTATTGAAGCCTGCGTTAAAGGTAAGTTTAAAACCAGCATTTGTACAAGCTTTCCCATACTGCTGATGTGGCTCAGTACTTCTGTGGAGGAACCAGACCTAGGTGGGTAGTTCAGTCTCTACACGTTGGCCTGTACACTTAAGGGATTAAATCTTGACCCCATTGAAGTCAATGGTAAAATTTCCACTGACTTCAGTTGGTCCATGAGTTCACCCAGAAGGCCAGCACTGTTGCCAATCAATACGATGTGTGATGGTGTATTTTTGTCAACTGAATACCTATATGCTGAGAACTAGACTGAGGCTACGAATTATGAGTGGCTGTTAGAGACATAATTCATATGTTTTTGTTTTTTCCCATAGGACTCTGAAATAAGAACAGTGACTGGCTTTTCGCAGACTGATGGCTGATCGAGTGCTTGTGATTGGCAGTGGAGGCAGAGAGCATGCTCTGGCCTGGAAATTGGCACAATCTCCACATGTAAAACAAGTGCTAGTCGCTCCAGGAAATGCAGGAACAGCCAATAATGGAAAGATTTCAAATTCAGGTAATAGAAAGCAAATAAATGATATTTCAAGCTGTGCACGTATATAGATGTGTGAATATAAACAAAAAATGTTCAATATCATATGCTGAATCAGTAGAAATTGACAGTGTGTCTTATTCTTTTCCACAAAAGATACCACAAATTATACCACATGCAAATAATTTTTGCTGTGTGGTTTTTTTGAATTGTTGGATTATCTGATAAAACACTTACTCCTGGGGGAATTTTGTGCCACTGCGCATGCACAGAATTTATGTCCCTTGCAGATTTCTTTGTTTCCCCACAGAAAAATGACTTGCTGACAGGGAAGCAAAGGGAGGCCACTAAAGCGGTCATGTGACCCTGCCCAGCAGTATATTTCAGGTGCCTAGGACAGCTGGCAGAGAAGTAAATCACCATGGGGCAGGAGTCAGGACTGGGGAAGACCTGGCTGGTGGCTCCTACCCTGTGCCAGGCTCAGCTGTTTTGTCACAGCTGGGCTGGGGAGGATGGGACTTCCTCTTCCCCTGCACGGCATCTGGGGCCAGTTCAGACCCACCCCCAGATTTCTCCCGCAGCTGCAGAAAATTCTGCAAACTCTCTCCCCCCCCCCCCCCCCGCTTCCTGCACTCATCAGGGATCCCTGTATAGAGAGCTACTCCCCCATCCACCCGACCCCCACATATACCCAGATCCCCTCACATCCAGACCCCCGCACTCGGAACCCGCACAATGAGCCCCACTCCCCCTGCACCTGACCATCCTAACAAGCCACCCGGATCTCTACCCCACCGAGCCCCAACCTGCTGTACCTGGATCCCTATCCCATTGAGTCCCACTCCCCCAGCATCTGGACCCCCCCAGACCCCTCACCAAGCTCTATCCCCCCCGCCCCATTCTGGACTCCCCCTACTGAGCCCCAACCACCTTCACCTGAACACCCCTGCAGAGACCCATTACTGTTGCACCCAAAACCCCCAACAAGCCCCTGTGCATCCAGAGCCCCCCCGCACCCGGATTCCCCATTGAGCCTCCCGCATCCAGAATGCCCCACACAGAGCCCTCTCAACCCACATCTGGATCCCCCCACATTAAGCCCACTCCACACTTGGATCCTGTCTTGCTGAGCCTGCCTGCTCACACAGATGGGCAGGGCCCTGGGGTATTTCTGGGGCAGGCATGGTCCTTGTGCTGTGTCAGGGTTGGGTGCAGCCTCACTGCTGAATCTGTGTCCCAGGGGGGAATTTGCAGAGTGATCTCCCACCTCTGTGCAGCCAGTGGCCTGTGCTCCCCAGTACCATGGTGGAGCCTCCACATTTACTTGACAAGTAACATTTGCAGAATTTTAAAATATCCTACACGTAATTTTTAATTTTTGGCACAGAATTTTTAATTTTTTGGTGCAGAATGCCCTCAGGAGTAAACACTGTATCATATGTGTTTTGAAAAAGCGCCAAGAATTAAAGTAAACAACACATGAGACTTGAGGACAGCTGGATCTAAATGGATACTAACCACTCCCAAAAACACATACAAAGGTCCAAAAATTAATAGAGTGAAACAGATACAGTCAAATTCATAATGTATTTTAGGTTCTACCTTCTTCAGTGGTAAAAGATTTATTTCACTGTCACTGAATCTGATCGGTATGTGCTTTAATGCTTGTATATGTGAGAATGGTTTGTCTTGTCATTGTGCCTAAAGTACAGATCAATGAGAATCTTTCTACTGACTTCAGTGGTCACTGGATCAGGCTCATGATTTACTCTTGGGGGAATTCTGTGCCAAAAATTAAAAATTCTGTGTCAGATATTTGAAAATTCTGCGAATTTTATTTATCAAAATAACACGATATAAGCATACCAGTTGCAATTATTTTGGTAATTTATTTCAAAATATCTGTCAGCAAGTATGTCTAACAATACAGACCCTCCCCCCAAAAAAAGATTCTGGTAATTTTTTATTTTGACAAATAGATTCTTTACGAGGCATATTAATACAGAACTTTGTGTAATTCATTTAAATTACAATACAGAAATGTGTTTCCTGCACCTGTCAGAAGCAGTGCAAAGGCTTGGTGGAGTCAGGGGTAATGGAGGAGCTGAGGGAGAGGGACGGAGCATAGCAGTGTTGGGTGTGGGTGGGAGGTTTTTCTTTGAGAGGGGATTGTTAGGGTGTTTGGGAAGCCTCCCCCATGCAGATCCTTGCTGACCCCAAGCCTCTGCCATTCAGTCGGGCACGTCTGCCCCGTCCCCGCACCTCTCATCTCCATGGGTCTCTGCAGCCACCATCCCCAGGCTCAACGCTGTCACCCACTAGCTCCTGAGCCCATGCTCCAGTCCCCCCGAGTAGCCATTCTGAACCCCAGTCTGTGACTCTCCCCTTCCTCTCCCTCTCCGCAGCCCTGTGTGCCCCACTCTGTCCTAACCTGGCTCTGTGATCACAGTGCTGTGATGAACTCTTACTCCTGGGGGAATTCTACAGCACCGGGTATAGAATTTTGTATTTTCCTGCATAAAATACATTTTGCCTAAGAAGTGCTGCAGTTCTGCCTTCTGCCCACCAGAGGCCTCTGTGGTGCTAGAACGCCTTTTTATTTTTAAAATGTGTTAGTCCATTTGTATAAAGATGTTTTTAAAATGTTTACTTGGGCTACCCAGAATAAACATAGCGTAATTAATATTTAGTGAATGTATATTTATCATATATTGTGCATAACCTTCAGTTATCTATTCTGGACTCCGTTTTTAGTTCTTTTTCAGTTTTGATAACGTCTGTAAGGGCTTAGCACCCTCTAAGTTGTTCAGCTCTTCTTTTGCCTATAATATCCTATTCCAACACTGTATTGTCACTGTTTGGGGGTGGAATTATAATTATAACTTAATTATATATCTTTATCCTTGTCAGCAGTGTTAGTCAGCAATCATACTATCCTTGCCCAGTTCTGCAAAGACCATAACATTGGACTTGTGGTAGTTGGACCAGAGACACTCTTGGGAGCCGGTAAGGTTAGAATAAATTCTCTTGTTAGAAAAAGCCAAGTGCCTTAAATTTATCTTAAAAGAAAAATAATCATATTGAAGTTCTAAACTGTATTCTACCTTAATTTAACTGAAGTGTAAGAATATTCTAGGTTTTTCCTCTATAAATGTAAGATTATTTTATGTCTAATTTTTGCTTCGTAGCTGTGTACATGTAAGACATCATGTGGGAAACGTGCAGTAACTGGATGGTCTCACTATAAGGCTTTGTAAAATAGGATTAAAGGTCTCTTGAAATCAAATGATTAAACAGGTAGCTTAATCCATTTGTAAAATAACATTTTGAACATTAAATTGTTCACTATAGCAAAGGACATAGCAGGCTGCTTGGATGGTGCTTTGAGAGGTATTTAAGAACATAAGAACGGCCTTACTGGGTCAGACCAATGGTCCATCTAGCCCAGTATCCTGTCTTCCGACAGTGGTCAATGTCAGGTGCTTCAGAGGGAATGGACAGAACAGGTAATCATCAAGTGATCCATCTCCTGTCTCTCATTCCCAGCTTCTGGCAAACAGAGAAGTAGGGACACCATCTAGTTCTTTTTTGTCTCTATATAAAACCACATCTTGAATTCTGCATGCAGATCTAGTTGCTCCATCTCAAAAAGGATATATTGGAATTGGAGAAAGTACAGAAAAGGGCAACAAAAATTATTACGGACTTTTCTGTTTTGAAAAGAGACTGCTAAGGGGGGATATGATAAGTCTATAAAATCATGACTGGTGTGGAGAAAGTAAATAAGGAAATGTTATGTACTCCTCATAACACAAGAACTAGGGGGCACCAAATGAAATGTAGACTTCCATGCTAACAGTGCTCTGAATATTTTCAAATGAGGGATGAGAACAAAAATAAAATGGTAATACACACAAACCCATCAATAACGTAAAGATGTTATAGAATAACTCCACCAAACAAGGACGCTGCACTAGAGAAATAGATTGCATTGTGGAACGGGCCACCCAAATAGAATAACTCCACCAAACAGGGACGCTCCACTAGAGCAATAGATTGCATTATGGAATGGGCCACCCAAATACCCTGGGAGAACCTGTTTCCGTACAGAAGAACCCTCCAACACACACCCCTAGTTGTCACCTACCATCCCACATTGGCACACACAGGAAGTATCATTAAACAATTACATCTTAT
The DNA here is from genome assembly GCF_015237465.2 of Chelonia mydas. Classification (NCBI taxonomy): domain Eukaryota; kingdom Metazoa; phylum Chordata; order Testudines; family Cheloniidae; genus Chelonia; species Chelonia mydas. Next base: position 161,753,678 of record NC_057849.1, on the reverse strand, counting down.
ACTTGATGGGGATCACATCCTGAAAGAAATCTTTCCTGAACCCCCTCTTCTGGCCTTCAAATGACCCTCCAACCTTTCCAAGCTCATTATCAGAAGTAAGCTCCCCACAGATCAGGACACTCCAATTCAAAGCAGCACCAGGCCCTGGCATAACAACAGATGCAAAACCTGCAGACATATCTCCACTGCTACGATGATCAACTCCCAGTACAATACTCCTTTCAAGATCCATGGGTCCTACACATGCCTCTCACAATATGTGATGTACCTTATCCAATGCACTAAATGCCCCAATACCAACTGTGTGGGTGAAACCAGACAGTCACTATGTCTTGAATTCACACAGAAAAAGGATAAAGGACAAAAAGACCTCCTCACCTGTGGGTGATCACTTCTAACAAAATGATCACTCCATATCTGATCTCTCAGTTCTCATCGTCAAAGGAAACCTGTACAACACCTTCAAAAGACGAGCCTGGGAGCTTAAATTCATAACATTGCTAGACACTAAAAATTATGGTCTTAATAAAGAAACTGGATTTATGGCTTATTCCCAACAATGTATAACCCGCTAACCTGCCCCCTTTTTGGTCCTATGACTGGAGAGTTGTTAACAGGTCACTTCACCTTGAATGGTTTCTTAGAATATGTGTTAACTACTTATGCTAAACAATCTGTCCTACCTTGTTTTTACTATCACACTCTTGAATATCTTTCCCAGACCTGAAGAAGAGCTCTGTATAAGCTCGAAAGCTTGGCTCTCGCTCTCCGGAAGTTGGTGCAATAAAAGATGTTACCTCACCCACCTTTTTATTATTATAGCTGTGGTTTTCAACCTTTTTTTTTTTTTTCATTTGTGGACTTCTAAAACATTTTGAATGGAGGTATGGACGTCTTTGGAAATCTTAGACATAGTCTGCAGACCCCCAGGGGTCTGCGGACCACAGTTTGAAAACCATGGTTTTCTAGAATAAAAAGGCTATCTTAGGTAGACATTTGAATATTTGAGTGCATTTATCTTCTGGCACTTCTCAATTACCAGGAATTGTGGATGACTTGATGTCAGCTGGAGTTAGATGTTTTGGTCCCTCAGCCAAGGCAGCTCAGCTAGAGACCAATACAAGCTTTGCCAAAGCCTTTCTGGATTGTCATAGGATCCCAACAGCAAGATGGAAAGCATTTGCCAATCCTCAAGAAGCTTGTAGCTTTATTACCAGGTAAACCATCCGTCACTTGAAGCTTATTCACTTTTTCAAGTATCTTGTATATTTGGTCTTACCCGTGGGCAACAAATACAATAGGCCAGGGAAGGCTAAACCTCCCCTGGCAGAGCCGCTGCTGCGGGACAGTAGGTTGCAGGTTTTTGCTTCTTATTATGCGCTATTGCAGGTTCCGGGGCAGCTGAGGCAGCAGTATCTGCTATTCAGTTTCCTGGGTTCATCAGTAATCTCCCTGGATTCCAGAGAGATTACTGATGAACCCGGGAAGCTGAGTAGCAAATACCACCTCCTCAGCCGCCCCGAACCTGCAGAGCTCACATAAAAAGCTCATCGTTTGTCTGCTGGGCATCTGGGGGTCTCGGAAGGCAAGGCGCACTGCCTTCCCAATTCTCCAGCTCAGGTTGGTCTGCCAGCACAGCTAGGGCCAGCCTGGGGCTCCTCCATTGGCAGGGGGAGTGGATTGGTGTTCCGCCAACCCGGGGTTTCTCTGGCCATGGCAGGGGGGGGCGCAGGGCTCCTGACATGGGGGAGCAGGACCTCGTTTGGAAGGGGTTGGGCCAGGGGGCTAGCCTCCCCAAAGGGGGGGTCCACCCACCGCCCATGGTTTTACCTCATACTTTCTTTTACTTGTTGATGCTTTATTAGCTACTAGCTGTCATTAAGGTACTTTAATAATCAAAGACAAGGATGGCCATTGGGCAACTTTAATGGCACTAAGGGCCACAATGGCAGTTTTTCAAGTTTCAGCTCAGAGATCATAGAGGTTTTTCTCTGTTAAACTACATAAGGATAACAGTTGGCCATCCATGATAAAGGAAAAAACTGATCTATGAAAAATAACATTATATTTAACTAAAGTTTTCTTCAGATATTTTATATATGGATCAGGCTCTCCTGTGTGCCATCACAGATTTCCGTGTTATTCCTGGAGCACTATGAAAGGATTCACATACAGCTGAAGCTCGATTTCTTACTCGTTTAAGGCTAGATTGCATATTCCTTACTCATGTTGGTGATTCTAAGTAGTGCCACTGAAGTCAATAGGATTCTTTGGGGGAGTGGCTCACAATTGTGAAGAAGGGGTTCACAATCTGGCCTTAAGTAGTGATGCTCCATTACCATAGTTCAATTGACCACAGAAGAAAGCTACTGCTGTACAACTGTTCTATTCTACAGCCATGCATTGGCTCCACAAATTGTGTTTTCTCTTATGTCATGTATAACATGTGGTAGTATCAATGAGAACATGCATTTTAAAAAAAAAATCTCTCTTCTTACTAATTTTACCCAAACAAGTTCTACTACGCTATTTTCTATTACAGTTATGCAAAGGAACTTTGATATGTAAACAATAAAAGAACCTTCAACACAAAGAAGAAAAACCATCCCAGATTGGCATGCCATGCATTGCAGAATATGAGCTTTGTGTGCTTGGTCCTGCTCCCGTTGAAGTCAACAATTGGGCTTTGTTGGAGTGGATTAAAATATGAAAAAGAAAACGTGCTATATCAGAATGTGTGTCTGTTTGTATGCTGGTGTTATGAACAATCTGTTCAAATATTCCATTTAGTTTTACTATCCAATATCTGAGGGAGGAGGAAAGATGGATAAAATGTGGTTAAGCTATCTCTTGGAATTGGATAAATCATTTTATGCTCAAAGAATAAATGCTATAAATTTGAGTAAAATACACGATATTCCTCATGTAACAAAGTAGCTGAATCCCTTCTTTAAGTGCAAAACTCGGCATTAATTATGACTGTGACCTGCACAGTGAGCAAATGTCAGAGCCTGCACTAGACGTCAGGAGTTCTTGGTTGCCAGTCCTGTGCTTAGGCCACAAAACCACATTAAGTCCATCTGAAAATATGACATATAAGATTGGTACAAGCAGGTACATTTTAATGTATCATTCCTCAGAAAAAGGGGAAATTTTCTAAGTGTTCAGGTTAGAAATTTACCTTTTAGAGGATGCATTGAAGTTGTCCGATCCTGACTGTAATGTGCCCTGCCATCACTTATAGCACAGACTTTCCTGCGCTGGTTATAAAGGCTAGTGGCCAAGCTGCTAGAAAAGAAATAATTATTGCAGCCAGCAAAGAGGAAGCCTGCAGAGCTGTGCAAGAGATTTTGCAGGTAAGCTACCCTTTATTTAAATACTGTGAGGTCCGATTCTCGCTGCCCAGTGACCTGGAAGAAATGAATTTGGGGATCTCACTCCATTCTCTAGACCGAACAGACAAGTGTTTTTCACCACAAAACCCACCACTTCGTTGGCCTGAGAGCTGAGTGGACCTTGAAATTTAATTATTTTCTTAACCTAGGGAGGTCCCTCCAGCTCAGGGCAGGTGTCCTGGGAAGCTTACTCTGCTGCTGCCTATGCTATACCTGTTCTCTGGGTAAAAGGAAGGCTTCAGTCACCAAAACTGCCTGTTTCTTGTGACACTGGGCCATTTTCCTGATGCCTTGCCCAGGCACATAACTGGGCAGAGATCGTCTGGGTGGATTCCTTTGACCCTTTCTCATGGCAATGGGTGTTGACCAGTGTTCTCCCCTTGGTTTCCCCTCTAGATCCCTCATTTTGTATCTGTGATCTTCACCCCTGTTTTTTTTGTCCCATATGTAATCAGTTAAGTTCTGGGTTCTATGGCCCCTCTCTGATCTGAGGGGGGTGGTCTTTTCATTTCTTTGGTTGTCTCTGCCCACAATCCCAGGATTAACATAAACTGGCTCTTTTCATATACATTGTGTTTCCTTCTCTTTGCGATGCTTTTCTTTTTTAAAGAGAAGACATAATCTAACTGATGGATGTCACAGCTAATAACTAAAGAATATTTTTAATGCAGGATAGAGTGTTTGGAGAGGCTGGAGAGACGGTTGTCATTGAAGAACTTCTTGAAGGGGAAGAGCTATCTGTATGTTCAGTTTTGGCTCAATAGTTTGGTCACAAATCCTTTTATGCACTTGTATTGTTGTTACACTTTTTGCCTAAAAGCATGAATTCTTCATTTTAACTAGTTTGTGTTTTATATGGCTACCGCATAAATATGTAAGAGATGCAGTCTGATGTCAAGTTAGTCAATATACATTCTCAGTACAACTCTATTCTACATTAACCATAAATATGCAGTAACTGTGATCTGGGGACAGGGGGGTGAATTGATTCTCTAGAGGAGAAAAAAAGTGTTTGCAGATTTTTAATATATCTACTTTTCGGTAATTTTTACATTACATCCTAAATTGTTGTCCCAATGCTTAGTTCACTTTTTTTTATCTGTAAATACAGCTGTGGAGCTTTCCTTGCTGTAAACTATATGTTACTCCTCTTCAGGATAAAATTTAAGCTTACCTATGTGACACAGGTCTGGATGTTGTGTCACAGTTACAAGATGAATTCTCTACACAAGATTTTACTCCATTACCAAAGATAATATTTTGCTCTCTTTTTAGACCCTGATCCTGCAAATACTTACAAACGTGCTTCATTTTAAGCACTTGAACGGTTCCACTGAAGTCAGTGGGACTACTCACATGCCTAAAGAAAGCATACATTTCAGTGGGCTTGTTGGATCAGGATCTTAATGTACCCAGCCCTGATAATATAGTAGAAGGAATTCTTATATGCAGCCCTCACCAGTCAAAACCATTGTCTCCAGAAATCTTTGTTAATACCTAAATAAATAATTAAGACAGGCTACAGTGGAGTACAGTAGTCCTTGTAGTCAGTGGAGTTACAACAGGATGAATTTGGCCCATTGTTTTCTAGTTTTGAACCTTAAATACTAATGACAGGGCTAAATCTGTGGCCTTCTGAGCTGATTTCAGTTAATACAGAACATAACCATTTGAGTACATTCTTTGGTGTTTGTTTTTCTTTACAGTGCTTGTGCTTCACTGATGGTGTCACTGTTGCCCCCATGCCACTAGTCCAGGCCCACAAACGGTTAATAGATGGAGACAAGGGCCCAAACACTGCCGGGATGGGAGCTTATTGCCCAGCACCACAGGTTTAGTGATCTTTTGATTTTATTTTCCAAATTTACTCATGAAATGTAATTAAGCATTGATGAATTTGTTAATAAGGGCCCAGTTCTGTTGCCATTATGTAGGCAAAACTCCCTGTGAAGTCAGTGCTTTGTTTGCATAAGGATATGGAGCCCCAGTCCTATTATTCATTCTTGGACTGGGAAATGGTCTCCCTTATGGCTTTTCTGTTAATTTTAGGAATGGTGTGCCTCCCACGCTGTTAGTAACTTTGGAAATGAGCATACACTTTAAAAAGTGGACCTGTGTAATTCCCGACATGTCTGGAGGCTTTCTGTATATTAAACATGACCTTAGTTAATGATTTCAGAATTGTTTTTTTGTTTGTTTGTTTTTGGTAACAAAGAATGTTTGTGACCAGCTGCTTAACACAGTAACATTAACCTGGGGAAGGAACACAAGCAAGAACAGGTTAAAGAATATTTAGATAAGTTAGATGTATTCAAATCAACAGGGCCTGATGACCGAGGATATTTAAGGAGCTAGCTGAAGCATTAACACTGATCTTCAGGAACCTGTGGAGGATGGGTGAGATCCCAGAAGATTACAGAAAGGCAAACATCTTTTAAAAAGGGGAAAAAAGAGGACTTGGAGAATTATAGATCAGTCAGCCGAACTTTGATACCTGGGAAGATACGGAAAGAAACTATCAAACGCATTTTTAAGCACCTAGAAGATAGTAGTGTGATAAGTAATAACCAACAAGGATTTGTAAAGAATAGATTGTGCCAAATAAACTGAATCTCCTTCTTTGACAGGGTTATTAGCCGAGTGGATGCAGGGGAAGGAGGAGAAGAAGTAGATGTGATATACTGTATCCTGATTTTATTAAGACTTTTGACATAGTTCCAAGTGACATTTCTCTTAACTACTAGGGAAATGTAGGCTAGATGAAATTACTATAAGGTGGGTGCACAAGGGTTGAAAGACCGTACTCAGAGAATAGTTATCATTGGTTTGCTGTCAAACTGGGGGGACATATCTAGTAGGGTGCTGCAAGTCTGTTCTAGGTCCAGTACTGTGTTTATAAAATTTGTGGATGACCCCAAGCTGGGTTGGGTTTCGTAAGCACTTTGGAGGCCAGGATTAGAATTCAAAATGACCTTGACAAACTAGAGAATTGGTCTGAAATCCACAAGGTGAAATTCAGTAAAGACAAGTGCGAAGTGTTACACTTAGGAAGAAAAAATCAAATGCATAACTGCAAAATGGGGAATAACTGCTAGTTAGATGGTAGTACTAGTGAAAAGGATCTGGAGGTTATTGTTGCTTCATATTCAATTTGTGATCTACTAATAACATTCTTGGGTATATTAACCGGAGTGTTGTAGGTAAGACAAGGGACGTAATTGTCCTGCTCTGCTTAGCACTCCTCAGGCCTGAGCTGGAGTTCTCTGTACAGTTCTGGGCATAGGCGCCGAATATGCTTAGCACTCACTGGCAGCCAACCTCCCCCTTTCCCCTACAGCGTCTCCCGCCCGCCAGTAGCCCTGCCGATCAACTCTTCCCCCTCCCTCTCAGTGCTTCCTGCCTGCCGTGATCATCTGTTCCGCGGTGTGCAGGAGGCACTGGAGGGCAGGAGGAGAAGCAGGGATGGGGCATGCTCAGGAGAGGGGGCAGGAAGAGGAGGGGTGGGGGTGGAGCCTGGGGGGAAGGGATGGAGTGGGGGGCGGGGCCTGGGGATGAGTGGGGGCTGAGCACCCCCAAGAAAAGGAGGAAGCTGGCACTTGTGCTTCTGGGTCCACATTTCAGGAAAGATGTGGACAAATTGAAGAGAGTCCAGAGGAGAGCAACAACAATAATAAAAGGTTTACAAAACCTGACCTATAAGGAAAGTTTAAAAAAAACTTGGCATATTTAGTCTTGAGAAAAGAAGACTGAGGGGGGACTTGATAAGTCTTCAAATATGTTAAGGGCTGTTATAAAGAAGACTGTGATCAGTTGTTTTCCGTGTCCGCTAAAGGCAGGACAAGAAGCAATGAGCTTTATCTGTAGCAAGGGAGACTTAAGGTAGATATTAGGAAAAAACTTTCTACTATAAGGATAGTTAAGTACTGGAATAGGTTACTGAGGGAGGTTGTGGAATCTCCATCATTGGACATTTTTAAGTATAGGTTAGACCAGGGGTTCTCAAACTGTGGGTCGTGACCCTGTTTTAATGGGGTCACCAGGGCTGGTTTAGACTTGCTGGGGCCTGGGGCTCAAGCCAAAGCTGGGGCCCCACCACCTGGGTCTGAAGCCCAAGCCCTGGGTGGCAGGGCCCAGGTTTCAGGCCCCCTGGGGCTGAAGCCTTTAGGCTTCAGCTTTGCCCCCGCACTCTGCCAGGGGTGGTGGGGCTCAGGCTTTGGCTTTGGAGCCCCCTGCCCGGGGCAGCGGGGCTTGGGTGGGCTCAGGCTTCAGTTCCCCCTCCTGGGGTCATATAGTAATTTTTGTTGTCAGAAGGGGGTCACATGGTACAATGAAGTTTGAGAACCTCTCGGTTAGACAAACACCTGTCAGGGATAGTCTAGGTATACTTGATCCTGCCTCAATGCAAGGCGCTGGACTGAATGACTTCTTAAGGTCCTGCAGAAATAACAAAGTATGTTGGGTGAAAATAGGCATATAGCAAGAGAATGTTATGGTTTTCAGGAGAAAAAGACAGTGTTGAAAAGAAATGTCGTGTGATAGATCTTTAACCAGAGAAAGAGCTTTTTAATAAATAACATCTTGGTGCTATCTTACATTTTCACTGTAATTTAAATTCAGGCACTTCTGGAAACATGACAACTTAACTGGTACAAAATAAATGGGTTATGTTCAGTGCTTTTTAAGAGACTCAGATGAATTAATAATAAGAGGAAACGTACCATAAAAGGCTTACACTCTCAATTTGGAATTGCTCATCAGGTTCCTGAAGCTCTTCTAGAGAAAATTAAAGACTCTATCCTGCAACACGTTGTTGATGGTATGAGACAACAGGGAACAACATATGTAGGTAAGTGCTCACCTGAATGATAGAGTAAGCACATGCCAAGTAATTCTGTTGAACTACTTTTGAACTCCAAATTGTCTCCATCAAAGAAGAATGCACTAGTTTCCCATCCTACTTTAAATCTCCCCAGCACTGAAAGTTACAGATTGGCAAAGTAAGTAAAATGCTGCTTGAGAACCCATTAGAGTTTGATTTAAGGACATTCACTTTGTATATATTGACATGAGGTTGACAACTTGTGTTTTAACAGTTATAAAGCTTTAACTTTTTGAATCTCAGCATCTTCTGTCGTTAAATAATTGTCTAATCCCACTCATAATTTTTCATAACTTTGAAAATGTAAATAGATTACAGTTTATTTTTAAGCTTTTTTTAATCTTTTTTGTTGAAATTATATAAAACTAAAATTGAGTTCTGCTGAGCCTAGCTATACAGTGCAACACAAATAAACAAATTTCAGAGTGGTAGCTGCGTTAGTCTGTATCAGCAAAAACAACAAGGATACTTGTGGCACCTTAGAGACTAACAAATTTATTTGGGCATAAGCTTTTGCGGGCTAAGACCCACTTCATCGGATGCATGGAGTGGAACATACAGTAGGAAGATATTGCAATTCTTCAACAAAAAAACTTCAAAAACAGACTCTAACGAGAAACTGGAGAACTGCAATTAATTTGCAAACTGGACACCATCGAATTAGACCTGAATAAAGACTGGGAGCGGGTAGGTCACTACAAGAACTAAAAACTAATTTCCCCATGCTAATTTTCCCCCTACTGTTACTCACACCTTCCTGTCAGCTGTTTGAAATGGGCCACCCTGTGATTTTTCCTCCTGTTGATAATAGCCCACTTTAATTGAATTGTCTCGTTAGAATTGGTAAGGCAATTCCCTTCTTTTCATGTGCTGTGTATATATATCTTCCTACTGTATTTTCCATTCCATGCAGCTGATGAAGTGGGTCTTAGCCCACCAAAGCTTATGCCCAAATAAATTTGTTAGTCTCTAGGGTGCCACAAGTACTCCTCGTTGTTTTTACAAATAAACAAAAGTCTCCGCTGTACAGGAGGTATTCTTTGGGAGGTGTTTGTGCATTTTTCAAGGCCCCTTTACACCTTCAGGGTGGCTGCAATTAATGGGCTTTGTCAGAGGGCAGAATCTGCCCATGTGTGTTTAGACGCTAAAAACACTCAAATGTTTCTGAACTCGCTCTGTCCCTCTCTAGTATCTTCAGTAATCTATCACGGAATACATTTCTTATGGCACTGCTATGCAGTTTGCTGGATTTTTATGGGATTTTAAAGGGATTGCCATAGAATACAAACATTTTGCAGAACCCATGGTGCAGATTCCCTACAGTTTACATAAGTTTATCCCACATTTCAGTTTACTGCTTTTAAAGAAAGTGAAAAAAACTGCTTTGAGCTAGCCTGTATAGTTCTGCTTTCTGTTCAGGTGTGCTGCAAACAGGATTAATGCGTACTAAAGATGATGTGAAAATTTTAAACTTTAACTGCCACTTTGGTGACCCGCAGTGCCAGGTGAGTGAGAGATGCTGGAAAGCTAAATATGCTCCATGTTCCATACCAGAATTTAATAACTTGCTACTAATGTAATTTACATAATTTAACAGGCTGTATGTCATATCTACCACAAATATGGAAATTTACAAAAGAGCATCTTTGAGAATGTAGCAGTAACTATTAGAAATTTGCTTGTTAGCATTTATCTTCTGTGAAATGTTCATTGCCTTAGTTTGCGATTTGAGGTTATTGCTCAAATTCTGGTTTTCTGAGTAGAAAAGGAGGCCAGACAAATTTGTGCTAAGTAGTTTCATATTTGGTCTCTACAGGTGTTGGTTGCTTTCTGCCTGTTGCTAACAATGGATGAAATTTTCTTAGTGACAGTAAATTTGCCAAAAATGTGTGTTTGGTATACCGAAACTATCTGAATTCAGGTTGAATTCAGTGAATAGTTTCAGCTGAAAAAACCCTGAAAATAAAATTCTTGGAAATGTCAAAATGAGCTGTTTAGACAATGTAGTTTTGAAACAAATGTCAAAACAAAACAAGACAATTTTTGTTTTAAAACTAGCCAATTTTTTTGTTTTCAGACTTTTTTTGTCCAGCCACCAAACAGAAAAATCAATTATTTTCTCAGCTCTAGTGTCTGGGAATAATTGCTGTAAATTAATGTTCACTGATTTTATTTCCAAATCTGCAAATGTAGCAAAATATTTCCTGTTCTCCAACACATTTTTTGCTCACTAAGGTGAGCTTCATGTGAGTTTCAGTTTTTGAAGAAAAGCTTAATAAGTTTTTGATATTTAACAGTTAACAAAAAACATTTAACTAAATTGTTTAGCATACTTTTGCAGGTAATTCTTCCACTGCTTAAAAACGACTTTTATGAAGTGATTCAAGCAACAATTGATGGCAAACTCTGCAGCTGCATGCCAGCTTGGTCAGAAAACCGTACTGCTGTGTCTGTGGTTATGGCAAGTGAAGGGTACCCAGGAGACTATGCCAAAGGCCTGGAGGTAACAGGTAACTTCTTAAATTCCAGACCAGGACTACTGCAAGGGGCCCAGTGAGTTTCATTTAGCAGAGAGCCATATTGTTACTGGTCCTGAGGAGGCACATGGGGAGAAGGGACTCCTTGCACCCGTGCATGGGGGACAGTCATCGTCATAGAAATGTAGGTTTACACACCTGTCCAAAGTACCACAGGGGCTAGCAGTTTCAAACAGCACTCTCTCTAAGGACCAGACTGTGGCTTGGAGTTGGGATGAGAAGAGGGTTCTAGTGCAGTGGTTTTCAAACTGTGGGTCGTGACCCAGTACTTGGTCGCGGAATGTAAGGCACTGGGTCACAGTGGCTCTGGTCAGCACTGCTGACCAGGCCATTAAAAGTCCTGTCGGTGGTGCTGCCTGGCTAAGGCAGGCTAGCCCCTACCTGTTCTGACCCCACGCTGCGCCCCGGAAGCGGCCAGCAGCAGGTCCGGCTCCTAGTTGGGGGGCAGGGGGGGGATGCACTGCCCCTGCCCTGAGCACCGGCTCTGCACTCCCAATGGCCAGTTCCCGGCCAATGGGAGCTGGTGGGGACAACGCCTGCGGGCGAGAGCTGCTTGTGTGCTTCTGCCTAGGAGCTGGACCTGCTGCTGGCTGCTTCCAGGGCGCAGCATGGTCTGCGGTGCCAGGACAAGCGGGAAGCCTGCCTCTGCACCTCTGCTGCACCACTGACTGGGAGCCACCGGAGGTAAGCCCGCACCCCAGCCCTGCGCCCCAATTCCCTGCCCAAGCCCCACCCCAGAGCCTGCACCCCCCCGACCCCCACCCACACCCCTGCCCCAGCTCAGAGCCCCCTCCCACACCCTGAACCCCTCATTCCTGGCCCCACCCCGCACCCCTGCACCCCAATCCTCTGCCCCAGCCCTGAGCCCCTCCCACACCCCAAACCCCTCATCCCCAGCTCTGTTGGATTACGAGCATCAACAATTTTCTTCAACTGGGTTGCCAGAAAAAAGTTTGAAAACCACTGGTCTAGAGTGCTAGGAGTTCCTGGTGGAATTCTGGCTGACCAATTCAGAATTTCTCCAGAGACTTTGTGGGGAGCACAAAATGGAGTGTCACCTTTTCACATGTGCTCTTGTACTAGCTCAGCTTTGCTGGGTTGTAGGTAAGATGAGCCATTGTCTCAGCCAGACAATGCCATGCTAAAATTGGAACATCGCCACCTTGGCCTGTGTAATACTGAAAATTATTAACCTTTATAACAGGAGCAGAGTGCATTTCCCCTACACCAGTGGTTCTCAACCAGGGGTATATGAACCCTGGGGATACTCAGAGATCTTCCATGGGGTACATCAACCCATCTAGATATTTGCCTAGTTTTACAACAGGATACATAAAAAGCACTAGTGAAGTCGGTACAAACTACAATTTCATACAGACAATGACTTGTTTATATTGCTCTATTATACGATCCACTGAAATGTAAGTACAATATTTGTATTCCAATTGATGTATTTTATAATTATATGGCAAAAAGGAGAAAGTAAGCAGTTTTTCAGTAACAGTGGGCTGTGATACTTTTGTATTTTTGTTTGAGCTTTGTAAGCAAGTAGTTTTTAAGTGAGGTGAAACTTGGGGGTGTGCAAGACAAATCAGACTCCTGGCTCCATAGTTCAGGGGTTAGAACACTGGTCTTGTAAACCAGGGGTTGTGAGTTCAAAGCTCACTGGAGCATATACAGTAGCTTCTAGCAGTGTCTGTTGTCCCTCAGCAGTGAGATGCTTTCCTTAGGTATTTATTATGGGGGGGTAGAGGGGGGAGGGATAGCTCAGTGGTTTGAGCATTGGCCTGCTAAACCCAGGGTTGTGAGTTCAATCCTTGAGGGGGCCATTTAGGGATCTGCGGCAAAAATTGGGGATTGGTCCTGCTTTGAGCAGGGGGTTGGACTAGATGACCTCCTGAGGTCCCTTCCAACTCTGATATTCTATGATCCTATGAAAGGGGTACGGTAGTCTGGAAAGGTTGAGAGCCACTGCCCTACACCATATCTGGTCTGCAAGTCCTTCCCCTACACCAGCTAGCAAGCCTGAGCAGTGCAGAGAGGAGCCCATGTTACAAAGCTCCCACTGCTCCATATGTTCCTGAAGAAATTGTGTCTGAGTCAAAGAATGCTGCTGTTGCATTCCCCCTCCTCATCCTCTTCCCGTGCAGCCAGTGTCTTTATTTTGCTTATCCCTGTGGTGCTCTGAAGAAGTGTATATTTCAGTTACAATAACCCTAAATCTACACATGAGTAATGACAAAAAACAGTACATGCAAAGAAATCCCTGGTTAAGTTTGACACTTTATTCATAAGCCATTGCTTAGTGTGCATACATTTAACCCCCTGCAACATCTGAACTCTTCAGGACAGAAGGAAATGAGAATCTTTGCATATCACAACTAAAATATGTGTTTTTCTGTTGCTTGCACTGTATGTAGAATGTGAAAAACATATGCCAGAATAAACTGTTCTCTTAAAACGTTAGGCACAGGAGTTAATTTGAAACCAGTCATGAAGCACAGCCAACTGTCGTTCAGCTCTGACCTTCACTGCAGTGCAGCCTCTATAGCAATGTGACACATTATAATTGCAGCAAGTAGAAAGGGTTTCTTTTGCTGGTAAAAACACTTCCTTGCCTATTGTGAAATTGGGAGTGTCACGGAGTCCCCGGGTGATGCTCTGGAACTGCTCCCTATGAAGCCAGTCAAGACTCTGGGGAAGTCTCCTTTCGGTGAGCAGACTGTCTTCAGGACACACAGCTCACACCTTCCTGGGTCTGACCTCAGAGCATTCAGCATCCTCTGCCCCTCCGTGCACTTCCCACAGCAAGTCCACCCAGGCAGGCTCCTGGGAAAGCCAGAGGGTCCTGCACCCCAACTTCGCAGTCAGACATGACTCTCAGCCAGCCAGTAAAACAGAAGGTTTATTAGACAACAGGAACATGGTCTAAAACAGAGCTTGTAGGTGCAGAGAACAGGACCCCTCAGCCGGGTCCATTTTGGGGGGCAGTGAGCCAGACAACCACGTCTGCACTTCACTCCTAGTCTCCAGCCAGCTGCAAACTGAACCTCTCTCCAGCCCCCCCTCCTCTGGGCTTTGTCCCTTTCCCGGACCAGGAGGTCACCTGATTCCTTTGTTCTCCAACCCTTTAGCTCTCACCTTGCGGGGGGAGGGGGGGGGGGGAAGGGCCCTGGCTATCAGTTGCCAGGAAACAGGGTGTCGGCCATTCTCTGTGTCCAGATCCCTGCACACACGTGCCCTCTAGGGCTCTGCAACGATCATACACCTTTACCCCACCACCTAGATACTTAAGAACTGCATGGGGAAACTGAGGCACCCCCACACTATTCAGAGGAAGAACCTAAAGAACAGTCCCGCTTCATCACAGGGAGTTGCTATGTTGGATTTTTCTGCCTAATGATGATAGTAGCAAATTTCTCCCTCAAAAATAATCTCAACAGTAAACCCCCCAAATCCTCTCCCCCCACCCAAAAAAACCCCCTTATTTTCTAGTATGTATTGAAAGAACTAAAGGTTTTTAACTTGCTTAAACAATGACTAGGGGTGAGGAGACAACCATCTACAAGTATTTGAAGGGTGCAGATTCTGTGGAGGGCGAGGAGTGGTTCAGGGTGGTCTAAGCAGTATAACTAGATGTAATAGGATGAAAATTAAAATACAGGATGAATATCAAGAAAATATTCCAAATAGCGAGTTCTTCTGGCATGTGGAATAGTATCTCAAGGGAAGCCTTGTCTCTAGCATCATTTAAAATTAGACTGGACAAGTTCTTCAAAAACATGGTGTTGAAAACATCTTGCCATGGCAGGTGGGTGAGTTTTAAATGTCCTAATGCATCTCTCTTATTCTATGAACTGCTGCTCTTGAGGGCAGACTCAGCAGGAAGATTTAGGATAGAATGGGCATGTGAAGTGAGCTACTCTCTCACCCTGGAAGTAATCTTTTCCGGATACACACATTGGTGAGGAAGTGTAAGGAAGCGTGTACGGCCACTGCCTGTCCTGTACTTGTGCAATGAGGCAGAAAAAGAATTTCAGCTGCCAGCGCTGTCACCAGCATTATATTTTATTTAAAATAATGAGATCTAATTTTGCTTTCATTTTTGTAGGACTTCGACAAGCGAGAGAGCTAGGGGTGGAGGTGTTCCATGCAGGCACGGCCATGCAGGGTGATAAAGTGGTGACTGATGGTGGCAGAGTCCTTACGGTAACGGCTATCAAGGAGGATCTGATGTCAGCACTGGAAGAAGCCAACAAAGGAGTAGCAGCCATATGGTTCAAGGGTGCCATTTTCAGAAAGGACATTGGTTATCGGGCTATAGCTTTCCTCCAGCGGTCTGTGTATGTAAGCAAGGGCACTAGCAGAAATAGATGCTTGCCTAGCCCACAGCCATTCATATTGTTCTGATTCTGTGATGAGCAACAGTGGTGCAGAAAATGTCACTATAACCACAAATGCGCCCCCTTTTCTCTTTTTCAGAGGCCTGGTACATGGTGATGTAAGTGTATACACTCTAACCAGCAGTGCTTTGGTTAATCAGTCTGAACCACCAACTGTAACTGGTAGTAGATCAGGTAAGGTTAGAACAGTTCTGCAAACTTCCTCTATTTTGAATGAAACCTGAATTTCTCCTAAGAAATGAGCAGACTGACCTTTCCACTCAGGCGAAACACCTGGCACTGGTATCGCTAATGAGGCAATATCACTTGTATGTGATTGAACCAGGGATTTAGATCATCTTTACCAAAGAGAATTATCATTTTCTTCTGTCTTTCTTGTTTGTTAAACAAGGGGAATGACATTCTCTTTCAGTTACATCCCTGGCTTAACCTTGACACACTAGACAAGGGGAACTTGTGGAATGAGAGCTTGCTATGAAGTGAATTGTTGGATCATCAATTTTTTAAGATAGTATGGAAACCAATAAAGTTTGGGAACCACTACACTAGATTACTGTAGTATAACAAACCTTGCAACTAGCATTTTAGTAGAATATTATGTCAGTGTCCACTGATGTAATGCTGTAATTACCACTAGTCAACTGTTAACAGTAATTCTTGTACCAGCTTCATATATTGTTTTAACAGTGTATGATATGCAAACAGATATCTGTGATCTTGCTAATGAACACTGAATTTTGAGGTCTGCTGTTCACACTGTGCCTTTTGTTAGTAACAGTCATGTGGTCTGAGGAAGGCTTTCTGTTACATAATTAGTTTTTAAAGTGAAATAAGAAAGATTATCAGGTAACAAGGGATCAGTTGGTAAATACTGGTCACGAGTGATTTTTGCTGTAGATACACTCTAATTTACAAAATAATAGGCCGTAAATATTAGTTATGACAACGTGAAATATGTGATTTCAGGATCTGTACTTCATATGATTGTACATGTTTCTAGTTTAGTCGGTGAGACCAGTAATAAGTTGTCCAAGCTGTAATGATTTTCACTATGAACGCTTGTTGTTGTTTCTTGTCCTTAGAATTACCTAAAAGTTGTCCTGGGCATTTTTTGTACTTGGCAGGCAGCCATGCAGATCTGGGAGGCTCTACTGATCTCTTTGACTTGAAAGCAACTGGTTATGATGATCCTATCTTGGTATCTCGAACTAAAGGCATTGGAACTAAACTGCAGGTAACCACTGGCATGCCCATACCAGAGCTCATGTTGTTTGCTGAGAATTTTAAAAACAGCACAATATATTATATAGCTTACAACTCTGAGCATTGTAAAGACACTGGAGGTATGTCTACATTGGAATAAAAGACCTGCAGCTGGCCCAGATCAACTGATCTGGGCTCAGGCTGTGGGGCTAAAAATTGCTGTGTAGATGTTTGGGCTCAGGCTGTAGCCCGGGCTCTGGGACCCTCCCCCCTTGCTGTGTCCAAGAGCTTTGGCTCCAGCCTAAGCCCAAATGTCTACAGACCAAATTTACAGCCCCACAACTTAAGCCCTGGAGGAAGTCTCATCCCCTTTACACCTAATAAAGCAAAAGAAAGTTATTTAATGATGCTCTTCGAGTTTTGCTATGTTGTTAAATGAAAACAATGAACTAAGTAATACAGAACGCAAAACCAAGTTTGATGGATTAATTTTATATAGATATTGATAAGCACATACTGTAGTTATCATGAAGAAACTGATGGATGCCCCATCACTTTAGGACAATCTAATATTGGACTCGGCACATAATTTTAAAAAATTATATTGAAGGGACAAATTCTGCACAGGCAGAGAGCCAGGAGGTGAACTAGATGATCTGACAGGACTTTCCCATTTCTGATTTCTATAGTGGACAGCGGAGGTGATAAGAAGATTGTCCGCTTTTCTTTCCTCTGACGTGTCAACCATGTCAGAGCTGCTGTTTGCTTCCTATCACAGCTATAGATTGGTTCTCTCACTGTCTTGTTACAGATTGCACAGATGTGTAAGAAACATGACACCCTTGGCCAGGACTTGGTTGCCATGTGTGTCAATGACATCCTGGCTCAGGGAGCAGAGCCCCTCTTCTTCCTCAGCTATTTTGCCTGTGGGAAACTTGACACTGAAGTGGCTCAAGCAGTTATAGCGGGAACAGCTGAAGCTTGTAAGAAGGCAGGATGCGCTCTCTTGGGTACGAGCACTCACTTCCTGTATGGGATTTGAAGGTTCTGATATAAAATTATTACTGCCATTAGTACGCAGACACTGAGCCTGATTCTCCTCCCTCACTTACTCTGGTGTAAATGGGAGCAGAATTTGAGGTGCTGGATTTTTAATGCACTAAAAAAATGTCCAGTCCCTCTCCAAATAGAAATATCCAGTATGGGGAACTTCCCTTCCCCAATCACAGAGGTGCCATTTTGATTTTGTCCCAGAAATCCGTGCTCAGGTAATACTTTTCCCTTCCCACTTCTCATTTTTGTAACTCTGAGCTTAACTAGCTTTTCGGTGGTCCTTTGAAGTAAGAAACACTTTTCTGGATTTGTTTTGAAACGTGCAGTTTAAGCTGTGCCTGTCTTTGTAGCAACACTGAATACGTCCCCAATTTGAAAACTTGCATCCGATGAAGTGAGCTGTAGCTCACAAAAGCTTATGCTCAAATAAATTGGTTAGTCTCTAAGGTGCCACAAGTACTCCTTTTCTTTTTGCGAATACAGACTAACACAGCTGCTACTCTGAAATTTGAAAATTGTCATTGATTCCACATTAGAAATGAAATGCGGATGTGTTTACAGTTAGTGCTGCCTTCTTTCTACGTTCCCCTAGGAAGAGAGACTGCTGAATTGCCTGGCATATATTCACCTCGAGAGTACGACCTCGCTGGCTTTGCAGTTGGTGCAGTGGAACGAGGCCAAATGTTCCTGCAGCTGGAGAGAGTTGCTGAGGGGGATGTCGTCATTGGACTAGCTTCTTCTGGGATTCACAGCCATGGCTTTAGCCTTGTAAGGAAGATTCTCTTAATGTCTTCCCTGCACTACTCATCTCCAGTACCTGGTGGATGTGGTGACCAGCCGTTAGGTATAATAATATCTGCTTTTTAAAGGTGAACCTTCCTGGAAGTGAATCCAGTTCAGTTATTTTCTTAAATAGACACTGGCAGGGTTTTTAGACCTCAAGATTGAATTTCCTAGTTATGGTTGCCACCAGCCCAGTTTTAGGCCCATGGTCCAGTTCCTTGGTTTCTGAGATGTTTCATCCATTTCCCCACAGTGTGGTGACACTTCTTGCAGTCTTCCCACGCTACTCTTGGTAGGTTCTGTGTCCCAGAGATAGCAAGAGGAATGCTGATAAAAGCATAACTTCTTGTATTGCCTGATAAAAGTGCTTCTGCACTGATTTTTATCTCTAATGATTTTGTAAACTTTTATGATCACAGGAGAACTATTACTAACTCCGACCAAAATCTACAGCAAGGCTCTGTTGCCCGTCCTTCGTTCAGGGCACGTGAAGGCCTTTGCCCCTATCGCTGGTGGGGGGTTACTGGAAAGCATCCCCAGAATCCTACCTGAATCATTTAGTGTATTTTTGGGTAAGTGTAAAAAAACCTTTTCTGTTATAGGTAAATGACATCTAATATAGATCTGATTTTTTTTTTTTAAACCTGGTCTTAAGGAGACTTAGGGTATATTCCACAAGCAGAGGGGGAGGGGGCGGGAATCCCAGCTGTGAATCTCGGAGCGAATCTCAGAGCCTGAGGCTACAGACTTGGCCTCATGCTACGGTGCTAAAAGTAGCAGTGTAGACATTTCTACTTGGGCTGCAGCCTGGGCTCTGAGACTTGCCCACCATGCTGGGCATTGGAGCCCAGACTCCTGCCCAAGCAGGAACAGCTACAGTGTTATTTTTAGTGCCATAGCGTGAGCTTGAGTCTGTGGACCCAGGCTCTAAGACTTGCTGCTGTGGGTGTTCTTTTGCAATGTAGACATATCCTTAGAGGTGAAGTACCTGATTTATAGGTACTTGGACCTCTGGGTGGCTTAGTGGGCACAAAGCAGGGGCACGGTCTATAAACATCTTGCTTAAAATGTTTGTTTTATAGTTTTAACAAGTTAAGGAATATCTTGTTTCTGGGAGGGGCTAAGAATTCATTAAGATAGCTTCTGCTTCTCAAACTGCGTACTCAGATTGAAAGTTAAGAGCTTGGTAAGGGAGTGAAATTGTACACTTTGGGCTACTGTCTATATATATCTAATTCAGTGTTCTGGAAAGGCAGTAGCTTCTCAGTTTCCATTACAAGTCTGATCTTGGCCACCAGCCAAAAGTCCACAGAACTGAATGTCAGACAGAAAATTAGCACATAATGTCTGTAGCTGAGAGAAAAATTTCTCTCAGATTTTAAGTAAATTGGACAAAGCACCTATAAATTACAAGATATTAAAAATATAGGTGTTCAGCAGAGTCCACAAAGTCTTCTAACATTCTCTGTCCTTCAGTAGAATGAAAATAGAAAGGAAAGAAATGAAAACTGAGTTTACTATTTTCATTTAGTTATGCCCAGGATCTAAGATTAGATGATAAAATTCGAATTTTATATAGTTATGTTAGAAGGGCGTGTTGGCTCTGTCAGCTTAAAATAGGCCACCAATTGACTACAGGAGAGAAACTTTCATTTAAAAAAAGAAAAGTCTCTCTAGTTCTCTTCCTGTGGAGATAAATTTGCAAGGGAGGCTTGTCAATAGAGAAACGGTCTAGCAAAGCTGGAGCTAATTAGACAAGTTTGTAAATTAAGACACTAAAAAAAGGTATTCATCACAGTTAGAATATTCTGTCTAAAATTTTTGCCAGATCTCAGCTTGAGAGCAAACAGTCGGAGATAATTAAAATTAGGTCTGTTGGGTTTCTCTCTATTTGCAATATGGTACATGGGACCAAGCTTCTGAACTTTACAGTCAAGTTTTAAAGGTTATTAAGTGTCCAAATAGGAACATGAGGGGCACCGCGGGCTATGGCCAACATTACGCTGCTCCTGATGAACCTTGGGAAAATCAGTAGGGTGCTGATAAACTTTACAAAGTATGCTGCCTGCTGGCTCAATGGCAGTGCTCCAATTCACCCTTCACTGCACACAATTACCTATCATAAAGTGTATGGAAGTGTTTCCCAAATGGTAGGTCCTGAGAGAAGGTTTAGATGAGTCGTGAGGCCCTAGGTAAATATACACTTGTTCCGGCTTGATGTAGAGGGGAGACCTGGGAGGTTGGAAAATGGCCCTGCCCCATGCTGTCACTGTAGCGGTGGCTTCTGTCCTGCAGGGCTAGCCCAGCTCCCCACCCCAAGCAATGAGACCCAGCACAGGGTCACAGCACCACTCAGGTTTGGCCTGGTTGTCTCTCCCCAAACCCGAGTGACGCTGCATCCCTCCCTGGCCTAGCCCTGTGAGACAGGAGGCACCATGTCAGTGTGGGATGGGCTCGCCCTCTAACCCCCTTTTCCCCACCTCCTGTCCACACAGAGCCAGTATTAGGATTTTGGTACCAGGGTGGAGGTTGCATAAATGTAATGGTGTGTCACAAAGAAAAAAAAAAAAAAGAGTGCAGTGGTGGGTTGCTTATTAAAAAGTTTGGGAACCACTGGTCAGTAGCAAACTCCTCTACTTTCTGAATTCAGTCACTTTGAGCCACCTGCACAGCACAAGGCAACCTCTGCATTTTCCACGGTGGATGTAAATGGCCTGGGGCTTGACGTTTCTGACTGATTTGGGACAAATGTCACTTTGCTCTATCACTGTTCATCTACAGCAGTATGTTTTCAATAGGCTGTGCAATGCACTTCCCATAAGCTTTAATGTGTGTTGCACAGGAAGATAGCTGCCCAATGGTTTTAAAATGTAGACGATATTATCGATTATACAATGGTTTATATCCAACACTTTTGCCAATCTATAAACATTTCAATCATTTTCAGATGCTTATAGTTGGCGGATACCTGAAATCTTCTCCTGGCTCCAAACAGAGGGGAACCTTTCAGAAGAGGAGATGGCCCGAACGTTTAATTGCGGGATCGGTGCTGTCTTGATGGCAGACAAGGAGATGGCTCAGCAAGTTCTGAAGGATGTACAGAGGCATGAGGAAGCCTGGCTGATTGGAAATGTAGTCCCAAGCCACACAGGTTACTGGACCTCTTAACTTGAAATAAGAAAAATGGAATTCCATTCATTAGGGCCTGATCCAAAGTCCACTGAAATAATGAAAAGCCATTAATTGATTTAAATGGGGTTTGGACCAGGCCCTTAGAGATACCCTATTTAAGCTGTATACTGACACAAAGTAGATCATTAAGGATCTAATCCTGTGAGGTTCTGAGCACTTATTAGGAGACAACATGCTTTCACGTGCACTTCTCCTCCACTCAGCACCCTGTAGAACTGGGTCCTTCATTCTTCAGTATAGATCAAGTGAGAAGTAATTTGTTACTAGAGATGAACCTTACTAAGTCAGTGGACAGAAATACCTGTAAAATTGCTTGAAACTTAGGCAAATCTCCCTACAGTGTCTACAGGCATATAGGCACTCCTAATGTTATGGCTGCAATAAAAGAATTATTTCTTTGGGTCATATTTTACCAACATTTTGACAACAGAACTCCCATATGATGATAGCAATAGTTATTTTGTGCAAACTTTGAGGGTAGAAGATGGCTACTGTTACATGCTTGTATGTCTGCCAACTGGTAGTTAGATCATCCCCAGTTAGGTGAATCTCCATTAAGTAACTCCGTCCACTTGGGTGTGCACGCAGTGAGACTTTCACCAGGCCCTTTATGAGCCGCAAGCTGCAGCTTTAGTAAGGGAGACATGAGGAAGTTTTGGTTCAGTTGAGATCACTTTTAGCATCCCCTGTAGGGCAGTACGAGGTTGGGAGGAAGGGAGGGTAAGATAAAGGTTTGATATGGGATGGAAGAGATCTGTTAATACATCTTTACTATTTAAGGTCCCAGTCTTGCAAACTGTTACATGTGAGTAACTTTCCACATGAACTCAATGGGATTATTTAAGTTATTCACTTCTATATTTCAAATATTGAATAAGTGTTGATGTTAGCATAAATTATCACTGATAGGTTTGCTTAGATGATTCTAAATGGAAAGGTATTTTGATATTTTTCTTTGAAGGATCTTCTCATGTCAAAGTCAAGAATCTCCTTAAAGCCTTGCAGTTAAAGAGATTCCAGTTTCTGCAGAGTACTGCTGATGTGGACAGTCACCTGCATGTCGAGCCCAAAAAAAGCAAAGTGAAAGTAGCTGTTCTCATCTCTGGAACAGGTGAGTTTGCATTTTTCATCGCACACGATGACATCCTAACACATGAAAGGCCAAATTCAGCCCCACTGTAAGCATTTGCATCTCCATTTACTTTACTGCAGTTGTACTTTCTTAAACCAGGGCTGAATTTGACCAAAGGTCAGAAAGATGTTCTGTACTAGCCAATGAAAAACATTACTTGTATGTCACAGGATGGGTGGCCCTTCTATCAGGAGATAAGTCTTAGCCCACCTGTGACACAGTTGACTTGCCATCCCACACTGAGAGAATGAATTAGTCACATGACAGCCAGTCATGAGACTAAAGCAGCCCTCTGGGAGGGTAGAAAAACAGAGACCTGTGGACAGCCAATGGGGGACTGCAGAGTGAAGCTACAAGAAGAGAAGTCCCCTGCAGTGATCCCTGAGGAAGGAACTTGGGGCTGGGTAAAAAGACCCAGCTGGAAGATTTGTTTTCCGTTTTGGGAGAAGGCCAAAAAGGCAGGCCAGGGCTTGTCTCCTCCATTGTCTCCAAGAACAAAGGAAGAGACAGTACCTCAGGGAGGAGGGGCTGTGCCCAGCTTAAGGCTCAGTGAAAGACTTTTTTGTGTTTGTTTGGAACTTTTTGTTAAAACCAGATCCCAGGATGGGCTGTTATTGGACTTGTGAAAGTCTCTTTTTTTTGAGTTATTGAGTATCGGAGGGGAAACTGAGGCAGGGGACACAGAGCCACCCTTGACCACAAGGGGGCATGTGGGAGGCAACTGACCTTGTTGCACACTGCTAATCAACAAATTCTTTAGTCCTTTTCCATTCGAGTGCTTGTTAAAGCAGATAGTATTTTCATGCATCCAAACACTTTGATGAAACATATGAGAGGATGCTAGTAACACATTGTTGCTACCTTGCCAAATCAAATAAAACCCATGTCAGTAGTCACCACAAATTATTATCTAATGGTTGTTTGGTGAACTGATGTGGTGCTCTGTCTGATTCTCAGTGGACAGAAACCACCACCACCACACCTGGCACTGGCTGGTCCCCCTACTGTCACTCTCAGGGCTGGTCTCCACTTGAAAAGTAGATCGACCCAGGGCAAATCCTGCTCTTGTCCATGTCTGTCAGGGTCAGACATAGCTGAACCATTATAGTTTTGTTGTGTGGAAAGGGGCAAGATTTGGGGAGTCTGCACCCATTGCATACTGGAGCCCAGCTCAGTGGCATGTCTTGCTGTATCCCAGTACCGGGGAATGGAGCAAGAGTGGATACATAGAGGGGGCATGCAGTAGTGTATGGGGCTGTTGCTGGTATGGGGTCCTGAAAGCAGTCTGTGGAGGGACTTAACCCTCATTACCTGTGAGGCAAGAGAAAGAACCCAATAGTCCTGCTCTGAACTTGTGGGTAACTAATTGCCTCCTGACCAGAGGAGGAGGAGCCTTGTAAGTAGACTGAGGGAGGTTAGTTGGGGCGAGACTGCTGAGGAGACAGGCCTTTCTGGCAAGAAAACAAACAAATAAAAAAACCGCACCCCCTATCCCAGGGCTTCAAATAGGTTGGATACAATGGAGGAAGAATGCTCCAGGAGCAAGTTAAACTTCTGCAGGAGAAGCCCTGTGGTAGGGCCAGTAAGGGAACTACAGTAAAGCCTGATAGGGGCAGAAGTGCAATTTTTTTGAAGACTCATTTGGATTAGTTTGTGCTACCCTGGAAAGAGTTTAGACTCTTATGTGACTTGACTGAAGGGCCAAGTCATACAACACCCAGAGGGGGAGTTGAGAGAAGATGGGGGCAGAGAGAGGCTAAGGAACTAGCCATATATGGGTGGCAGGGGGTGCAAGAGGCAAAGTCCCCTGCAACACTGCTTCCAAGGCACGAGGGGATGGTGGGACACACACGCAGCCAGAGAGAGACCTAGGGCGCGGTGGATTCCTTCCTCTCTGCCCCACCATTAAACTCCCTGAGCCACACCTGGTTCCTTGAGTTGGTGTGTGGAAGGGGTGTGTTTATCCCTTAAGGCCTGACCGTAAGCAAACAATTCTTAAGAACTGTTTCTAAAAATAGTATGTGCATGAGATACAGCAGTGACTGTGACTGTGATTAGTTTACACAGAGTTTACCTCTTTTAATATAAAGATTTATTGGATTGTTTCATGTTCATGTGTCTGAAGTGGAGAGTATAATCCTTTCAGACAGAAATAATGCTTTAGATGCTGAACAGTACTTACCACACCACAACGCCTTGATCTCGTAGGGGCTTCTGGGAACTCCAGTAATGTATGTATGAAGTGGTGATGTATGTGGAGCCAAGACAATGCTGGTGCATTAAAATACATAGATAATATAGATAAGTGGCCGTATTTTTTTAGTAGGCATCATTTACTGCACCTGTAAAACTTACACGTGCAAACAGCTATATATAAGCGGACATTTACATGCACAAAAAGGAACTGATGCATCCAAATAGGACACTTACCTGAACCAGGCACTGTCAGCATGTATGAATGTGGCTTGTTCTGTGTGGAAATGGATGTGCCTACACAAATGTTGTGAGCTTAATAATGGCAGCCCTTGGAAATGTTGAACATAGTTTATTTTGTGGACCCCAAAGACACAATTTGTCTTAAGTTGTTAGGATTTGTGTTCATAGTTCCTATCTCTTTGTAACAGATATTCTTTTTTGAGTCGTGTCCCTCTGGGTGCTTCAGGTGTGCATGTGCCTCTCAAACCTTTGATCAGAGATTAAGTGTGGGCAGTGTGCGTTTAGCCCATGCATGCACCCTATGCCTCCTCATGCTAGACAACGAGGCTATTTTGGGATGCGCTCGATTACTTCTCAACCACCCTGGCCTGAGATAGATCCTTAGCTTGTCAGCCTTGAGCGTGCTTCAGCTGTCTTTTATTGTACTTATCTATAGTTTTGTTACTATCAGTTAGTCCTTAATAATTGTTATAGTTAGTTGGGTAGAGATAAGTGGTGAGAGGTGTGTTTTGCTCCTCTCTCCCCCCTCAGAGAGACTTATTTTTCCTGGCAGGGCATACCTGGCTTGCCACACTTCAAATACTGTCTCTCCTGCTAAGAGGCTACACCTGTTAGAGACAGCCACTCGAAGTGTATCCATTGCTTGGGGGAGTCCCACCTCTCCCAGAAGTTCAACATCTGCCTGGCCCTCAAGTCCAGGGCAAGGAAGAGCAGGGAGAATGAACTGAGACTGTTGAGGATGGAACACTCCCTTTGGCCAGCTTCTGAGTCAAGTCAGGAGACACCCCCTGCCCTGTACATCTGTCTCTGGACAGATCCAGTGTCCTTCAACCACAGCACAGCTTTCCCTTAATAAGGGGAAGACATTGGAGGCTTCAGGGAAGACTTCTAAAAAGAGGGGCATGGAGGCTCATCTTAAGAACCCAGCTCCAAAAAAGCCCAGGTACCCACCAAGATCTACAGTCTCAGAAGCCTCAACCTCTTGACTCGGCACCATTGAGTTGAAGGACCTCTCCTCCAGTTCTGGCTGGGCTGGAAGGATTTGGAGCTTGAAGAAGAGATACTGCTCCAACAGGGTCTCTGTACCCACCAGTAGAGACAAGAAGGGCAAGTGTAAGCGCTTCAGATTGGCACTGTCTGGCTGTTGGTACCTACCCATTTGACACTTCAGTACTGAACCAGCAACTACACCAGACATCATCTGTGCATACGTCAGTATAATCACCATCAATACCACCCTTGGCTTTGGCTACCATGTCTTCAGCTACTGCATCAGCACTGATCTTCTACTTGCTTGTAATGGATGAACTGGAGGCTTCACTCATAGGTACTGAGAATCTCTGTGTACCAAGACCCTGATCTCCAGACCACCATCCTCCAGTACCGCAGGACTCTTCAGCCTTTTCTGCGGGTGCTCTTCCACTGGATGATACTGAGGATGAAGGAGACTTCTGGTTCGTCTCTTCTATTTCTGTTCAGGGTTCTCCAACATATCCTTTCAGGAACCCATTCTTTGACAGCCACAAGGATGTTTGCACTTGTCATAAAGGGTGGTGGAACCAACCCTGCATGCCACCCCACTCCCATATGGGACCCCCAATGGCCATACTGGGACCCCTGGGCTGCATATTGGTGGCAACTCACTGGACCACCAGTACCACCTCATAAGAGGCCACAACTGTACATTCCTCTCCTCCCCTACTAGCCCGCAACCCCTAGGAGGAGACATTGAAGGAGCAGAAGGCCAGGGGGAGGCCATTCCTGAAACACCTATTTCAGTGATGCTGGTTCTGGCGGGACCCAACTGAGAGTGCCAATGCAAGACAAATTGCTTAAAGCACAGGACAGTTACAGCCCAAGGCTTGGGTTTTTCCGCCTCTAAGGCAAACCAAACCAGCCAGACAGAGAGGACTTCGGTTTTACCCCACTGGCTAACCACAAGTCACACGAGCAATTCCCTTAGACACTGCAGTTTCCCAGTATCACCACCAGTGCCACTCGTTATCGGGACAAATGGTTATGAAAACCAATAGCCCAGTAAAAGAAAAAAGGTTCTCTTGATCCCAAAGGACCAAGCCCCAGATCCAGGTCAATATACAAATTAGATCTTACCCACAAATCATGCTGTTGCCAATCCTTTAGAATCTAAAATCTAAAGGTTTATTCATAAGAGGAAAAAAGATATAGATGAGAGCTAGAATTGGTTAAATAGAATCAATTACATACAGTAATGACAAAGTTCTTGGTTCGGGCTTGTAGCAACGTTCTTGGTTCGGGCTTGTAGTGATGGAATAAACTGCAGGTTCAAATCAAGTTTCTGGAGTACATCCACAGCTGGGATGGGTCATCAGTCCTTTGTTTAGAGCTTCAGTGTAGCAAAGTCCTTCCAGAGATAAGAAGCAGGATTGAAGACAAGATGGAGGAGCTGCAGCAGCTTTTTATAGTCTCTTGCCACGTGGTCTCTGCTTTCTTTGTCCCGAAGACAAGCTGTCCATCACATGGCATGGAAAAACCTCAGAGTTCTGTCCATAGGCATGTCCCTGCATGCCTTGCTGAGTCACAAGGTGTATCTGCCTTCTCTCAGTGGTCAGTTGTATAGCTGATGGTCCTTAATGGGACATCAAGCAGGCTAGGCAGAGCTGACACCAACTTGTCTGGGGTGTCACCCAGAAGCATAGCACAATTTTGAAATACATACAGTATAGAGCCAATACTCATATCTTTAAATACAAAAATGATACATGCATACAGATAGCATAATCATAACCAGCAAACCATAACCTTGTCTCAGACACCTTATTTGACCCTCCCTTTATACAAGATTTGGTGCCACTACAGGACTTTGGTTGCAACGATGATCTATACGGTCCCAGTTCATGTCAATAACATCACAACCTCATCTTCAGATGAGGAGGTTATGCCTCTGCCACCTTCCATGGCTGACAAGTTTCAGTAATTTGAAGACCTCATAAAGAGAGTAGCTGACACTCTTCAAATTGCACTCAGAGGTCAAGGACTCTCAGCACAAACGGTTGGATATCCTGCAATCAGCAACATCCTCCAGAGTGGCATTACCCATTAATGAGGGTCCACCTAAGACTGTGTGCCAAACACCTGCCACCACTCTGCTAATGTGTGAGTGGATGGATAAGGAGTAGTATGTCCCTTCCCCACCCCCACATGCTCCCCGGGATTCTGGTGGTTTTTTGTTTTTTTTTTTTTTGTTCTCCCCACTCCTCCTAGCTCTTTGGTGGCGGGTGCGGTAAATGAATGTGGATGCAGGGTAGGCAACACTTCTCCAATTCTACCCCCATATGACAAAGACCAAAAGAGACTGGATCTCTTTGGATGGAAGTCCTACTCATCAGTAATACTGTGGTTCATGATTGCGAACTATCAGGTGGTCATGGCCAAATATAATTTTACAAACTACCATAGATTTACAGCCTATATTGACCATCTCCCACAAGAACGTAGGGAGCATTTCCAGTCCACTATTTGAAGGTGCCAATTACTGGTCTTCAAGCATCCTTGGATTCTGCAGACATGGCTGCCAAGTCCATCTCCACAGTGGTAGTGATGCACATGGCATCATGGCTCCAAATCTTGAGGTTTCCAAGAGAAGTACAGAACATTGTTGAGGACTTTCCCTTCGACAGCCATAAGCTTTTCTCGGAGACCATGGATGAGTTCTTACACACACTGAAGAACTCTAAGGCTACTACACACCTACAAATAAGAGAAGGTTTAGTAGGTCACAGGCTGCCCGGAGATCACATCCTACTCAGGTCTCCAGATTGCATAGATCACCATACCCTGTCCCCCTCAGGAAAAGACACATATCTTTCAGAGAAAGAGGGCCGCCTACCCACCCTCCACAGCCCCCTAGTCATCTTCAGAGCAGCAGTGTTGACCGGTTGGTTGAGGGCTGGAATTGTCCACCTCTGGTTTTACAGCTGTGTCTGTTTGCCCACTCCCCCCCGGCCCGCTTTTGAGGTGGCCTTTCTGAATTTCCAAGATGCTTGGCGGCCGATCAATATAGACAAGTGGGTTGTAGAGGTCATAACGTTAGGCTATACCATCAATTTTACATCGCTCCCTCTCTTCCACTCCCCTTCTCTATCCCTCTTCAGGAACCGCTATCATGAGCTTTTATTGAGACAAGAAGTGAACTCTCTTTTTTCATTAGGAGCAATGGAGCAAGCCGCTCCCCGTCCCCCCTCCCCCCATCACAAGGGCAAAGGGTTTTACTCCAAGGATTTCCTTGTGCCAAAGGAGAACGGAGGGTGGAAACTGATCTTGGATCTAAGACTTCTAAACAAGTTTGTAAAGTCTCAAAAGTTTCGGATGGTGACTCTGGCAGCTATCATTTCTTCACTGCAGAAAGGGGATTGGTTTTCAACCCTTGATCTACAAGATGCCTATTTCCACACAATACATGCATCGCACAGGAAATACCTATGCTTAACTATAGGCCAAGATCACTTCCAATACCAAATACTTCCCGTTGGCCTTTCCTTGACTCCAAGAGCGTTCTCAAAGGTTTTGAAGATATTGGCTTCTTACCTCTGACAAGAAGTGACCCTAGTTTTCCTGTACTTCAATGACTGGTTAGTCAAGGGTTGCTCCTACAAAGCGGTGCTATCTTCCACCCAGGCAGCCCTTGCTCTGTTCCAGGAATTCGGTCGTTAGCTGAATGTTAAAAAAAAATTCCACATTAATTCCTGTACAGATGGTAGTTTATAGGGGCATCATTGGACTCGTTGACAGCTACGGCCTACCTTCCCTTAGACAGATTTGTAAAGGTGTCAGGTCTGGTGTGGGCAATTCAGGGGAGCCTTTGAACCACAATAAGGAACTTGTCTTCAGCTTCTGGGGCATATGGCAGCTTGCACCTTTCTGACCGATCACGCGAGGAGGGAACATCTCCACTGCCTCCAGGGTTGGCTCATAACTTATTCTCCAGTCAGACACACCTTGGACAGACAAGTGACGGTTATTCTATATGTGAGGAATTCCCTAGATTGGTGGAAAGACCAACTTGGTGTCTGTGTGCACGTTCCTTTCTGTTGCCCAGCCCTATCAGTAAATTTTACAACAGAGGCATCAGTGCCCTCAGACCCCACCCTGACCTGGCAACTCAATTGGATACTCATTTACCTTTCTGAGACCTCCATTTGAACCTGAGGTGACCTGTTCTCTGTTCCATTTATCTATGAAGAGGGCCTTTTTAGTAGCCATCTGGTCAGCCTGTGAGACTGGGGAGATTGGAGCTTTGATGGCAGGTGTCCCCCCCGCCCCCATGGTATTCAAGGACAAAGTGTCTTTACGTCCACATCCTAAATTCTTACCCAAGGTTCTGTTGGAATTCCACTTTAACCAATCCTTTCATCTACCAGTATCTGTTACAAAGCCACAGTTCTCTGCAGGAGTCCTGTTTTCATGCACTAGATGTTAGAAGGGCATTGGCTTTCTGTTTAGATATGACCAAGCAACCTCAAAAGTCACATAGGCTCTTCATCTCCTTCGCAGATAGATCCAAGGGGTCCACGAGCCCTGGTTAGATTATTGAGATTAATATCTGGATGTATTATTGCTTGTTATGATGCAGGCATTCATCCCTCAAAGTGTGATAGCTAAGGCTATGTTTTAGTCACGGGTATTTTTAGTAAAAGTCATGGACAGGTCATGGGCAGTAAACAAAAATTCATGGCCCATGACCTGTCCATGACTTGTACTATATATCCCTGACTAAATCTTGGGGGGGAGGGTGGCCTGGGGGCTCTGCGTGCTGCCTCTGCCCTGAGTGCTGGCCCCGCAGCTCCCATTGGCTGGGAACCACAGCCAGTGGGAGCTGCAGGGGATGCACCTGCAGGTGGAGGCAGTGCGCAGAGCTGCCTGGCTGTGCCTCCGCCTAGGAGCTGAGCAATGTCCCTGCTTCCGGGGAGCCCCCCAAGGTAAGCGGCACCCAGAGCCCTCACCCTCTCCCGTGCCCCAATCCCCAGCCCGGAGCCCCCTCCCACACCCAAACTCTTGCTGCTGCTGCTGCGGGAGAGGAGCGCGGTGGCCTGAGACTGCCCCAGCAGTGGCCGATGCAGCTTGTCCAGGGGCTGCCTGAGCTGTTCAGGCGGCTCCTGGCTAGCTGCACCGGCCACTGCAGAAGTCCTAGAGGTCCCGGAAAGTCACAGCATCCACGACCTCTCTGACAAACTCACAGCCTTAGTGATAGCACATTCGACCAGATCATAAGCAACATCCGAAGCGTTACTTTAGAACATGCCAGTATCTGAGATATGTAGGGCCGCTACGTGGGCTTCAGTACACACGTTTTTTCGAAACATTACGCTTTAATCCATGCCGTCAGAGCTGGTGTGGCACTTGGTACTACAGTAATATCTTCAGTTCTACACTTCGTGCCAAAGCTCCCTTTTCCCACTGGAGATACTGCTTGGAAGTCACCTGAAGTGGAGAACCCATAGGGAGACTGCTTGAAGAAGAGGTTACTCACTTTGTGCAGTAACTGCGGCTCTTTGAGATGTGTCCTCCTATTGGTGCTCCACTACCCGCCCTCTTCCTCCTCTGCTTCAGACTGTTCCATATGGGCCATTCGGGTGCAGAAGGAACTGAGGGTGGTTTGCCCATGCAACCCCATATAGCCTCAGTGTATGGCACGAGGAGACATAGGCCATGTGTGTGGGCCAAATGGACCACTGCTAATGGAAATCTCTGATCAAGGGCTCAAGAGGCGCATGCACACCAGAAGTGTAGCACCCCTAGGGGCACACATCTCAGAGAACATTAGTTAATGCACAAAGTGAGTAAAGTCTTCTTCAGCCTCCTGTTTATAAGACTACTTGTTCTTCTCTTTTAATTTGAGGTACAAACCTTGCAGCACTTATCACATATGCAAAAGAACCAGCAAGCTGTGCACAGATAGCTCTTGTCATCTCTAACAAGTCTGGAGACGTGGAAGAATTGAGAAATGCAGCCCGGGCTGGGATTCCCACCAGGGTAAGGACATCCATTTCCTTTCAATCACCAGAGAAACAGCTACTGCTTTTACAAATCTGGAACAAGTTTTCTATAATAATTCTTGCCCCACATTTATTTAAACTTTTTTATGTTAAGTTGTTAGCCAAGTATAAAACAATGACATCAGATAACTAAGATCAAATCCAAAATCATGTAGGACCTGATCCAATGCTCACTGAAATCCGTGGAAATCTTTCCATTAACGTCAATGGGCATTAAGACCCCAATTCAGTAAAGGATTGAAGTGTGTGCATTGAAATCAGTGGGACTTCAGATGTGCGCTTCCTTTGCTGAGACCCATGCAGCTTACACCTTTAACTGCAAAGAGGAAGAAGAAATCAATAAAATGTCATTTTTTTGAACCGCATGTGCACACTTTCCCTTCCAATGCTGCATTTATCCATCCGCTTCTTGAGCATGTAGTGAATATCGGCATAAGAAGACTTATCTCTCACACCGTCCCCAATTACTTTCAATAGCAAAGTGAGTCTGATTCTGTTACTATTATTCAGATTAAGTAGAACCTCACTGCCCAAGGAGTCCCATTGAGTTCAATTGCATACCATAGGCATACAATAGAAAAATAATTACACACATTGAGAACAGTGATACCATCTAGAGACTTCTGTCTTAAAACATAGTGAGCCAAAAACATGTTCTTTAATAATATTTAAGATCCTGAACCATTCTCTGTTCATAGGGCTGTGGTCAGACAGTAATGAAGGACATAGTAGCATTTAGTGGTTCTCCCATGCATCTGAAAGTTTGAGCTAGCTCCCCCAAACTGTTAAACTGGAGGCTCATTAAATTTTCTCCAGCAGTATATAGACTCGTATCTGAAAATGTGTGTTAAGGGCCTTCAAAAGGTTTTATTGGGGAAGAGGAACACTGCTCCATCACCTATATTGTTGAAAGTCGTCTTGAATCGAATTGAAACACTTCCCTTGGGTATCTGGGTTTTGGTCTGGAGTAGGGAAGAACAAAAACTTTGCTCATCTTACACACAATGTCTGATCAGTCCAGTGTCTTTTAAAATAAACTCCCTGTTGCACAAGTCAATGACTGTAAAAATTATGGTGCTGCTTTTGGTGAAACCATATTGTTTTAAAGTAAATCCATTCACTTTATATGCATTCTTTATGTGCATCTGGATTCAGGATAGGAGTAAGAACTTTGTCAATCATATCTTCTCACATGAAAAAATCACTAGAAAACACCCTTTTAAGGAATACTGCTGCACTGGCTGGCAGATGAACTTCAATGATGCTATAGATCAGAGATTGGCAACCTTTGGCATGCGACCCACCAGGGTAAGCCCCCTGGCGGGCCAGGCCGGTTTGTTTATCTGCCGTGTCCACAGGTTCAGCTGATCGCAGCTCCCACTGGCTGCGGTTCGCCGCTCCAGGCCAATGTGGGCTGTGGGAAGCGGCAGCCCGCCCCGCAGCCCCTGGCGGGCCACGGGCCAAAGGTTGCAGATCCCTGCTATAGATCTTTCCCATTTCTGCTTCCTATGATTCTGTGAATTGCAAACACAGATTGATAGTACACATGAGCACTAGCAAGGCTATGATAACTTATTTTACAATACTGGTATATTTTGGCATGAGCCTATTTTGATTTTCCTTTGTTCTCAAAGTAGTTACCCTCATTCTTACACACTGAGTTACTTTTAGTGTTTTGGATTTGGTTGTTTTAATATTTTAGGTAGTTGACCATAAATTGTATGGAAGCCGCTCTGAATTTGACTGCACAATTGACAGAGTCCTTGAAGAATTCTCTGTTGAACTGATCTGTCTCGCAGGATTTATGAGAATTTTATCCAGTGCTTTTATCAGAAAGTGGAATGGTAAGGAACCAGAATAAACAATTGTTAGCAATAGCTGTAAAAGAGGCATGAAAAATATCAATGCTTGGGGCCCATTCAGGAGCCTTGGGGCCTATCCAGTATCGCACACCATTACCACTACAGGGGAAGATTCTAACGCCTTTTGTCATATTGAGTAGCACCGTCTTCTGTATACAGTTGTATTTAAATCACTGGGGAGTATTTTATGCTTTCATTCATGTAATTCATTCACTCAAATCAATGGGACTATGCAAAGGGTAAGATACTACCCAAAGAGCTAAATTGTGCCCTGGGTATTGGGGTGGCAGGAGGGCAAAGAGGTATCCTGCATCATTGTAGCAGCAAAGGAAGGAAAGCAGGGTCCCTAGAGTCACTAAACTCCTCCCACCCCATGCAGGTGGGGGAAAAGGACTGGGGAGCAGGTGGAGGATTGGTTCTGTTCACTGCAATGCACCTGGTGGCATAGCTGTGCCACTGTGTAAAGGGGCACATGCTGTGCTGGGTATAGACCTGGGGCAGTTACTCCTTGCCAAGAATAGCAGAGGAACTGGGAGTGAGACTGAATTCTCAAGTCCCTCCTGAGCTGCTCTATGAGCAGCACAACAGTGCACTGCCCCTTACTCTGGGCTTGAGGTAAAACCATGATGGAGCCTAGAGTGAATAAGGCTATTAGAATCTGACCCACAGGGTATATCTACACTGCAACAAAAGACTTGTGGCACAGCTGTGGCTGGCCTAGGTCATCTGACTCAGACTGTGGGGCAAAAAATAGCATTGTAGATGTTTGGGCTTGGGCTGGAGGCCAGGCTCTGAGACCCTCCTCCTCGGGGGTTTTTGGAGTCTGGGCTCCAGCCTGAGCCTGAAAGTCTACACTGCTATTTTTAGGCCCACGATCCTGAATCAATTGATCCAGGCTCTGAGACTTAGTTCCATGGGGTTCTTACTGCAGTGGAGACGTACCCACAGAGGCAAAGTTTCCAGTCACAGATGCCTCCGCCCAGCAGGGGCTGGGAATGCACACTCTCGAGCCATGGAACCCTCTGTCCTGTTAACAATGGCCCAATTCCTGAGGCCTCAGGGAGAGTTTACTCACTTTTTATTCAGACCTTACTCAGACAACCAACTCCCCCCGTCCCCACAGGGAGTGATCTGTGTCACACTTTCCCATCTCTGTCTGCACTGGTACAATAGCAACCCTGCAGAGCGGGGTCTCTCTTTCCCAGCTCCGCTTATGCACAGAGTTGTGAGCTGGGTATGCAACTTAGGGGGTAGAGGGAACCTTATGACCCCTTCCTCCTATCTGTGGCCATGAAGGACAAGTGACTGTCTTGCCTTTATCTGAAACCTCATTTTGCTTGGCTTGCAGCAGCTGCTGTACTTCGTTAACCTTGTCCCTGGAAATGTAATATTTCCTAAACTTTTCCCTCAGATCTGGCCCTTCTTAGCCCCACCATCTATGCTTTTGCATTTTAACCCTCGTGCACCCTTAGTAAGTTCTGATTGCTGTTTGGAGCATTCCAGATTGTTGAATGACACCTGGTGCTATGAGCTCTTGCCGACAAATATTTTATTACTTGACTATCATCTATGATTTTTATTTTAAAAGAACTTCAGCTTAATTTTTTTTTAAATGATTTTTAGGAAAAATTTTGAACATTTGTCCATCACTATTACCTTCAGTCAAAGGGGGAAATGCCTATAAGCAGGTGCTACAAGCAGGAGTCAAAGTCACTGGCTGTACAGTACATTTTGTGCTTGTAAGTATTCTCCTGCCTCTAAGAATTATTCTAACTCTAGGCAAATGATTATTGTATCACAATAACAAATGCATAAATGTTGTCCAGATAACATGAGTGTAATGAACTTGGACCTGGAAATACTGGAATTACCAATAAAATAGGAAGAGTTGGAAGTTAAATTTCTGTAGGAATATTAGCTTATGAATAGGAATGTGCAAAAATGGGCCCCAGTCCATTAAAGACCCAATGCATGTGAATAATCCCACTGTTGCCCTTCCCAAGTGATCCATCCCTTTCAATTGTCTTATTTCTATTGCCCTGTTCTCATTCCCTCCCTCACCCTTCTTCCCTTCACAATAAAGGCTTGTCCCAGTCTTTTCTATCCTGAAAAACTGTCCATCAGCTATCTTTTTGCACCTGCAACTTAACCCCTCCTATTTCTCCCTTTTATCCCCACTCATTGAATGTGTGGTCTGCAACTGATGCATTGAATCCTTCTCCTCCATCCCTTCAGTCTCCCTTCTGCCATCTTCACACTACTGAAAATGTTCTCACTAAGGTGTCCTAGTGACCTCTTCTTGGTCAAATCTCAAGGCCTCTACACCATCCACATCCTCCACATAGACCTTTCTGCTACTTTGGATGCTGTCAGCCATCTTCTCCTAACAGATTTATAAATATCTCCCACTTAGGAGGAAGCTAATACAGGAGCAATAATTCTCCAGGAACCTGTCTCTGTGAACACAGATGATACCGAGGAGACCTTGTTGGAAAGGGTGAAAGAAGCAGAGTGCCGAGCCTTTCCCATTGCCTTGCAGCTGGTCGCCAGTGGAGTGGTGCGACTAGGAGCAGATGGTAAAACCTGCTGGAAACAAGGAACCCATAGCTTGACTCATTATGAAAAGCAAGATTGCATTTCCTCCAGTACTACGCTGTAGCCACAACAGTACAATAAGAAAAGGAGGGCTTGTGGCACCTTAGAGACTAACCAAGGTGCCACAAGCCCTCCTTTTCTTTTTGCGAATACAGACTAACACGGCTGCTACTCTGAAACAGTACAATAGGCTTCATTCAAATGAATGAACATTCTACTCATTGCTCACTGGTTTTTCTCTGTCTGTTGTTTCTTCTGTCCTGATTTCAGGCAGACCAGTTTCATATCTTTCATTCACAACCGGGATATATCTTCCCCAATCTAAAGTTTGTTACAGTTCCTTTGTTAAATCAGTGTTGGAATCTAAATTACCACCTCACATGTTGGGTTCCTGCATGTTCAGCTGTTTGTTAAAGGTGTGTGTGTATGTATGTATGTGTGTGTATATATATGTATATATATATACATAAAGCAAAGAATTTAAGGTGTGAAAATAACAATGGTTTATAAGGGAAATCTAGATGAATTCTGTTAAATACCAGTTTTGTCAGCATGTCCTTTTGATTGTTAATCTGATTCCAGAAAACCATGAGCTTCACAAATCAGCCCTATATGAATTGGGGCAAGCTACCGCTAAGCATTCTACCCCCAAACGCAGATCCAGTCAGATCATAATTCGGTCCCTACTTGATAGGTGAGGGAGATGGAAAAAAATTAGGCAACTTCTTAGGGGAAAAGTGCTAATTTTGTAGAAGGAGGTTGGTGCCTCTGTGAGTATTCTTCCCCTTCCATCGCCATAGTTGGAGGCTCCTGGGTGTGTGTCTGTCTTCTCCCTGGTGGGTCTGTAGCTCTATGTGATGGGGAGTGAGCCTGGTTGTTATGGCAGAGAAGGAGAAAAGAAGTGTTAGTTTGATCAGTGATCCACTCCATCTGCCTGTGATGTCAGAGCCAAAAATTAGCACAACTAGGTTTAGACATTAGTCATGTTTCTAGAATTAGGATCCAAGCTAATGGTACTAGCAGTTCCTGGGGCCCTGCTCTAAAATAGGTAGAAATGCAGCCAAAAAGTTGGAAGTGCCCAATTTTATGGAAAACCTTGAATTGTGTTTTCTGCAAAATTACCTAAGGCCCTCATTAAAGGTGGAGCGAGCTGACAAGCAGCAGATCCAAAAGCCAGCTGTAACAAGGGTAACTGACTTTGAGGGAAGGTTTTACAAAATGGATTACATTTTTATCAAGCAACCTTTATCTTGTTTAAGTTCTCAAGGAGAAGCTATTTTCCCTGATCTTTCCTTATCATGTAGGAGCATGTTTTGAAGGTATGTCAAAGCACAATCCAATTTCTTGAGTGGGAAGGGCAGTTTCCAAAGATTTTAAAACTTTACACAGGAGATTACCAGTATATATTGAAGAATCTTTTTGGATCTTGTTAAGGATAGTGAGAAGGACCAGAAATACACATTTTCCAGGTTTCTGATAGCAAGGAGAAAGAGGATGATTTCTCCTTTGAGTGACTGTGTGCACATACATTCCATTGTAAGGGCTTGTCTTCACTGCTGGGGTAAAACGATGTAAGTTATGCTACTCCAGCTACGTCCATGGGAGACGCTCTCCTGTTGACTTACCTTAATCTTCTTAGGGAGCTGGAGTACTGGGGTTGACTGGAGAACACTCTTCACTGGACCCACTAAATTGACCCTGCTGCATTGATTGCAGCAGTGTCATCTCCCTGTAGTGAAGACTAGCGCTAAGTGTGTGCATGCCCAATGTACTTGAGACAGACTTTTGCCACCCATTCCAGCAGACAGTGCACATGTCCCCCACTATTCTCCTTCCCTGAGCTGAGGGTATAAAGGACTTGATAGCCACCCCTCTCGGTTCCTTCTTACCACTCATGGTGGGAGTCA
This sequence comes from Chelonia mydas, assembly GCF_015237465.2. Taxonomy (NCBI): domain Eukaryota; kingdom Metazoa; phylum Chordata; order Testudines; family Cheloniidae; genus Chelonia; species Chelonia mydas. The sequence goes on along the minus strand of NC_057849.1, from coordinate 161,715,267 downwards.
GAGCTCCCTGTCGCCCCTGAGATTGTTAGCCAGCCCTTTAGAGGCCTTCTTGTATTATATATATTTAGTGTTAGTAAATACCAGATCAATTAACTGGGCAAAGATCCCCGATTTCAAATAACATGCCATGTGCGTGGCCATGATCCCGGCTAGTGACAGACATAAAAGTTGCCTTATCTGCTTAGGCAACAAATGTGAGGCACAAATGACTTCTTTGTACCTCCTTCCCACCAGAACAAAGAAACAAAGGGATTTCTGCCTTAAAGTAAGTCTTCTGCTAAAGGCGATGCATCCCTCATCAGAGCGCAACCCTGACCCTGAGAGGACAGAAGGTTGGTCTGTGAGGAGTGCCCCATTGGCAGCCTCTGCTTCCAAGCCAAAATCTGGCGAGAAATGTTACTCGTCATGTTCTGTGGCCTCCTCAAACTTTTCCAAATCCTCCTCCTCATCCTCAGAGACTGACAAACCATCAAAGTCTCATTCTTCCTCTCACAGAAAGTCTCTGAAATTTGAGGTCTGGTCATAAGCACCAACACTCCCCAGCATCATTGATGGCCCTGCTTGTGCCAGAGTCAAAGACCAATGCCTCCTGCCTACCAGAGAGATCTTTGAGGCCAGTGCTGTTGGGTCTGGCACCACCAGTGTTAGCCGCTTAGCACTCACCTCTGATATTGGTGGTGTCGATGCTGCAGGCATTCTTCAACTATCTTTTTGTCTCTTTCTCCCCGGACTTTCTCGTTACATCAGCTGACGCCAACCTTAATGCCTTCAGCTTCATCAGCACTGCCAGCACCAGCAACTTCGCTTACCACCATGGTTGCAGCAGTTCAATCTACTTTGTCTATGGGTGCTGCACTGTCAACACTGACTCACCTGTCCTGCATTCTGACTGCCTTGTCCACCAGCACCATTGGATACATCTTCGAGTGCACTACCTTTGGGACAACACCGTATGTTGCTGGTGCTGAGGTCTTCCACCGACGCCTATGGGGATCGCTCCACCATTTACTGAAGAGTTTTGTGTTTCCTCCTCTTGAGACTCAACGATGAGAGATCCATACCTCAGGTCTTCATACAGACAACATTGTAGAGAGATTCAAATTAGAGCAAGAACATTATTATAAAGATGTCCCAGTATGGTGCCATCCACCGTGGGCAGTACAAAGACTGGACAGTCCTCTTTGGCCTCCTTGGTCATTTTCAAGACTATCTAGGTTCCTATTGGCCACTCAATCAAAAGAGAGTCCCCTCCTCATGTACCTAATAGTGCCTAGAGACAATCCTCTTCCAAACACACAACCACCGGGTCTATTGAAGCCAACAGACCCAGAAGAAACTAATGATATTCCTGCCCTCCACCGCCCCAGTATTTCTTCCTTTTCTCCAGAGTCGACATCACCTATTCTTGGAGGACTTTAAAGTTTTTCAGGACCTCATTAGGAGCCTGGCCACATCTTTGGGGCTACAGGCAGCACTCATGTAAGACAATCTGCACAAACTATTGGATGTCTCTCAAATTCCCACTCCATAAAGCATTGCCCTTTCCACAAATGAAGGCTTGTTGGATCCCCCAAAGACCCTCTGGCAGACACCAGCCTCTATACCTCTCACTGTCAAATGGGTGGACAGATACTCTAATTTTGGCTAGGGGACTATTTCTTTACAGAGTGGCAAACAAGCATCTGACACAGCCTCACCCTAAGGCTACCCCCCAAAAAATAAGGAATACGAGACTGGACCTCTGAGCCTTCAAATTAGGGTGTCAAATTAGGCATTGTTGTCTAAATATACCTTATTAACAGGTCAACAATTTCAAAATTTTTGGACAAACTGTCTCAGGAATACAGGGATCAGTTTTTGGTCATGGTATCAGAAGGTTATCTCACTGCTTGCATGTCCCTCCAAGGAGCGATTGACACGTCAGTGCATCATGTTCAGTGGCTATGTAACCCTTCTGCCAGGTGGAGCCAGCCGCAACCAGGGCTGGGTTCAGTATCTAGGGATTCCTTTCCATTGATACAACACAGAACCGGCTCGAGCCCCCACCCAGTAACCTGGGAAAATTACAAACCACCCCTGTGCGCCTCTGAGAGGCAATATTTCCCACTCCCAAGCACAGAGTCTGAGTGTAGTAAATAAACTTTTAATAAAAGGAGGGAAGTAACTGGGTGTTAATTTGGGAAAACACCGCAAACAGAGTTCATAAACATAAACCATGAATAAAAGACCCAACCCCAAGTAAGTTGGGCAGTGTCCTTTTCCCCTCAGGTTCTTAAGTCCAACAACCCAAAAGTCCCTTTCATGTGCCCAACCCTTCTCTGCACCCCACTCACAGTTTTTGTCCTTGGTCAGTGCAGACCCAGCGGTGCATCTGCAGAGTTCACCTCCCCCCTGGATGGGGTAAAGAGGTACCTTACTCGCTCCACTGCTTGGGTACTCACTCGCTGCCCACCACCCTGCTGGCCGCGCCTGCTCACAGCTCTCACCGTGCCTCTCCATCAGCTGCCCTGCTCGCCGCCTGCTCTCGCCATGCCATCAGCTGCCCTGATGGCTGCTTGTCGCAGCTCTCCACTGCTGCCCACCATGCCTCTCCACCAGCCGCCATGCTGGTCATTCATCACGCCTCTCTGCAGCACCAGCCACTTGTTCACCAGCTGACTGTCAGTCACCTTCTGCTGCCACCAGCCTCTTTGCTGTGACATCTGCACATCAGCTCTTTGCAGGCCAGGCAGAAACACTGCCCCATCTCAAGTGATTTCAGCTCTCAGTGATTTTTAGCTCTTAGCAGGCAGAAGCATATTCCTACCACAACTGATTTCAGCTCTGATTGGGCATTTAACATAACAAAGAGGCTCGTTATTAAGCCTATTCAGCTCTAGCTCTATTCTTTGAACAGTGGGGAGGAACAGCTTAAATCAGTCTAGGGAGGGCCCTTGATAAGGGTGTGCAGCCTGCTGGCTGGGGATTCATGTCTCCACCCCTCTTTCTTTCACAGGGCTCTGGCATTCCACCCCCTGGCTTAACGATGTCCTTTCAGCTGAAGGTGACACCCCCCCTCTCCCCAATATGGGACAGATTAAGCATAGTCCTGCTTCCCTGTATTCCCACGGTAATTACAACATTTTGGTAACAGCATTTCACTACCCCTGCATTCAGTAGTAATATGATTTGTACCCAACACCAGCCAAAATTGGTTACTTTGACACGGCTCTATGTGCTGAATATCTAAGCTGAGCAGGAGCAAACTGTATTTACATAAACACACTCAAGTCTCTCCCCCTCCCAGCTAGCTCTCAGGGAAGCATTCATTCAGACCTGGCTTACATCTACATCCATTTCAAATGAAACACTCTTCTTGATGGCAGGCCTCTGGCACCCGCAAAGAGTTGCAAAATAAAATCACTTTAGATAAGCTATTACCAGCAGGAGAGTGGGGTGGGGGGAGAGAAAACCTTTTGTAGCGGTAAACACCCATTTTTTCATGCTTTGTGTGTATAAGAAGATCTTCTACACTTTCCACAGTATGCATCCGATGAAGTGAGCTGTAGCTCACGAAAGCTTATGCTCAAATAAATTGGTTAGTCTCTAAGGTGCCACACGTACTCCTTTTCTTTTTGCGAATACAGACTAACACGGCTGTTAGTCTGAAACCTGAAAATAAAATACAAGGTCTACCATTTGAAGATGCTAAACTGTTTTCCCAGAAGACCTATGATATGGATGCAGATGTTGAAAGACTCTTGTGTGACCCTTCATTTGCTGGGTGGAAGCAGTTTAAGTCCCAAACGCAGTACAGACCCTACTATCAGCAGAGACTTCAGGATGTGTCTAAAAGAAGGTCCCTGGATTGGTGGTTAGAACCTTTCCTACCAGAACCAACTGTGACATTGGCAACACATGTCCACCAAGCACTGTGGGGGAGGGTCATTTGGGTCAATTTCAGGTTCAAGTACTTTAGGCACCTTAGGAAATTTCATTGCAAATAAATGTGATGGAATTTCAGACTATTCACCAGACCTGCGAAATGTTCATTTCCACCATCAGAGGCTAGGTGGTTCAGGTTCTCACACTACACTGCTAGGTTTTTAATCTGAGAAAGCAGGGAGGTGCAAGGTTGTCTCATTTTATGCCAAGAAGCAATCCACTTGTGGTACTTTAGTATAAAGGACAATATCTCACTAACGGCCTTTCAAGAGTGAGGAGCACTATTCCATATTGCCTCGACTGGAACTTCATAGGCCACCATGAGCGATCAATAAAGAGGGTCATTCTGCAGCAGGTCTTCCATCAGTGGGGATACCTGGTAATAGATCTCTTTGCAACCAGTGCAAGAGGTTCTTTTCCAGAGTAGGTAACAGCCTGGGTTTTGTGACCAGGTGCCTTTCTTCTTCCCTAGTCAAGCTATCTGCTATACACATGTATGTGTTCCCTCTGATTCTGAGGGGGATCAGGAGGCTAAAAAGAGACAAGGCAACTTTAATCCTCATAACCCCTGCCTGGCCAAGGCAGTACTGATACACCAATCTACATCAACACTCAATTCATCCACCCACACCTCTGCCTTTGGTCCAGGATATCTTGTCTCAAAACCAAGGGAATCACTGCACTGCAGCCTACAGTCCTTTCATCTTTACAGCCACTGCCTGGTGAATAGCAGAAACAGTTCCATCAGAGTCACATATGTAGCAAAATGGAAAAGGTTTTTATCTGGGTGGAATCTTGTCAGTTATCACCAGATTGTACAGAAATTAGATTTATATTGGACTACTTATTGCATCTGAAATTCTCTGGTCTCCATTAGTTTAGTGGGAATCCATTTAGCAGCCATTTCTGCAGGACACCCACTAGTGGAGGGGTTTTCCATCTTTTCACATGGATTGGTTTCTAGATTGATTTATTTACTTACTTAAATTCTTATCCGTGTGTTTCTCTACGTCTGATCCAGTATCTTTATGGGACCTGAATTTGGTATTATCTTTTTCGATGGGTTCCACCTTTTTGAGCCCTTGGCAACAACATCCCTGCCACTGCCATCAATGAAAATGGTCTTTCTGGTAGCAATTATTCCTGCAAAGAGGGTGTCAAAGCCCTGGGCACTTATAGCGGGCCCTGTTTTCAAAGTATTTCACAAAAACAAAGCCTTGCTTTGGCCATACCTTAAGATTTTGCCTAAGGTGGTCTCTGCATTCCACCTCAACTTGATCATTCATCTTTCAGTGTTCTTTCCAAAATCTCATTCTACTAAGGTTAAAGAAAAGCTTAATTCCTTGGACGTTCGGAGAGCTCTGGCACTTTACCTGGACTGCAAAGTCTTTCGGATCCTGTCTTTAGACTCTTTGTAGCCTATGCTGAGAGGATGAAAGGGTTACCTGTTACAGTCAAGCAAATTTCACATTGGATTTCTGACTGCATCAAGCTTTGCTACAATCTCGTGAAGGTCCCTCCTCTACTGAGGATAACAGTGCACTCCACTATGGCTCATTCCACTTGGCTAGCCTTTTTGGAGCAACATTCTTGTGGCTGTCACTTACAAAGCAGCAATGTGGTCATTGCTATATATACTTTCTCCAGACACTGTGCCATTACTTAGGCTTTTTGAGACAATGCCAACTCTGGCCATCTCCAAGTACAGTAGTCTGAAGTTCTACAATCTGTAAGGAAAGTGCTGGTGAATCACTTATGGTGGAATGAGCATGTGCACAGCTACTCAAAGGAGGAAAAAATGGTAATTTACCTGTACAATGATTTGTACTTATTCTTCTAGATGTTCGGTCAAATATACATTCTATAACCCTCTCACCTTCCCTGCTACTTCAGGAATTGTAGGTGTGCCTAGTGCACTCCTCTGTCTACAGTGGACTGTATTTGTGCACAACACATCTTGAAGAACATCAGTCACTGTACAGGTAAGTAACCATTTTAGTGACACAGGAGTCACCAGACTTGATTTGCAATGGAAGCTGAATCTCCATTTTCACAATGTCGAACCAGTGACAGGCTTGGCAGTGCGGGCTTCTTCCTTTAATTAAACACTTTGCCCAAGTAGGCAGCTTGTTTTAACTCTGTCAGAGTAATGGGCCATGTTCAAGTAAAATAAATCAGTGGGGAGGCAAGTCAGCCAAGAAATTATTGGAAAAGTTGGAAAAAGAAACAGCCAGAATTGAGCCTTCTGATGAAGGAGCCATTGATTGATTAGATCAGATCAGATCATGGACATTAATATCCCCTAGGGTTCAATGAATAAACACTGTTTTGGAATTGAGTTTCATGTCCTGTACTTTTGGGGGCATATCGTAGGTCAGGCTCTTGGCTCTAGTGAGATATTCCAAAGCCTATGGCAAACTCCGTTATAATTTACATTATGGGGAGGGGGTATTTCATTTAGGTTTTGTATTTATGCTTGTACTGTGGTGAATGTGCTTTGGTAGCAGGGGAAGGTTAAGAAAACTATTCCCTACTGTTACCTATTGTCTACCTTTTAATATATAAGACATTTATGATTTCGGTATAGCAAATGGAGTTTTATTGTTATGATTACAACAGTGAACTTCTGTTTTCATGTTATCCCTTTCCTTTCTCCCAGCTTATGCTTAGGGCAGCTGGCAAATGCTTTTGATAGACACAGGATAAACATACATGATTATTGCTTCTGCTCTCTTATGGTACTTACAGTGAGATTGTACTGTATATTGTTTTGAATTGTATAATCTTGTTTAAACATATTCAAATCTAACAGTTATAACTAGAGCCTTACTCTTCTTATTTATGTATCTCCGATACTTCTCTGTCCCCCCTTGCCATAGTATCCAAGCAACTCACAGTCTTTAACTTATTTTTCTTCATAACACCCCTGAAAGGTAAAATGCCCACTTTGTACAGATTGAGAACTGAGGCACTCATTGCCAGACTTTTAAAGGTATTTAAACACCTAATTCCCATTGAAAGGCCGTCTGCTTCTTTAGGCACCTAAATACCTTTGTAAATCTAGTCTCAAGTGACTTGCCCAAGGTCAAAAAGGACTAGGGTGACCAGATAGCAAGTGTAAAAAATCGTGATGGGGGTGGGGGGTAATAGGTGCCTATATAAGAAAAAGCCCCCAAAATCAGGACATCTGGTCACCCTAAAAAGGCAGAATAGGGAACTGGACCCTCTGAGGCCTATAGATTGCAAGTGTAGCATGGGTGAATTTCGCCATTTATTTTCTGCTAATATGTTAGAATAGTCTTAGCATCTACTGTCAAACTGTCTGCACTCTGACAGAATGTGAGCTGCAGGTGAGTCTGCGAGTGGCAACTCCTCCTCTCTCCTTGACTGATCAGCAGTGAGCTGGAAACCCTACTCTACATGCCTCCTAATTGCCAACCCATGGGGCATGCACTAAGGTGTTTTGTTTTTACTGGATTAAGTCAGACCCTTTGTGGCCTGCCCATGTGCCTCTCCACCAATTAGTCTTGATCTCGGTCGTCGGCTCACTGGTGTGAGTCAACTGGGGGCTGTGGGAGGTGCGACCTCTAAGCCCTGACCAACTAGAGAGTGTAATGAGGCTGGAAATTTGTCCTCTAGTGCTTAACCATTGGCTAGTTGGTAGCAGTATCCTAGAAGCCCTTGAGATGTGAAGGAGGCCATTTTGTTTGAAGAGCTCAGTTCCACTCCCACAAGACCTATTTACTTCAGCTCCAGTGGTACTTGAGGAGGAGGGGGTAGTCAGGGGGAGCCCTCTGGCCCAGCTGCTGTTAGAGATCCCAGAATGCAACTTTGGAGGCCTAACAGGCAGCCTGATGCCATATGTGCTGGAAGTAGGGGTGCTGCAGAATCCCCTGACTTGAAGTGGTTTTGATCCTATACAGGGTTTACACTTTGGTTCAGTGGCTCTTAGCACCCCTGCCTCATGCTCGAGTCAGAGCCCATGAACCCAGAGCAAGCCCAGAAATGTTTGGGGTGGCCTGCTGTTTTAACCATTGGAGGGGGGAGGGACATGTCGTACAAGGCTGAGGTGTCTCTGCCAAATGATTTGAGTCACGGAGCCAAGTTACATAGAATAGAAAATGTTGAAAGGGCTGAGGAGGGTAATGGGGATAGGAACCGACTGCACCTATGTCAGGGGTTCTCACGCTGGGGGTCGCGACCCCTCAGGGGGTTGCGAGGTTATTACATGGGGGGTCATGAGCTGTCAGCCTCCACCCCAAACCCCGCTTTGCCTCCAGCATTTATAATGATAAATATATTTAAAGGTGTTTTTAATTTATAAGGGGGGTCACACTCAGAGGCTTGCTGTGTGAAAGGGGTCACCAGTACAAAAGTTTGAGAACCACTGGCCTATGTAAATCTAAAATGGGGCCTTACCTGTGTGTGGGGATGGGTGGGGGCGGGAGGAGGTTCTCTCAACAGCTGAGCAGTACCTTTCTAGAGAGCCTGAGTCTGGACAGCATAGATCTGTGGATATGGAAAAATTAGGCCAAAACTGCTTTTGTCCAGCCCTGAAACAGGGTGTTTAAGAGACTGCTGAGAGTGAAGCTGAAATGGGGAATATGGCTGCAGGGATAGTGCTAATTGAGCCTGTATGACATCATGAGCATGTAAGAGCTGTGTGTGTTGTTGTGTGGTTCTGATTTGTTTTCTTTAAAAACCCCACACATCTAAAATACATCCTAAGACATATTTTGTCAGCTTCAAAGTCAGCAGGAAGGGGGATACGGTAATAGTCAAGGTTGCAGTGCATGATGGTTTACTGTTTAATAATGTAAGAAGATTTTGTAGTGCTCTATTTCAATTAGAAACGGGAAAATAAAAACCCAAAGCAGCCCTGTTGTGTAGACAGAGTTTTCACCCACAGCTGTGGGGGTGCATAAATTCATCATGTACCTTAATCAAGTATATATTAAGAACTGAAGTATCAAAATAACATGCTAACTACAGATGTTAAAGTTCGATTGAAACAAAAGGTGCTTGGAGGTGTCTTATTTATTTATTGGTGACCATCTCGTTACAATAGAAAGCATCTTGGTCGGAATGGCTGCTGGACTGACAGATATATTGTATAATTCTGAATGTACCTGATATCTAGCTGTGTCTGTGTGTGTGTGTGTGTATAAATAAACACACACACACACTTTATTGTAGTGTGATCCATTTAGTGGGGAAACAGCAACTTCAAGGAGTAATTCACCAGGGCAAGGCAAAATTCCATTTTAACAGTGCATATGTTTTATATTGTTTTTAAACAGGCTGTAGGTGCGTTTCTCTAAACACGTAGTTTAAACAGTTAAGGAATATTATCATCTTAAATGTTGTTGATCATTAGGCCGAAGACCTAAATACAAGTGTGTAGGAGGGCGGGAGGAGAAATAGAAGAAACAGATACCAGTGTGCCTTTATTCTCCAGCGTGCAAAGGACATGCAAGCTCTTTTTAAAAAATGGATGAACACCATCTGCCACTGAGGGAGCAACCAGCAGGTCTAGACAAAGGTAAGATGTGCTGGGATAGTCACAGTGAATTGCAGGATGACTACAAACCTAAATCCCCAACCTTGAGGGAGAGGGTGCCTGCCCCCAGAGAGGTGATGGCTGGAGGCCTGAGACCAACCGAGGAGTCCTTGAGCAGATCACAGGAGGCAGAGGTGTAGTTAATCTCAGCACTGTCATTTATAGTGGCAGTGTGTGCAATTTGTGACTGTGGTGAATGACCAGCAAGTGCTAAGAGCAGCAAAAGCAAATATTGTAGAAGGAAAAATGTGTCTTGTAGCCTTTTCAGGAAAAGGCTAGTGAAAAGAGACAGCAAAATGAGTTATGAACAGCTGAAGAAAAAAGCCAGCAGAGGGAGATAGAGCTCTTGGAAGCTGACAAAGGCAGAGTTTGCTGACCTGTGTATATTTTGAAAACCAGAAAAGCAACGATGGTCCAGAACTGCAAGGGACACAAGCATCACTGTTTCTGAACTCCATGTGGGGGAAGTTTTGACAGAGATCAAACTTACCCACTAGGAGATCCCTTGTGAACTCTGAGTACACGCATTTAAGCAGAAGGTTTCTTTGCCATGAGTCAGTTTAATGTTCAGATCCATGCCATTCAACAAGTTTATCTTAAAAAGAGGTCACTGTAGAGCTGCTTGGGCAGCTATCTTCCTGCTCTGAGCTGACAGGTTCATCCACCTCCTCAACCCTCTGTTCTTGCCCTTCAGCTCTGTTTCATATTCTTCAGATGTGTCTTTGTAAAACAGGCTTGTGGAAAATTGTGTGGCAAGGGTGTTGTCACTGTAATTGAGCATCGATGCTGTAAAGGCTCTGTAAGGCTGGCTAATATTGCTCTGGCTTATAAGACTATCTCCCAGAGTGACACCTCAAGGCCTCCATTTTCAACCAGCAGGCTAATTCACTAGTCCCACCTTGGGCCCCCCATTGGTTTGTAAAAGATGGAATCAATCTTGCAACAGAAAGATACAGTAACGTATTTAAATCCATATAACCTATCCAATTCCTGGCAAAAAAGTCAAGCAGGGAGCTTCTGCAATGGTTGATAAGAGATGGTGCCTAACTGTATATATTTTTTTTCTATGCTGGTCTGCAAGGGGGATATTTAGAATCATTCTAGTTTGAATTTGATGCATTCTTCAGCCTGACAGTGAACAAAAGTCATGTTGATTTAAAATCTTTTACCAGGTGAGGAATGCCTCCTGTTCGCACTAGCTTCCTCTTGGCCTTTCACTTCTGGCTAACCCAGCATTTCAAAGCCTCTGAGCTTTGTTCATATAATCCACTAATTCAGGTATGGGTGATTAATAGCCTTACTATAGGAAGAAATGCCCTTTCTTAGCCCCCAAAGGTGATTTCAAAAGGCGTGTTGGGTGATGCTGTTTCAGATTGTATTTCCACTAACCTTATGTCCCAGGCCCCTGGGAGATTACAATATAGTTAGTTAAAACTGCATAAATTCAAACTAGGGGTTTGTGGAAAATCCCCAAAGCTGGCATCACTGTGTTGATGTAAAAGTCACCACAGCTCTTTTCTCCTTGTACAACTAGAAGGTTGGAGAGTTGAGATGAGGCTTCCAACCACCTCTTAAATTTAGTGGGCTGACCCAACTATTTAACCAGAAACCATTTTTTCTCCCCCTCCCCTTTCCCAGCTCGAACTATTTCAACCCTGTAAAACCTATCTTGTTCAGGTTTAACTTTTTTGGTAATTCTTGAGACCAAAAAGAATTGGTCTTGTCCTTGTAATCTTTTAAAGCCCTAGACAGGCCTCCATCCCTTGATTAAGGCTTCATCCCCTATGAATATTTCATCAGTAAACATCCGTTGATAACCTTTTTCAATGCTTCTGGCTTTATATAGCCTCATGGGGCCTGTTTCTGAAAGGGGACCCAGACTGTTTTATTTTAAAAACTGTCCCCATAAACCATTTTTCACAGTGCCTGCATTTGCAGGATTTACCTCAGCCAGTCTGGTACAGAGAATTCTGTGAATATTTTGGCTGTAATGCTTGATAAGCTCCAGTAACATCACTATAGAGAGAGGTGTTGTGGGCTGTAAATATCCTCCCTCTTCAAGTTCTGTTAAATCATTCTGCCATCCCAATGAAACCAAAGGATCAGCCGTATGCTGCTTTCACAAATGGTTTAAAAGTTCTTTCCCCGGCTCAGGCGGTAGTTTTTGGAGAACGTACCCATCACCAACAACAGTTTGAAAGGTCTTTAGAAATTTTACCACCTGTCTTGCTTTTTAAGCCTAAGGTTTATCACCCTTAAGAGGGACTTAAAACCACTGTCATTTGGAGACTTGCTGCATATCCACCTGCAGATACACCCTGGTGTATCCACATCTGAAACAATAGTTTGTTCCCTTTTAAACACAGAATGTTTTAAAATAGTTTCTGCCCTTAATGAAAGCAAAAGAATCTAAGGAAAATATTTAAATGACATCCCTTTAACGTTGCTTTTTCTCAACTTTATTAGAACTGGATTTGAAATAACTGAGCAGTTGAAATTGTAATGCAGAAAGAGCAGGAGGATGTCAACACACAGGCTGGCAACCAACGTTTGGTGTCACTTAGTGTATTAGTGACAGGAGGTTTTTTTTTTTTAAAAAAACTATGTAGGAGCAACTGAAGGAAAGTGCCTCTAGCTTGTGGGAAAAACAGATTTAAGTAAAGTGTATAGTGACTAACATGTTTGCAGCTGCTAAAAACATTTAAAAAAAGGGGGCTTGTACAGAGGTAAGAGTTCAGCCATAATAAAAACACTCAAATATGCTTCTGAGAACAAAAAAATATTGGAGGGGAAGAGGGGTAGGTAGAGAGAATAAAAAACATCAATCAATATTATTGTAGCTTAAACATATGTTCCCAGAATTCCTGAATCTGGCTATGACAGGATTGGTAAAGAATTTCACATAGGATTATGAGCACTGAAAAGCATCTCATTCCCAATTCTACATTGAAAAAAAAAACAAAAAAACAAAAAAACAACCCCTCTGACTCTAAACTTGCTTAACCTCTAGTGGACTATAGGTATGAAATGAGGACCCTAAGTCAGACCCACTTACCTACAGGTAAGTGTTCATCAGGAGTTTCATTCTGTAAGTCATCTGGTGGATCACAGGTTCCACCTCTGGAGTTACTTGATATGTTGAGTCCAGACCAGGTACAATACTCCATGAAAAACACAATTTGCAGGAGCAAAATCCACTTCAATGTTTTCTTTAAAGAAAGATTTTGTTATAAGGGCCACTTCCTTCTTTCGGGTGTGGCCAGAGCAATGCTGATCAGTTACCAACACGGTACTACCCACTTTCACCTCCATTCTATTGGTACTAACAGTTGTCCTGAAAAGACTTTTCACAGCCTCTGTCAACAGGCTCTTTTGCTACAATTGTGTCAAACAATTCAGGGACTAATACTGACTAATAAGTTTCAACTACTACGATCCTTTCATAGGGAAAGCCAGAGATGCTCAAATCTCTGATTCTTTGGCTATGCTAGTCTAAGACTACCAAAAGTAGAATAAAAAGTGTGAAATTATGGACTGAGAGGTCAGTGGAAAAAGCCATCATCATTAATGTGGTAGCTGATAGTGAGGGCTATGGTATTCCTAAAAAAAAAAAAAAAAAAAAAAAAAAAAAAAAAAAAATAAAAATCCCCCTCCCTTCCCATTTTTGGCTTTCTCGGCCTTTACTTTGGAGCAGTAACACTTGAGAATTTGGAGATCCTGCTGGAATGCCATGGGAAACGTTATACTAAAATACACTCGATGAACAAAATAAAAGTAACTGTCCAGTTGCTAAGTTCTGCCTTCTGAATTATTGTCGTTAGAACTTTAGTACTGTTGTTCCATCACTACAGCCAAGTCTCTTCTCAATTCCGCTGTTCTAAATTCCAGGTGATCTTGCCACTTTCTCCTAGGCACACTGCCTTACTGGCCACCAGTTGCAAGGCAGCAGGGAAGGCTCTGTGCTCTGCTTCTTTTACTCTTTCTGACAAGGTCTCCTCTGTGTCTCCAATCTCCACGGGAACTGCCTCTTGAAAAATTATAGCTCCAGCATCAACTTCCTCCTGAAAAAAGAAAATCAGAATACTGTAAACTGAAAGAGGGGGAAGAGAAGACACACAAAAGTAGGACAGTTATTTGCTCTGGTTACCTTATACATAAGTGGTACCTATTTCCTGTGATATGTGAGGACTACAGAAAATACAGTGGGGTCACACCTTGGTCTGCAGGGAATTGATGGGAGTCTGTTTCCAAGAATAGAAGCATGTAGGCCAGGGTAAATGCCATGAAAACATCTATGACATTTCTGTGAGGCTGAGGAATAGCGTCCCACGGAAAGCAGTGAAAGCCATGGCACTTAAGCCATATAAAACTGGACTAGACAAAATGCAGGTATATTTACAACAGAGAATTATCTTGCATTGACAAGGAGATGGATTAAGTGAGCCAAAAGACCTTTCCACCTCTAAACTATTTATTTCCTAAGTGATCAGTAATGTTCCCTGCTGTCTATGAATTGTCTCTCAGGGGTTCCTTCACTTGTGGAAATGCCACAATGACATACTATGGAGGGACAGAACCACATCCGTGTCTGGAAGAACCGAACTCCTTGCCTCCTCCCATGCCACAGTGCTGGCAAGAGTAAGAAAATGGATTTCTTATGCAGCTATAGGAGTGGGAGGATGATTTCAAGCATTTAATGAGGGAGCTACGTCCTGCTACTTTCAATCCTGATAAATAAATCGGGGGGAGGGAATCTTGCTTCTAAACTAATTGAATTGTGCAAATGCATTCTCCACAAATGGTGAGAAGTCAAGGCTCATCAACCCTATGGAGTTCATAATGCTTCTAAAATACCAGGGAGGGAGAGGTTAACTTGTAAATAAATCTTTCAGTTAATCGTCGAGAACTAACAGAGGCATTTTAACAGGGGTCCAGCTGAGCAATGTTTTCTGTGGAAGCCAATTCCTCCAAAAGCCACAGCCTCTCTTAGCATCATGGAGGCCTACCACTGCTAGTTGAATGATTCAAAAAAAATTTTTTTTAAATGTTTTTAGCAGCTGCAAACATGTTAGTCACTGTACAGTTTACTTAAATCTGTTATTCCCACAAGCTAGAGGCACCTTCCTTCAGCTGCTCCTACATGGTTTTAAAAATAAAAAACAGAAACCTCCTGTCACTAATACACTAAGTGACACCAAACGTTGGTTGCCAGCCTGTGTGTTGACATCCTCCTGCTCTTTCTGCGTTACAACAATTTCAACTGCTCAGTTTTTCAAATCCAATTCTAATAAAGTTGAGAAAAAGCAACGTTAAAGGGATGTCACTTAAATATTTTCCTTAGATTCTTTTGCTTTCATTAAGGGCAGAAACTATTTTAAGACATTCTGTGTTTAAAAGGGAACAAACTATTGTTTCAGATGTGGATACACAAGGGTAGGCAGAGCAGGTGGATATGCAGCAAGTCTCCAAATGACAGTGGTTTTAAGTCCTTCTTAAGGGTGATAAGCCTTAAGCTTAAAAAGCAAGACAGGTGTCAAAACAGAAATATCAGCACCAGGAAATTAGGTGTCCAGGTCTTCTGAATTTCTTATGGGAGGTCAAGAGCTGGGCCTAAGACCGTTGCTTATCCTGTTCAAAGCAGGTCTTGACAACATGGTGGCAATATTGCCAACTCCAAGTGTTAAAAGAAAAAAAATTATGACTTTTACAAAATTAATACAGTTAGGGTTCTTTTCTTTGCCTGCAGGGGTGTGGGCTTTTAGGTTAAAGTCACTCCACAGTTTCAAGCTTTTCTCTGCAAACATGAGGGCTGGAACAATTTTTTTTTTTGGGTAACGAAAGCGGAGATTCTCAGGCGTCCCTTGATTCCAACAACTGGAGCTTTAAGGAGAACACTAAACAGGGTGAGGCTCATGATCAAAACACAGGACTTGGAAACACGGTAGTGGGTAAAGATGTTGCTGATCACCAAGGCCTTGCATGTGCTAGTGCTCCCACTGATACGACAACTGGTGGAGCAGCACTACTGTTACCAATGGTAGGAAGCTGCACAGAAAAAGCAAGCGTAGATAAAGCCTGAATTCTAGTATAGTATTTATTTCCAATTCCCCCAATGCACAACATTCTAAAGAATTCCTCTCACTGTACATCTAACCATTTCCACAAACGAAGAGGAAAAGCAGAGATCGTTTTGACACAGGTTTTATTCCAACCAAGATTATTCACTGCAAATTTTTCAGAGCTGCTCATTGCTGTTAGAAATGGCGTACTTACAGCTACAAAGTGCACAGTACAGCCACTGATTCGGACTCCAGCTTGTAATACCAATTTATGGGCATTTGCTCCTTTAAAAGAAGGTAGTAAAGATGGATGAATATTCAGTATTTTTCCTAGAAAAGAATAAATGAAATCATCATTATCTCTTAGCTCTCAGCCCTCGTTTCACAAGTTTAAACAAGTAAATGCCTCCTCATTAACCAGAATGCAAAATGTTCATAAATGCCATGTCAAGGCAGCCCAAAACTCATCAGGAATCTATGTTCTACCCGATCAGGGTTGGGAACAATAAAACATTTGCACATACATAGTACACTTCTCCCAAGAATCTCTGCCCTGACTATCGTTTACTTATAGCTCCTTCTTTTTGTTGGTGTTCTCTTCCCCGGTGTCATGGTTTGTTCTTCATCTGACTACAGACACATTCCTATTGCTTATAGTCCTTAATACCCACTCAAGTTAGTGACTTAAAATATTGACCCATGGTGGCAGGGAGTGTCACACAAGCTTCCATGAAAGTGGTGAGATTTCTTCCTAGGTTAAGTCTCCTAGCCACTAAGGACTGTTCAGTCTTAACAGAAGGAACTGCTGCCTACACAGGAGCATCCCCCTGCCCTTCAAAGAAGCAGAAGCTTGTGTGACACTCCCTGGCCGCCTCACAACTCAGGATTAAGGTGGCCCCCTTCTCCATGATAGTAGGGTTTAAAAGGGGCTGGCAGGGGCATTAGGAACCAATTTTGCTTTCTCACAGCAGGCTGAAGAGCTCCCTACTCACCAGCCACTAATGCTGATGCAAGGGGTGACCTTTCATCATGTTAACAAGGTTGTACGTTTGGTGTGATGATTGGTTTCTGGATGCTCTAAAAGGTCCCTTGGACTGATTCTTGTTCACCTGTTCAGGGTCACTCCAATTGCTTTGCTTGGGGTTAGGAAGGAATTTCTCTCCCTGGCCCCACAAAACCATTAGCTGAGGTGGTGCAGGGTTTTTTTTGTTTGTCTTCCCTCCCCTTTTTCTGTAGCAACTGAAGTTAAGGGTGAAAGCTATGCACCTGAGAGCAGTGGGAGCATGTCAGATAAAGACAGCCTGATGGGAACTTCAGCTTAAGAGCAGCAGGTGGGTAGGTGACCTATCTGAGAGGTTCATTTTCATAACACAAAAAGGCGACATATAACCTAGGACTCTAGTTTTGGGGCGATCCCATCATAGTAGAAATCACTTGTAGTGGCCTCCTGTCCTGAAATTTGGGCACGGGTTTGGGAACAGGGGAGGCTAAGGAAAGGAATCTATAGAACAGAGCTGGGGAAGACATTACTACCTTGTGCAGATATTGTGTACGGCATCCCATGAACAAGCATGTTTCTCCCCATTATTGGCTTGGTTGGGGATTTCCGAGCATATCACGTTAAAATCCTAGGCACACGATGAGTACTCAGGCCTTACATTTATTTAGGACCAGAGGGATGACTAAATGACATTGCAGCTTGAGCTATTTCGATAAATGCTACAGCCTCAGCCTTTGAACAAACTATCAGCATCTCATGGCTTATTCCTGCATCGTCCCAATCGTCATCACCAATGATGGGATCAGCAACCGGTTGGTTGGTTAGCTAATGATACACAACTGGCGTGTCACTAAACTGCTTTAAGTTTCTAACTCCCCGTGCAACCAAAGAGAGTGCTTTAGTTGCAGTTTTGGGGAGAGGGAAGGTTTCTGTTCCAACCATAGGTGACAGGTATCATAGGCTGGGGGAGGCTATGCCTCCCCAAACTGCCTGGTATGGTCCTGCCCATGCTCCGCCCCCAGACTCCCTCCTGCAGTTCCCAGCGCTTTGCCCCGGCCCAGGCTGGCTTGCCTCCTGCAGGGACTCAGGGCAGCTGGTGCTGGGCCTGCGCTGCCTGCCTGGCACTCAGACTGTGCCACCAGGCCCTTTGGGGCTGGCCACCCAGCGCACTAGTGCTGGGGGTGCTGTGGCCATGCCACCTGGCCGCCCAGTGCTGGGCTGGGGGCCGTGGTGGGGGTACTCTGGGCTCCTGCGGGGGAGGGGAGGCAACAGTGGAGGGGGAGGTACATAGGGCACAACGGGTGGGGCCAGGGGCTAGTCTCCCCCAATGGCCAGGTCACCGGCCACCCATGGTTCCAACCTTGAGCAGTTTTGTACCTTCTTAAAAAATCCAGAATATAGTTGATAAAGGCTTTACTATTTCAAGTGGTCAATCATCTACGTGCACTTGGCTTGTTTTCTCTATATGTTTGCCAGACGAAATACAATGCTTAATTGCAGCTGCAAAATGTCTCTTGTTGTGTTTAGAAATATGTCTTAAAATAGTGTATTTACCATCCCACTTTTTGACAAAGGGACCAGACAAAATCCGCATAAATCCTGCAAGACAGATCAGTTCAACTGAGAATTCTTCAAGGACTTTATCAACTGCATTATCAAATTCTGTGCGACTTCCATACAATTTATGGTCAATTACCTACAATATCCAAAAAAGGAGAGAAACAGACATGAATGTGGGATTAACTGACTCTCTCATAAAACAAGAACATGCTGAAATACTACGCTGTGATCAAATAAAAATCTAAAACTCCATATATGACCAAAGAACGGTGTCCAGATACAACAAGGATGGGTACTTTAGAAATGCACGTAAGTAACCGTAGATCAAATCCGATAGTTTTCAACTCAGACCATATTCAGCCAAACTCATGTTGAAAGCAGTGGCAGTTTTGCCTGCTTAAACTCAGTTTAAGGCTACAGGATTTGGACCATTAACAATTAATTATTAATAATAACCTGAAAATTATAACAAGCACCCTAACTCTTAGACTGGCTTAACCAGCTTCAGCTGATATGAAGCCTTAAAACAATCTACAGGGTTTAAACCCATGCAAACCTTAGATCAGTTTAAATTGCAAACAAGATTCTCCCCTCCCCCGACCCATTTAAAAAACTTAACATAGGACACCACAAAAGGCCAGAGGGCTAATTATAGGCATGTTAAGAAGGAACAGCTGGGTAAGGATGAACAAGGATGAGGATTGCTCCAGTTAAAGTTTTCCTTGCTAAGGTCACACATGCCATACTTAAATGTGAATAATTTTAAAATGAAACTACCAGAACTATTTTCTTAAAATATCCATAGCTTTAAAATAATGAGGCCTGTTAAATACCAATGAAATGTACCAAAACCAACTAAGTTTAAAGTCAGCCCATTAGGTTTGAAAAGTTTATGCTAAATTGGCTGTGCAGTTGTTCAGTGCATTGGCAGTGTGGTTGAGTGGATAGGGCTGGACTGGCTTCTATTATTACTTTGCTACTGCTATTGTGTAACCCTTGACAAGTTACTTCACCTCTATGAGGCTCTGATTCCCTTCCCACTCTGTCTTGTCCATTTAGATTGTGAGCTCTTCAGGACAGACACGGTCTCTTAGGGAAGGCGGGTGGGAAGGAGGGGTAGAAAGGAACTGGAGAGTATAACCCTGTTCCACTGTGCTGAGGACCCATCAACCTGAGAGGGAAAGCTGCTTGGAGAACACTGGGAAAGATGGATCTGGGGACTAGTTTGGTCGGTTGCCCTCGGGCGCACCCTCAAAATGACTATTTGGCCCCTGCTTATTCTGGGTCCAGCCCAACTGGGCAGAGGGTGGCTTAGATGGCACTGGTAGCCCTTGGCTCATTTCCCCTGGCCCTGCGGCTGCTGTGGTTTGAACCGCTTACGCGCTGGGGCGTAGAGACCCAGGGTCTTCAGCATGGTGCGGGAGTCCTTGAGGCCATGCAATTTGCTGTCTGTTCACTCCGCAAATAGGGCCCGGCCATTGGAGGGCAGGTCCTGCATTGACTGCTGGGCCTCAGTGGACAACCCAGACAGGAGCAGCCAGGAGGCTCGCCGCATGCAGATAGCAGAAGCCATGGTGCGAGCAGCAGCATCAGCAGCGTCTGACGCCGCCTGGAGGGCCACCCTGGCCGCGGTTGTGCTCTCATTGAGGATTGCTCAGAACTCCTTTTTGGAAGCCTCAGGGAGCAACCCTTTGAACCTGGCCATGGCTTGCCACATGTTGAAGTCATATCGGCCCATGAGGGCTTGGTGGTTGGCCACTCTCAGCTGAAGGCTGGAAGACAAATAATTCTTATGTCCGAAAAGATCCAGCCTCCTAGAGTCTTTATTTTTGGGGGTGTCCCTGGGTTGTCCCTGCCTCTCCTTGTGGTTAACCACCTCGACCACAAGGGAATTGGGGGCTGGGTAGGAGTATAAGTACTCATGCCCCTTGGTTGGCACAAAGTACTTGCATTCGGCCCTTTTAGAGATAGGGGCCAGGGAAGAGGGGGTCTGCCAAAGGGCATTAGTGATCTCGGAAACCCCTTCATGAAGGGGTAGAGCCCCACTGGCAGAAGCCGAGGAGCAAAGGACATCAAACAGAGAGTCTGAGGGCTCCTCCAATTACTCTGACTGAAGCCCAAGGTTAGAAGCGACTCTCTTCAAAAGTTCCTGGTGCGCCTTGGCGTGCGTCATCCTGAGGAACTGGGTGAGGGGGCCCCGTGATAGCCTTGTCTGGCGGTGATGAGGATGATGCCGGTGCCGCGGGAGCCTCCACGTTCATTGGTGGTTCAAGCAGCTTGCTCCCCTGGGTCCTCCCACCCGAAGTCTCAAGCATCTGAGGGGGACAGGATACCGAGTCTGCTGGCCTCTCCGAGGCTTCTGACATAAATCAGGCAGCCTGGGAAGGTTGGGTGAACCCCCAAGGGCTCCATAGGTACCACAGTGCTGGCCACTATGCTTGGGGCCATGGAACAGGTTTTGGTGCTGATAATGTAGTCGACACTGCCAGTACCAGAGCTTGTCCTGCAGTCTGGGAACCTTGCTCCAAGCCAGAGCTACCAGCAGAGTGGTCGGTACCAGGCGACCAGGATCGAGCTGAGCAGTGGCTCTTGTCCAACCGCTTCCAGTCGCTGCATCCCAAAGCTGACCTGTCTGAGCGAGATTCTCTTGGTTGGGCTCTTGGGGACGGACGGCGTTCGGCGGATCTGCTTTGGATACCCGGCAATCCACGCCTCATGCTACTCGATTGATACCGGGATGTCAAATGGGATCAGCAGCTACTATGGACCGGTTGCATCATCCTGAGTAGGGCGATCATCTTTTTGGAGAGGGGCTATGACTGCCCAGCGATCAGCGGTCTCTGGTGCCCGATCAGCCCCGAGATCAGTACCAGGCCCTTGAAGACAGTTGGAGCCGGTCCCGGAGCTCGTCAGGTGGCGTGTGCCTCAGAGGGTCTGTGCCAATCTACTGGCTAAGTACACCTTGAGTCCCTCGATCGGTGCCCTCGGTGCGGGGACCAAAAAGGGCTCCACTGAGCCTGCCTCCTCAGTCCTGAGGCATGGTGGCTGTGGGCAGGCAAACGCTGATGGGACATCCCTCTTGATGGGGAACAGTACTGCCGAGGTGGGGACACATATATAGGTCCCAACACAGATTTTCCTGGAGACCGGGGTACCGTGGGAGCTGGTGAGGGCAGCACCAGGAGCGTCAGGATCTCATGAGCTGCTTGAAGGGCTTCGGGCGTCGGGCGTCGATGGCACCTGAAGCTGGCTGGGGCCTGCACCATTATCGGGAGTCACAAGCAAAGCATGGGATGGGCTGCACTGCTCGACTTGAGCTGGGGCCCAACTTCCCAAGGGGGATGTTGAGCTGCCTGACATGGGTCTTGGCTCTCCCCCTGCCCTTTCCTTTCTGTTGCGGGAGGTAGGAGATCTTCCCCTCACAGTCTTTTTCGGCTTCTTGACCAGAGCTGTGGAGGGAGACCAGTGCTGGCTTGCGTACGACGCCAGGGAGCACTGCGCACAGAGGCCACGGTGCTCGGTCCGGAGTCAGACTGCTGCTCTGGTGCTGGAGTGAGTGCCGATATCATTAGGAGCATTCTTAGATGGATATCACACACCTTCGTCCTAGATTTGCCGATATGGCATTTGTCACTTATGTGCCCTTCACCTAAGCACCTTAGGCAGCTGGTATGTGGATTGCTGATGGGCATAGGCCGTTTGCAGCGATCGCAGGGCTTAAAGCCTGGGGACCGGAGCATGCCCCGACCCCCGGTTGGGTCCCATCCAGGACTAACGAAGAGTTCGAGAACTACTACTAAGGGTAACTAAGAAAATTAGTAACTATATATAGCTATTTTACAGGATTTGAAAGTTAGCAAGAACAAAGAACGAAACAATGCTAGCCGAAGCAGCAGACATTCCAGCACCGTCACTGGTGACAAGAAGGAACTGAGGATGCGGGGAGCCAGCAGCGCCCCTTATACCGCACGCTACGCAGGCGCCACTCCAGAGGGCGCCAGAGCCGGTCCCCTACGGATACTCCTGAGGGAAAAAACTTCCGGCACCGGCGCATGTGTCGAGCACACGCACCCTAATATGGAATGGACATAAGCAAGCACTCGAAGAAAAACTCAGGGTATGTCTACACTTACCAGGGATCGACGCTGCTGCGATCGATCCACAAGGGGTCGATTTAGCAGGTCTAGTGAAGAGTGCCTAAGAGATAGGTGCTGTGACACTTTGAGCCTCGCAATGCCTCAGTCCCTTTGTGGATCTCACCCTTACTATATATTCGTACGGCATTAGCACAATGGGGTCCTGTTCAAAGCTGTATCCCTTTCCGTGGCGGGGGGAGGGAGATACTACCTCACCCACCTTGTCTCTCTAATGTCATGCAAATAGTAATACAAATAATAATAATTAATAATTTGTTTAAGCATCAGATCCTGCTCTAGTTGAAATCAACGGCAGAAATCACATTGGGCCCGATTTTCCATTGTTTATAATTGATAAATATTTTTGTAAACCAAACAAATACACTAACCCTGAACAAGGACTCTCTCCATGCTATTTTTAAACCGCAGCCATGTTGGCTGTAGCATTGTCTGAAATGTACATATTTTCTCACCATAGCTGAACTTAAAAACAAAAAGAAAGGCTTTTGTTCAAACTTTAATAATAAAAATAATCACCTTTGGGGAGACCCCAAGCAAGGAAAATATTAGCTCCGGAAGTGAAAGGTAGGTAGGTAGGTTGGTGGAGGTGTGGTTTTAATTTTAAGTGTTTTGCAACATTAACAATGGCAGGGGTTTCTAGGCACACCCTATAACAAATCCCAGTAACACCTCTAGGATGGAAATAAAAGACATACTATTATCTCCATCCTACAGATAGGAGACAGAGAAGTTAAGTGACTTTCCTAAGGGCACAGACAGTCAGTGGCATAGAAGATTTCTGGAGTTTCTGTCTCCCAGTTCTGTGCTCCAGCTCCACCTCTCCCCTATAAATATTATTAATCCTTGGCTAGCTTTCCACAGCAGTGAGTTAGTAAAATCTGATTCAAAAGGTAAAACATTGCTTACTTTTGTAGGAATACCAGCTCTTTCAGCTCTTCTTAACCCTTCCACGCCTGATCTGTTAGAAATGACGAGGACTATCTGTGCATAGCTGGTTGGCTTTTTTGTGCTGGTTATTAGGGCTTCAAGGTTTGTGCCTAAAATGAAAAAGAAGAAATGAAGACCAAGCATTTCTTGGAGGGTAAATATGAACATTCTGAGACAGCTTTTAAAAACAGTAACTTAGGAGGAGCCTGAACCAATGGCCCCTGAAGTCAATGGGTGTCTTTCCATTGACCTTAGTGACTTGGGGGTGTGTGTGTGAGAAATGGTTTAATAAGTTATGCATTTGTAAAACATACTTTCCAGTGCATGAACTATGCTGCATGAAAGTTTGGTCTGTTTGAAAATACAACACTGCATCCCTCTGATCAGCTGGTTGATCACCAAAAGGTGGTATAGATGTGTGTGGGCAAAAGTTACATATGTAGGTGTATCTCACAAACAGTTTGCAGCCGTGGGTAATGTTCAGAGTATATCCAATTCAAAATGGCCTGGGCAAAAATCTGTTCTGCCTGCCCTGAGGAGCTGCCCCTTGATGTCGATCTCACTGGAGTTCATGGAAACACTTCCAATAACTTGAAGCAGTTTTGGTTCAGGGCCCAAGTTTCTTTTTCAACAGCCTGTGTTGTACCTTGTAGCCAAGAATGCAAAAGCCTCACCTGTTCCAGAGATGAGAACAGCCACCTTCATTTTGCTTGTTTGGGTTTTGCCTTGGATATAGTTGTGCAAAAACTGTAACCTATTTGTTTGCAAGGCTTGAAGCAGATTATTGACTTCAACATGGGCAGATTCTTAATGGGGGGGAAAAAAAAAAGTGTTACATGTAAACAGAGAAATATAGAGGACATAAAAAGGACTTCAGCACCTCTGAAAATTAGACCAATAGCATTTCTTGTTTCTCACCACTTCAAAGCTAACACTCATTTATCAAACACTGTTAAGCATGTGTTATATGTACTGTAACTGGAGTCTTCAGGACTAGCATTTTAACACACCTATGGAGCAAATGCAACAGAGTATCTATGGACCAGATCCTCAGCTAACATCAGTGGAGCTTCACCGATTTACATCAGCTGGGGATCTGGCCCTGCTTTCCTCTAGGTAAATGAGAATCCAGTACCTGTGTGTCGGGAGACGACTTTCCCAATCAGCCAGGCTTCCTCATGTCTCTGTATGTCTTTCAGAACCTGCTGAGCCAGTTCCTTCTCTACCACCAAGACTGCACCGATCCCGCAATTAAACGTTCGGGCCATCTCCTCTTCTGAGAGGTTCCCCTCTTTTTGAAGCCAAGAGAAGATTTCAGGTATCTGCCAACTGTGAGCATCTGAAAATGGCTGAAGCTGTAAATTGCTTGTTGAAGTACAAAACAAGTGTTTAACAGCAATGATTGTCTTGACACAAATACTCAAGTTCCTAGAACATCAAGAGCCAGACTTGCTGGACGTGAATTACAAATGCAAAAGTGATCAGACCTGGGGCAGTCTTAGGCCCAGTGATCTCTGCTACGATGCAGAAGAACCGGATTTAATTCCCAGTCCATGTCTCTTACTGCCTCAGTCAGCAGGGTCTGGAGTGTTGGAAAACGTGGTTCAGCCCATGGAATGTAGGAAATGAATTACTCAACTGTGACCCATTAATTAATAATTAGGTAGGAGCTTTGAGGATACTTCAGAAGGTGCTCTTTTAGCCATCCTCTCCTCGGAAGATGACAGCTGCAATGGTAGAGAGGATATAAATGAGGGAGAAACCATCAAATTCCAACAGACAAGACCCCTTTCCCCCATGGCAAAAACTGATTGGCCCGCAGCAACAGCATTGCTGAACAAGCCAGCATGATGGAGTTAAAAAGGGAGTAGATTTCTTTTTGCCATATGATATTTTAAATGTTATGTCCTGGTTTTCATACATTAGTACTCAGAGTTTAGCATACAGAAGAGGCGAACTATAAAAATAAAACACAGATCTGATGATCTCAGTCTGCAGAAGAAAGCACAATCTATTATTTGGAACAGGGAACTGGGAGTCATGCGTTCTCTGTTTTATTCTGCACCTGGCACCAACACAATGTGATCCTGAACAAGACACTTAACTTTCCTGTGCCAACAGTTGCTTGCTTGTAAAATGGGAATATCATCATCCCACTGGGGACAGGACTCAGGGCAGGGGGAAGGGTGGGTGAAGAGGGTGCTTAGTCCCTGCCCTTGGGGTTGCTCTGGAGCCTACAGGGTTGGGGTGTGAACAGGCTGGAAATTGCTTCCCCCCTGCAACTCCAGAGCTTAGCTGAGAGGCGGAGAGGCTTCTCTGTGCCAGCGCTTTGCGGGGCTTTGGCACATGCAGGGCTTAGAGGGTCTTGGGCTTTCCTGGGGCACTGGCCCAGCCAGAGGCAGTGGGGAAAGGAAGGAGCCTGCTGGCCAGGCTGTTGATGAGCTGAGCTCTCTGACCAGTGGCTGGGGATATGGAGGAGCAGCGGGCTGGAGGAGGAGGGGACAAAGGGGAAAAACAGCAAGAGGACAGCAAGAGGGGGAGCACATAAAGGGCCAATGAGTGAACAGCAGAGGCAACATGTAATCAGCCACCGCCTGGGGCCTCCCTGCCTGCACCAGCCACCGCAGCATGCAGCCAGTGCTGGCAGGAAACCGGATGGGGGGCAGGGCCCTACTGGCCAAGAGCTGGCACACAGCGTGGGTTGCCCTGACAGACCAGTTGGGGGAGCAGCCGACCCCGTGCACAGCATCTTCACCCCACCACCAGTCTTGCACACCCACCCCCATCATCAGCCACTGGACCCCACCCCCAGGCGGCTAGTGAGCAGGGATCCAGCCAGAAGCTGGACCCACCGGGTGGGGGGAGAACAGAAAATACAGGACAGTTTGCCCGTTTTTAAGAAAAAGTTGGGATACCTACAGGAGGGCTTCAATATGGGACTGTCCCTTTAAAAACAGGACATCTGGTCACCCTACTACAAAGTACTTTGTAGGTATTCTGAGTGAAAGGGAAAATTCAAGAAAGATCTAGTAAAAAAATAAACTGTGTTCTAGACATGCAAACGTTAGACTCAAGGAAAGTGTCAGTTTACCTTATACCACACGGATGGGCTTTTCAGGTCCATCCCCACAACTGTGCATTTTTTTATATGATGTCCATTTTGCTTCCTTACCTAAAACTACACCAAATGATCCTGGGAGAACTCGGGGGATATTTTCCAACAGACCTCCTCCAGTGATGTGGGCGTAGGCCTTAACACGCCCTGAACGAAGGACAGGCAACAGAGTTTTACTGTAGATTTTAGTCGGGGTTAACAATAGCTCCCCTGTGAATGTAAAATGAAAGAGACTGATTACAACACAGAAATAAATGTCAATCAAATTAAACCAAGGAAGCCTAAAAATATTCATTTACCCAGATACTGAAAAACAACTGCTATGTGATAGAGTAAATGGCCTTGGAAAGAGAAGAATGCTCTGCTCTAACGCCAATAGTACACACCAGTGTTATTACCCATCTGCCCCTCCACTTAATTTGTTTCAGAGTATTTAATTTAGAGAAAAGGGAAAGAAGAATATAGTCAAGTAATAGTGGAATCATAAAAAAAAAAAAAAAAGTTATGTTGGGAAGACAACCATGACGTTTTGTTACACTTCAGGAGAAGAGGTATTCGTATTAGCGATGGTACCTAACGTCTGGTCACCAGAGCCAGCAACTGATGGAGACGTGAAATCTAAAGACGACTTTTCTACAATCTTCCTCACAAGGCTAAACCCGTTGCTGTGAACCCCAGAGGAAGCTATTCCAATGACAACATCCCCCTCAGCAACTCTCTCCAGTTGGGGGAGCATCTGTCCTTGTTCCACGGCACCAACTACAAAGCCAGCGAGGTCGTACTCCCCAGGCAGATACATGCCAGGCATTTCAGCAGTCTCTCCTCCTGCAGGGGACAGGGAAGGAGAAAGAATAGGGGTGAAAGACATTGTGATGAATATACATATGATTTTTAAATGTTTCCAACCGAATGCGAAGGAATGCAGCGGTGTAAATAGGCTACATTAAAAAAAAAAACGGTATAAAAAAAGACAATGAAATAAAATTAATTAACACCAACATTTGTCACATGGCTGTAGCTCTGGTCATTGGAACTGACAACAGGCAAATTGGAATGTTGTCAAGAAATCCTAATTCCTGCTGGCCAGGGTTAAAATTACTATATACCTACAGTTGTTTATACAGATTTTTTTCATCGGGTTTGTTATCTAAGTGCTAATATGGCTTCCATCACAGGAGTATCTGAGCACAGAGACCACCTCCTGAGCACGGAGCCTTAGTGAAAACTAAATCTATTCCTTTATACAGCAAAATATAAATGCTTAGATTAGCACTCTGGAGAATAACAGACAGGTTTAATTCCCCTCTGGGGTGTGGCTACGCTACACTAGGAAATGTATCCAAGGACGCTGAATGCATTAAATAATTGACTGCTTCACTTGTCTTCACAATGGTTTAGCATATCCAGACAGCAACACTGTTTGGCAGAACCATGCTGGCACATCCACACATAAAATGCCTTACTAACCTGGTTGGACCAGTACACTCTGAAGTGTCGATCCCACAGTGCCCAGGACTGTTGCTGGGAGCAGAGTTGTTTCAGTAACTTCTAAACACATGGCACTGCATTGTGGGATGGAGTTAGCAAGGCTAACTGAATCAGTGCAGCTGCAATGCTTACGGCTTCCTGTCCACACTGGAGAGATACCCTTGTAGATTAGCTCAGGTATGACTGAAATGGTGCAAAGGCCTTTTCCTAGGTGTTGCAACCATTTTGTACAAGTAAGTTTTGCAAAGTGCATGGCACAGCTGCAGTGCGTGGATGCAAAGGGTCATAGAGCTGTTTAGTCTTTTTTGCCTAGTATAGACAAGACCCGAGGTATTTAAAAGTAGCCGTCTCATGTAACAAAATGTCTGGAAAAACTAGCGATTTTAACAGGTCTGAAACAGAGACAGTGATAGAATTCTAGCATCCTAATGGCTACGTGACTCATGTCTCGGATATTTCTGAATATGAGCACACAATGATACACAGTATTCCCATTTAAAACTTAATGATTAATCTCCACCAATTAATTTGTAAGTTTCCAGCTTCCTTTCTAACCTCACTGTCAGTGACTATGTTTGCAGTTGTGTACTAACTGTAATGGAAATTAAGCCCTGAATTTTAAACAATTTAGTCAATGCATGTGACAAGTTTTGATATTTAAATATGAGTGTATTTTAGACGCAGGGTTTGAAGTAAGTAGCCCGTTTGTTCATATACTGGTATGAAGTAATGAATTAAGAAAATTTTGATTGGCAATACGTACATTGCCTGTTTTTCACAGAAAAGCTTGTAAAAATACCTGTAAAATGAGAGACTCCCCATTAAGAGAAGAGCGAATGACTCTCTTCTTTCTATTTTTCAAAGATTGGGAAAATGGTAACTATCATAATTTTTAAAACATATGTAATGCAAGATGAGCTTATCTGATTTTGCCATCTCTAAGCGGTACATGAGAAGGTTTGTTTTGAAAATGTATTAAGCTTTGCTCCTGTATTTTTACTAGGGAAGATAATTACTTCTAAAAGGAGGAGAAATGTAAAAACAGAAAGAGGGAGCTGAACTTTGCTTTGTAGTTTTCATTCTTCTAAACTGTAAGCTTACATTCTATTTCTTTATAACGTAAGGATTCATATTAAATACTTGGATAACACAAGATTCAGCTAACAGAATTTGAAACATTAATGAGTTGAATGACTTTTAAAGGTTATATTTTTGTGAAAGTCACAAGTTAAAATGATTATATGACTTTTATTTAACAGTAGCTTCAATATTGAATAATAGGATATGTACATAATTTACGAATAAAATATGATCACCTAGTGTATAATGACAGTTTGAGGGAAAATGCTTAAACTTACATCTTAACATCTTGGGATAAACTGATTTTGGGAAAATTTGGATACTGCAAACACAGAGTCTTCATCAGAAAACAAACATGCCTCTTCAACACATTTATAAAGTGACTTGAAATATATAAATAATTCAAATATGCGAACTACTGGCAGGAAGGGCTTTATGGAGCTCATTTTTATGAAGTTAAATGAAGAGACAGGGAAAGAAAATTGTCAAAACATGGATTCCTGACCTACTCGTAGCTTTTGTGAACAAACAGCACCTGCTATGAAGGTGGATGGAGACCCCATTTCATAAAGCATAGGCAGTTAATCAGAGTCTCATCGAGTTTTGATTTATGAGACCTTTCAAAAATGTGGACACAAAACATTAAAAAGCAGTTTAAAAAAGGTGCAGCACACAAATTTTCAAATGCCATACAGGAAGTGAGTGCTCGTACCCAAGAGAGAACATCCTGCCTTTTTACAAGCTTCAGCTATTCCCGCTATGACTGCTTGAGCCACTTCAGTGTCAAGTTTCCCACAGGCAAAATAGTCGAGGAAGAAGAGGGGCTCTGCTCCCTGAGCCAGGACGTCATTGACACACATGGCAACCAAATCTTGGCCAATGGTGTCATGTTTCTTACACATCTGTGCAATCTGTAACAAGACCGAGAGAGACCAGTTTGTAATTTTTGCATGAATTAAAAGCACAAGATCGGAGATGTTTCCCTGACAGTGGCAAGGGAAGGCACAAACATCATGTTGTTCATGTGAATACTTTCTGAAAATCCTCTAAAATTGTCAGTTCCTTCAAATTAGGATGTATCCTTTCTCTAAGTTGCTCATTTTTGTGGGGAGGGAGATTCTCTATGTTTTTCACAATATGGGTCACATCTTACTAGAGAGGGTCTCATGGACACTTCCCCTGCCATTGGCAACTGTCTAACCTCCCTGTGGCAACTACAGCAATTGCTTATGTGACATTAGAAAAAAATTTCAGAGGTTTCAGCGGTCTTTAGTGCAATGTAGCATCTGAAAACAAGGAAGAAAGACAGTATCATGTGACCATCCAGCTCTCCCCAGACCACCAATAAGTAATACACGGACCACCAGATTTCAAGACGAGAGAGAAGCTTTTTAGGGGAAGAGAATGAAAGATAAATAAAACTGAGAATGACTTGAAAAAAGGTACACTTCACTTCTAGAACACCTCTCATAAAAGGATCTCACAGTGCTTTGTAAACATATGCGAGATAAGCCTCACAGCACCCACCTGGTAGAGAAAGAGAATATTATCATCCCCATTTTTGTAGACTGAAGAAGTTGTGGCAAAGAGTGGTCAATGCCATAATTATCGAGTTTGTGTGTCTAAAGCTTGGAGCCTAAAAATCAATAAATAAGCAGCCTGCTGTACTCCCAGCTCCAAACGTTACAAAAGCATAGCTAAAAATCATGCAATTTTAAAACAAATCAACTTTGGCTGTTTATTTGCCTACTTAGTTTCAATCTTTAGGTTACAGTCATGTCACATTTTCAAGCTATACACCATAACCACCAGGGCTAGAATCTTACTGAAAAATAATTATCAGGATTGATAGTCTCTCATAATCCCTTGCCTCCAGGACCTGGGGCTTTAAGCAAAATACCAAACAGCATGAGACTTGTGATAAAATTGTGAGAGTTGACACTACTGAGACTGATTTCCAAGGCACTAAACAACCATAGCTCCCATGGAAGTTAACAAAGGGTGCCCACGAACCCTTGATATGACCAAATGACATGGCTGGATTTTAGCATGTCAGACGTCAGCTGCAGTGATGGAGTTAGTGTGAAATAGCAGGTATTTCACAACTTTGCTTTTCTGGCCCAGGCACAACAAGTACAAGAAACTCTTCCCCTATTTCCTAAGCAAAAGAATAAAAATGACAGCCAAGTTCAAAATAGCTCTGATAAAACTGGATCTCTACATTATTAGTAGTAGTAACAGTAATGCAGTAGCACATAAAATGCCCAATCAAAACTGGGACCCCACTGTGCTGGGCACTGCATAAACACAGAGTAAGAGATGGTCCCACCCTGAAAAATTTACCATCTAAATATGAGACAAGATACAACAGGTGGATTTAACGAACAATAAGAGTAAGAAGGGCAGGGTTCAAAGGAAGAAGAAGTGGGGAGAGCACAGCTTCCTAGTAATTGCCTTTTCCTGGCTTGGGTAAGGAGTGCTCCCACACCGATCCTCCTTAGTTGATGAGGAGAGATTTCCTCCCTCCTGTTTCAATCTACATTAACCACTGGAGAATGGCACTGAGGGAGCCCATTAAGATCATGCAATTATACAGAGCAGGTAGATAGTGCATAATGTCATTCTGAGTCAACGGGAAAGTACGTTTTGGTGGCTTTTTTTTTTTTTTTTAAACTACAGTTTATTTCCACTTTAAAAGTAAAAATTAATCTCAACTAAGTTTATTTTTGTTACCACTCTCTATTTCCATCTTTTCCAACTGCCAATGACTTGGACATAGAAAGGGATCCCTTGATTTTAATAATAATAAACATTTATGAGAGCACTGAGATTTGGAATATCATTCATTTACAGCTCAATGTGCTACATTCTTTGTGCACCTGAAACTCCCAACAGGAGTTTTGGGAAACATGGTCCCAGTCTTTAAATCTCTGAGCTGGGAGCTCAGCTCCAAAAATTTCTCTGGTTTGAACAAGAAAACCGATGGGCACAGCAAAAACTCCAATTCATGCTGTCCAGCAGTAGTCGTTCTGCTCTGTTGGATACAGATGTTAAAAGACTATGGGCCAGATACTCAGCTGGAATAAATTAGTAGAGCTCAATGAATCTGACTTAAGATCTCATCTTACAGAATGTTCATTTTTTTAATTTAATTGGGGTGTACAAAATGCATTCAGAATGAAATGGTCCAATCAATGTGCACAAATATACAACGGCCTTTATATAGTCTTATTGTCTGGCTCTGCGATTGGACACTGTGTAGTAGAGATGGAGGCCCTGATTCAGCAAGGTATTTAAATACGTGCCTAATTTTAAGCATGAGCAGTCCCTGACTTCAATGGGGCTTCTCAGCTGCTTAAAACCAGGCATATACTTAGCTGAACAGGAGTCAGAAAGAGGATGCTTTTTGAAAGTATTAATGTGTATTCTTCTGAACACAATAAGCATCCCCCATTAATAATCTCGGCATTGATGTGGACAGGTGTTTTGCTTTTAACCAGGACATTCCTTCCTGCACAGGTGTTTCCAGTTACCTTGAGTTTTGTTCCAACACCATCAGTTCCAGACACCAAGATAGGATCTTTGTAACCAGCTGCTTTCAAGTCAAAGAGACCAGCAAATCCTCCGAGCTCTGCATTGCAGCCTGCCAACCAGAAAAAAAAGACAAGGGAATTAAACTTACACTCCAATGGGATCTTGCCGGATCCTCCACCCACTGAAGAGATTCCTTCTGAAGCTTTAGTCAACAGAAGGGATCACAAGAGTCTCTCTTCCCTTCCCTGGCTCCCCAAAGACCAAGTGCACCTCTACAGCAGTCTCAGCCTCTATTAATAGGCCGATAGGTCCTGATCTAACCCGGATCATTGATTTCAGTTGTAAATTGGGCCCTGGGGGAACAAGGGCTGAGCTCCGGGCATAAATTTTGATCCAATGTGTTAATGCTGTTGATAAAAATGACAAAACAACGTGGGTTTTGGGGGGGAAGGAACGTACCAACTAATATACTATCTAATTTCCAAAGCAATATCTGGAGTATAAATAAAAGCACGGAGAGTATTAAAACACTGCAAAACATACATCTCTAAAATGTATTGAGGTCGTCTGGACTTGACTGTTCACTGCCCTACACCCTGTGTAAACTGCGTACACTGTGCAAAATATGTGCAAAGTGATTGAAAACCCTTACTATTCTGACTGATCACATTTTACATCCCCTTTGCACAGAAAGTCAATGGGACTTAAGCTCTTGAGTCATTTACACACTTTTGCAGACGTTATCCCTGGTGCAAGTGAAAGGTGCTGATTGACAACCTGGTATACTGAAGTCTTCTAACCACTTATGACCCATTCCTACAAATCACCCAAATGTAGAAAACCCACTGAAACTGAGCCAACAACAGTGGGCCCTGATCCAGCAAACCATTGATTAAAGCACTTGCTTAACTTTAAATACAGGAGTAGTTCCACAATAGGCCAGTTAAGCATGTGCTTTAATGGCTTCACTGGATTTAAGCCTTGAAACACAGGAAGTTCCTTACCCTTTTAGGATATATTTTTATAATTACATAAGCCTTGTGATTGCACATTCAATAATTAATGTAGATTATTTGTCCCTTTTTCTACTTAAAAAGCTTTCTGTAAAAGCAGATAAGAAATGGCTGTAATAGTCTGAAGCCCATTCCTCCCTGAAGAAAGTTGCCAACAGGACATTTTTTCCCCACTGAGATGCAGTACCCATTTTATAATGTCTCTACCTACAGTATATTATTACTGTCAAGTACATCTATGTTTGGCTTCCAGCTGTTAAGATTAGCACACATTAAAAAAAACTAACAATGAAAGGGGCAAAGCTGGAAAAAACAGAATTAATAATGCAAATTATTCACAGCTTTGGTAAATGTGAAAAAGATATAAAGCTATTTGAAGGTCCTTAGTTAATTTGAAAATTGAAATAAACTATATTAAAAAAAATGGCTGTATTCATTTCAGACCCATACTTTGTTATACCACCATTAGTGACCTGTTATGGCAAGGCAAGTTTCTGAAACCAGCATGAGGAGGATCTGACCTGATAAGAGTTATTTGAGGAGCACATGGGTGTCTTGTATGCATAACTGAGGTATTCCATGTATGATGTATGGGGAGCTTTACACTTTCAGTGAAAGGTCACAGGCTTTCAAAACATTTATTGAAGAAAAATGCATCTCTGATACTGTACGCAAACTGATAATATATTTACTTAAAAATATTAGCAGGTGGTGTGATTTTTGCTCATGTATCTTTAAGTTAGGGAATAAACCTCTGTGATGCATGAGCACCTTCAATTCTGTTGAACTCAAGTGGAGATGAGAATGTGCTACACCTCTCAGGTAATACGTTTTACAGGGTCATTTTGACAAGTGATTCTGTATCTTTAGGGATTTCTGCATTTTGAATCTCTCTTGGGTGTTTGCTCAACCTTGAAATTTTCAAGGCAGGACACACAAACATGAGCATTTGCGTCTGACATGTATGGTTGTCAAGAACTGAGTGAACCAGGAATAATGGTACAAATCTGAGCTTACCTGGCCTTGAGGTGGCTGCTGCTAAGGGTTTAATTTTCTGAACCAAGGTATTGCCAGCTGCGATGTCTACCCCACTGTTTTTGTAAGTCAGGCCTCTAAAAGATTGTTAAAAAAAAAGTTTAAAGTAACCAATTACTAATGGCATAAATATGTTTGCCTTTTAGAGTATTTACTTTCCTACATTACTGTGATGCTGTGAGATTTAATTATATAGAACTTGATCCTGGCCTTAGTGAACTCAATGTGAGTTTTCCTAGTAGCATCATCCCTTTCATGTTTGCACAGGACTTTGCTAATGTAGCGTACGCTGCAAGCATGATTAGAATAGCACGAAAGCATTCAGCAGTAGTGACACAACATTTACTATACCACAAACTTCAGAACAGCTCAGTAACTCCAAAGATTGATGCACTGCTCTGCTGTTTTGAGGCTAAGCTCATGCACTTGGCTGAAGATAGGAACCAGGAGTACTGTGCTGTGTGATATATGAACACTCCTAGCCATCATAAGGACAGCATCAGAGACCAGAACATAAGCCAGCTGGCTACGTACCAAGATACAATTCGCACAAAGACGACATTCAAAGGAGGGACAAGGGGCTTGGTTCTGCAGACACTGGTCCATTGGCTTCAATTAGATTACTCACATGCTAAAAATTAAGCATCCGCTTAAGTTCTTTGATGGATCAGGCAAGCATGCTCAGTGGCTTGCAGGAAGCTCAAAATAGCATCCCATAATAGCATCCCATACATGGACCAGCACTGCTCTATGAGAACATATCCTTCAACTTCAATTTAAGATTAGTCCTTTCTTAATCACTCTGGTGGTAGCAGCATAAAACATAGTGCATCTTTTTTCTTTAATTAATAAGCAAGCTTCCTTTTAAAAAAACGTCTAGCACAAGATTGCTTAAAGAATGCACATTTTTAAAGGCCCAAAATATTAAATATACACACACACACACTGTAAAAGGCACCCAATGAATATTTGGTTATAACTTGTACCCCAATTCAGGTAATGCATAACTGTATACACATTGGAATATACAGGTTATTAACTGGGATATAAATTATTACCCCCATATTCACAGGAAGGACGTTTTATTTTTGGGATGGTCATTGTAGTTGCTTTCAATGCTCAGTTGTAGCAAATGTATTTGACTCAGATTGAGCAATCTGAATTCTTACACGGTCATGGGTATGGATGAGATGGCCTAATAGATATTTTAGCTCTCTAATTTTTGTGATTCAGTATTTGATTTATTCTCAAGGTGAAGCCTGATACTGGTTGAGGAACAGAGATCTGTCAGAATGACTGCCCTCTTCCCACAGAGTCTTATTAAGAAAAACTCCCTACAAACAGCTGCATACACACACATTTCTGTTCAAACATACAAAGGGAGAAACATTAAGCATTTTCAGCTCCTAAATATATGCTGGGTTTTGTTTTTGTTTTTCTTAAAAAGAGTATTTTATTTTCAGAAAATGCTCTGATTGCATTATAGCAGTGGTGGGCCGCAGATTGCCCACCCCTGCATTATAGAGTGAAATATTACTGCCCGAGGATTGATCCTGTTAGGTGCTGTGCGCCTTCCCTGAGCTGCGCCTTCCCTGAGCTGCCCCCTCAGGAGCAGAGGCCTCCCAGCACCTTGCAGAATAAGTTCCTAGAGACTACTGCTGCACTTTATGGCCCAATCTTTGGTCCTTGTGACCTGTGCTCAACACAGGAGCCAAGGTGGGGCAAAGGCTGTTTTGCATCACCTATTTGTTCTCCCAGTACTTGGGACTGTCTGGCATCAGTCTGGCCTCCAATACACATTAAAGCAGTCTCAGGGCCACATGAACTTA
This sequence comes from Chelonia mydas, assembly GCF_015237465.2. Taxonomy (NCBI): domain Eukaryota; kingdom Metazoa; phylum Chordata; order Testudines; family Cheloniidae; genus Chelonia; species Chelonia mydas. The sequence continues at coordinate 161,678,986 of NC_057849.1, read as the reverse complement.
TACTAGCTCCCAAAGGGCTGACACATGAGCCGGGGATCATAAGAGCATAGAGGAATTCCAGCCATGCTCCCTCTCTCTCCATGCCCCCTAAGTTCAGTGCTTTACAGGGTCAGGCTCCTAGTGTCTGTTCAAATACACTGGTTTCTTGTGTAATACGAAGATTTGATTATAATATTTTACTACAGCATTTTCACCAGTTATATGCTTTCACATAATTAAACAAATTCTCCAATGGTGTCCTGTACTCTCAGGAGAAAGAAGACTAAATACAAGCACTGTTTCACACTTAATTTATTTATTGATTATACATAGATGGCTTTACAATATACTAATCAAACAGTACACTAGTAGCAAAATAGAGACTCTTACTAACACAGCCTCTCATACTTTGCATAATGGTCTATTACCAAAAGTTATTATGGCTGTTAATGAACTGGGGAAGAGGCAGATGGAGAAAAAATGCTCCGTATCTGGTAACATCAGTTAAAAAGTTTGCAAGAGGTTCTTGACTACATCAAAAGGCAACCAAGAGACACTGCTCAAAAGAAAAACAAACACAAAAAACCTCACCTTCCCAGGATTAATAAACCTGTGTCTCACAGAACTATTCAAAATAAGTTACAAATTATAAAAGGGCTGTTAGTCGAAACCCAATAAAGCAGGAGTTCCAAAGCTTCTTGCTCCTTTTACACACACTTTAATAACCCTAAAAATGAATCCAATAAAACAATCCACTAACATTTCTCCCATGAACAGAAGAGAGGACTCTAATGTTAGACTAATGGGAAAGATGAATTTAGTGCAGGAGAAAGTTACTCCTGCACTAAAGAGCCTTGGAAACTGAAGTCCTCCATAAACAGAACAGGCATAGTACAGACAGCAGCAGTGCAAGGTACCTTATACTTGCTTGTTAGTGTGGTTTACCCCAGACTCTGGAAGAATCAGCTCTAGGTTGAGAGAGTAATTCAGTTTCCAAACCCAGTCAGTTGCTGCCGTCTCTTGCTGAGATCACTACAGAAATGCCAACTGGAAATTGCTACCTGCATCTGGGTACATCAGAAGCTAGCTGGAGACACCAAGTTAGGTGATCTTTTGAGTTACTGATATCTTTTGATCAATTCAGGTAGCACTAATAACAATCAATTTCAGGCAGTGCCTTCAGATATATACCTGGAATTGCTGAGGAAAGCTATAGCCCGATAACCAATGTCCTTTCTGTAAATGGCACCCTTGAAGTGTATGGCTGCTACTCCTTTGTTGGCTTCTTCCAGTGCTGACATCAGATCCTTCTTGATAGCCGTTACCGTAAGGACTCTTCCACCATTAGTCACTACTTTGCCATCCTTTATTGCCGTGCCTGCATGGAACACCTCCAGCCCTAGTTCTTTAGCCTCAGAAAATCCTGTAATATTTTACAATATAAATATAAAGCATCAGTCAGTCACTTCAAATACTTTGATCTATCACTAATTATTAATTATTTGTATTTCAGTAGTCCTTAGGAACCGCAATCAAAGATCAAGATTGATTGGTTATGTGGGCCTGCACACTCTGGTAACTAAATACATATAAAGAAGTTAAATCCTGTGGACAGACAAATGTGTTAGCTAAATGCCCTGGGATGTGGAAGGAGGCATTTAGCTGAGACATCTGCTTACAGATTTAATTTTTAGTTGTATTTTGCATTACTCTACTCTTAGTTATGACTGTGAGTGACCAAAATAGATCAGCATGTCGCTCGGTTGGTACACCCCGCCGCGGAGTGTCGGGGCACGTGTGGTCCAAAAAGGGAAAAGGCTGTACCACAGCCAGTTAGTTATACTAATGACCTTTACTAGGGCCATGTTAAGTTTGGTTTCTAGAGGTTGGCATCAATAGGGCAGCCCTTCTAGTCAGGGCAGCATGGCGTAATGGCCAGAGTCAGCAAACAGCCAGTCAGTTCCACTTGGGGCAATGTGGCCCAATGGCCAGAGTCAGCAAACAGCCCTTCTACGCAGGGCAGTGTGGCCTAATGGCCAGAGTCAGCATAGTAGCCCACCTCTGAGAGATTGCATGGCCTGCTGGTGGAGTGCGGCGCCGCTCAGGGGGGCATGGCACTCCGGGTAATGGGACTTGGGACCTTCCTGCCCCTCCGAGTCCCAGCGCAGGGCCCTGTCGGTGGTGGGAGTGCTCACCACGGAGTCAGCGGGGATCCTCCCGAAATATGCTGACTGGTTCCCTGGTTCGTTCACCGTCAAAAAGTTTATGTTCCCTGGGCTGCTTCTTATCCTTTCCCCCTCGTCAGAGCTCCCCTGTTCCTCTGGGGTCCTCAAATGGCCAGGCTCCCACCGGTGCAGCCCCTTCTCAGGGCTTGTCGGGCAGCCTAGAGTCTGTCTGGCACTCTGTAAGCCCAGGCCCCACAGTCAGGGCCTGTAGCAACTCCCTGGAAAGAGCTCGCAGCCTGCGTCTTTCCCCTCCAGCAGCCTGCCTAGACTGAACTGGGCTGCTACCTTTTATATGCTGGGGCCGGTGCAGGGTAGGTACGCCCTGTCACACAGCACCAAAACAACAACGGGCAGTGATGAATTTAGTACATCCTCAGGTTTCACAGCACCTCAACAACATATTCCATATTTAAGAAACATATGAGGACCAGAAAAAGAGGATGTTGTGAGTGGGAAATGCTGCAATTTTGGACACAATGCTTACAGTATGAGAGTAAACTCTCAGTTTTCCTCCCCAGTCTGAACTTTATATGAAAGGAAAGACATTCTATTTGACTAATGAAAGCTAAAAAGCTAACTTGGGGGGCAGAAGGAGTGGAGGGGGGTGTTAAAATTCAGTTGTCTCTTGCTGATGCAGAGTCATAAATTGTGTAGTTTCCAAAACTCTATATTACATAGATTAATCTGCGCAAGGCATACAGGGGAAAACTTCTTGCATAGTTACTCCTGATGTCTTTACCTGTTATTTCCAAGCCCTTGGCATAGTTTCCTGGATAACCTTCACAAGCCATGACCACAGTCATGGCTGCACTGTCTTCAGACCAAACAGGCATGGAGCTAGACAGCTCTCTCTTGATCGTCGCTTGTATAACTTCATACAAATCACTCTTCAATAGTGGAAGAATTACCTACAAAAATGTAGACAAGTTAAAGAGACACTAAGGTTGAATTAAGTCCCAAATTTAGACTTTTTAAGAACATTGTGTTTTTTATAAAACACAGTTACTTTTTCTGTAACTGGTGTTCTTCGAGAGGTGTTGCTCATGTCCATTCAACTTAGATGTGTGTGCTTGCCACATGCATCGGTGCCGGAAGTTTTTCCCTCAGCAGTATCTGTAGGGATCCAGCTCTGGTCCCCCCCTGGAGTGGCGCCCGTATGCTGTGGTATATAGGTCGCCGGCAGTTCCCCCCACCCTCAGTTGGATGCCAGTCACTCTGCCTGGAGACTGATGTGGAGTGGGGTCTTAGGGACCTGTGGTGCTCGGACCCACGACAGCTTGGAGCCAGCGATCTAGGTCTCGCGCTTGACGAGTGGTGCTGCGATGAGGAGTGGGACCAGGAGTTGGAATGGGCCTGGTATCGGGAAGTGCCTGCATGCGGTGATGCCCTCCTAAGGGGATCAGCAACGGTTTGAGGAATGTTGACATTGATCCCTCGACGGGTCCCTGCAGCAGTACCGCGGTCTCTGAGATACTGGGTGCTGGGACCGGTACTCCTGCCGGGGGGCGCGTGCCTCCAAAGGTCTGCGCCCAGTGGCTAGCGAGCTGTGCCTCAATCCTTTCTGCCCGTGCCCAAGGTCTGAGGACCGAATGGGGCTGGGCTGCGTCTGCCTTTTGTGGTCAGATGCGTGGCAGCTACAGCAGGGCGAGTGCTGGCGGGCCATTCCCTGCGATGGGGAACGATGCCACTGAGATGGGGACCGAAGCAGTCCAAATGCAAGTTTACCCCGTGACCGGGGAACCGCAGGAGCCGGTGTGGGCAGCACCGGGAGGGACATGATCTCCTGTGTTGCCTGCAGGGCCTTCGGCGTGGACGGCACCCGGAGCTGATGGAGGCCTCTGTCACTATCCGGGGTAGCTGGTGGGGAGCGGGTTGGGCTACATCGCTCCACGGGAGCTTGGGCCTGAGATCTCAACGTGGGCGAAGAGTTGCCTGGCATGGGACCTTGCTCACACCCAGTCTTATCCTTTCCCTTGCGGGAGGTTTGAGACCGGCCTCGCACCGCCTTCTTGGTCGGAGCCACGGATGGGGACTGGTGCTGGCCAGTGGACGGTCCTGGTGGGGCGCTGCATACCGTGGTCACGGTAGTCAGTGCTGAGTCGGAACGCTGCTCCAGTGCTGGGGTGAGGGCTGACTCCATAAGGAGCGCTCTTAAACGAATATCCCGCTCCTTCTTAGTTCTTGGCTTGAAGGACTTGCAAATTTTGCACTTCTCATGAATGTGTCCTTCGCCCAAGCAATGCAGACAACTGCTGTGTGGACCCCTAATGGGCATGGGCCTCTTGCAGCGATCACAAGGCTTAAAGCCTGGGGACCGGGGCATAGTCCCATTTGGGACCTATGAAGTCTCTAACTATAGCTAAGGGATTTATAAATGCTAACAGAAAACTATACACACTATAATACAAGATTCATAGATTCAGACTTGAAGGTCAGAAGGGACCATTATGATCATCTAGTCTGACCTCCTGCACAATGCAGGCCACAGAATCTCACCCACCCACTCCTGCGATAAACCTCTCACCTATGTCTGAGCTATTGAAGTCCTCAAATCATGGTTTAAAGACTTCAAGGTCCAGAGAATCCTCCAGCAAGTGACCCATGCCCCATGCTGCAGAGGAAGGCGAAAACCCCCCAGTCTGCCCTGGAGGAAAATTCCTTCCTGACCCCAAATATGGCAATCAGCTGAACCCTGAGCATGTGGGCAAGATTCACCAGCCAGACACCCAGGAAAGAATTCTCTGTAGTAACTCAGATCCCATCCCATCTAACATCCCATCACAGGCCATTGGGCCTATTTACCATGAATAGTTAGCGATCAACGAATTGCCAAAATCATGTTATCCCATCATACCATCTCCTCCATAAACTTATCGAGCTTAATCTTGAAGCCAGATAGGTCTTTTGCCCACACTGCTTCCCTTGGAAGGCTGTTCCAGAACTTTACTCCTCTGATGGTTAGAAACCTTCGTCTAATTTCAAGTCTAAACTTCTTGATGGCCGGTTTATCTCCATTTGTTCTTGTGTCCACATTGGTACTGAGCTTAAATAATTCCTCTCCCTCCCTGATATTTATCCCTCTGATATATTTATAGAGAGCAATCATATCTCCCCTCAACGTTCTTTTGGTTAGGTTAAACAAGCCAAGCTCCTTGAGTCTCCTTTCATAAGACAAGTTTTCCATTCCTCGGATCATCCTAGTAGCCCTTCTCTGTACCTGTTCCAGTTTGAATTCATCCTTCTTAAACATGGGAGACCAGAACTGCACACAGTATTCCAGGTGAGGTCTCACCAGTGCCTTGTATAACGGTACTAACACCTCCTTATCTCTACTGGAAATAGCTCTCCTGATGCATCCCAAGGCTGCATTAGCTTTTTTCTTGGCCATATCACATTGGCGGCTCATAGTCATCCTGTGGTCAACCAATCCTCTAAGGTCTTCCTCCTCCTCCGTTACTTCCAATTGATGTGTCCCCAGTTTATAATTAAATTTCTTTTTTATTAATCCCTAAATGCATGACCGTACACTTCTCATTATTAAATTTCATCCTATTACTCCAGTTTACAAGATCATCCAGATCCTTCTGTATGATATCCCGGTCCTTCTCTAAATTGGCAATACCTCCCAGCTTTGTATCATCCGCAAACTTTATTAGCGCACTCCCATTTTTTGTGCCAAGGTCAGTAATAAAAAGATTAAATAAGATTGGTCCCAAAACCGATCCCCGAGGAACTCCACTGGTAACCTCCCTCCAGCCTGACAGTTCCCATCTCAGTAGGGCCCGTTGTAGTCTCCCCTTTAACCAATTCCTTATCCATCTTTCAGTTTTCATATTAAACCCCATCTTTTCCAATTTAACTAATAATTCCCCATGTGGCACCACATCAAACGCCTTACTGAAATCTAGGTAAATTAGAACCACTGCATTTCCTTTGTCTAAAAAGTCTGTTACTTTCTCAAAGAAGGAGATCAGGTTGGTTTGGCACAATCTACCTTTTGTAAAACCATGTTGTATTTTGTCCCATTTACCATTGACCTCAATGTCCTTCGCTACTTTCTCCTTCAAAAATTTTTTCCAAGACCGTGCATACTACAGATATCAAACTAACAGGCCTGTAGTTATCTGGATTACTTTTTTTCCCTTTCTTAAAAATAGGAGCTATGTTAGCAATTCTCCAGTCATATGGTACAACCCCTGAGTTTAGAGATTCATTAAAAATTCTTGCTAACGGGCTTGCAATTTCATGTGCCAGTTCCTTTAATATTCTTGGATGAAGATTATTTAATGCCCCCCGATTTAATCCCATTAAACTGTTCGAGTTTCGCTTCTACCTCGGATATGGTAATATCTACCTCAATATCCTCATGCTACCATTATCCCTAAGCTCCTTATTAGCCTCATTAAAGACTGAGACAAAGTATTTGAATTAGCTCATGATCACTTGAACCAATGTTGTCCCCTACAACCATTTCTTCTATGAAGGCCTCATTACACACCGAAACCAAATCTAAAATGGCATCCCCTCTTGTCGGTTCAGCAACTGCTTGATGTAGGAATCCATCAGCTATCGCATCTAGGAAAATCTGAGCCCTATTATTATTACTAGCACTTGTCCTCCAGTCTGTATCTGGGAAGTTAAAGTCTCCCATGATCATGCAGTTCCCATTAGTATTTACTTCATTAAAAACATTAAAGAGGGCTCTATCCATATACAAATTAGATCCCAGCGGTCTATAGCACACCCCAAGTACTATCCCAGGGGAGGCTCCCATAGTACTCTTCCCCAATGTGATTTTTACCCAGACAGATTCTGTCTTAACCATTCCATCGCTTCTTATTTCTTTACATTCTACCTCATCATTGATATACAATGCTACTCCACCACCTTTACCTTTATTTCTGTCTTTCCTAAACAGCACATATCCTTCAATACCTGTAGTCCAGTCATGACTACTATTCCACCATGTTTCTGTTATCCTATAATATCTGGTTTCACTTCCTGCACCAGTAGCTCTAGTTCCTCCATTTTGTTACCTAGGCTCCTCGCATTAGTGTACAAACATCTTAATTTTTGTGGTTTGGCCTCACTCACATTCTTTACCCGACTGGGCACAGACATTCTACCGCCAGTATGACCTATTACACTGGTATCCACACTGCCCTTCCTCCTTATGTCCGTTCTCCTACCCACGGCCGTATCCTTTCTTACTTTGTTTTCTTCCCTCTCAATGTTAAAATCCGGCGTGGAGATTACCTGGACATCTCCCAACCATCTCCCCCAGATTCCTAATTTAAAGCTCTCAATCAGTTGTGCCAGCCTCCATCCTAGAAGTCTATTTCCTTCCCTACTCAGGTGAAGTCCATCCCGAGAGAACAGTCCTCTGTCCATGAATGCCTCCCAGTGGCCATACATCCCAAAGCCCTCCTTATAGCACCACTGCCTGAGCCATCTGTTGATAGTTATAATCTTGTCACACCTTTGTTGCCCTTCTCTAGGAACAGGCAGAATCCCACTGAAGATCACCTCAGCCTCGATTTCCTTTAGCATCTTTCCCAGCTTGTCATAGTCTCCCTTGATACGTTCCAGTGAGAATCTATCAGTATCATTTGTTCCCATATGAAGGACAATCAATGAATTCTTTCCCACTCCCTTTAGGATCCTCTTCAACCTCAGGTCCACATCCCGTATCTTAACACCTGGAAGACAGCACACCCTTCTGCTCTCTGGATCAGCTCTGGTTACAGGCCTGGCTATTCTTCTCAGTAAGGAGTCCCTGATCATGTAGACCTGCCTTTTCCTGGTGATGGTGCGATTCTCTGGTCTTTCCCCTGTTCCTTCTGGCTGCAAGTCCTTTCCATTCCTATTTTCCCTTGTAATCCTCTTCAACCCATCCTGTATCCTCCTGGGGCTCATATTTGGTGTTGTCTCCATTGACTCTTCCCCTTTTCCTATAGGGCTAGCTGCTCTTCTCTTCTTCCTTGCCCTTCCACCTTTAGTGACCACCTGCTGTGCCCCTTCGTTTTCCAACTCTGCATACCTGTTCTTGAGCTCTATTTCTCCTTCACTAGCCCGTCTTCCTCTGCCTGGTTCTTTTAGTCATAAATAAATATTTTTTAACAAAGTAAACACTCCCCTGAAGTGTTTGCTACTCAAAACATTGTACACAAGAATCAGAAAATGAGACTAACTAGAGACTGAATATGAATGAGAGTGAAAGTGGCTGGTCTATTTATGTCATCCATATGGAGTGAAATGTAATTGAACGATCCGCATTAATGGTGAACTCTAAATTACTAAAAAATAATATTTTTTAATACCAAGAAAATCTATTTATAAAATAAGGCAAATCCTTACATTGGTGACCAGACACTCATATAAGTAAAGCCAAAGGGAATACATATGTATCTCTCACCAATGTGAATAAAGAGTTCACAATCTGGTCCTACATAACATTTAACTTGACAGTATCTCTTCAAAATTTTAACACTGTAATGTAAATTCAGATCCCTTCTAAAGACTCACTTCTTATGCAATTAAGATATATGATGCCTAGAACTGAAAATAAAGAAAGCAAGCTTTAAAGTATGCCATTCTCTAGATCATAAACTGAGTAGGTCTGGGACTCAACTTTGTCGTTTTTTCAGTACTGAAAACATTTTCGGCACATAAACACATAGTAATTAATAATGTGGAAAAATACTAATCTCACACTGCTTTGAAGGAAATTGCTATATAAAACTCAAAATCTAAATTTTCTTTTTAAATCTTAAAACAATTAGGTAATTATGCATTCGATCTTTGGTTAAGTTTTCCCTATTTATAATCAGTGCAAATAAAGAAGCATAGGTAAAAGTGTGATATTTTTTCCATACTGTTGAACTATTTTCAGTCACTCACCTGACATTCTGGGTCACCAAACCTGCAATTAAACTCTAGAACCTTAGGCCCATCATTGGTAAGCATTAATCCAGCATATAGCACACCTAAAATGACAAATCACATTAAAACTAGTCTAAGTGACTGTACAGGCCATTTGTTTCAAAACGGTTTATAATGAATGTTGCATTTGCAATGCTATTATTAGGGGGCTGCCAAACCATGTTCCCTCTAAACCTTAATTTCAAACAAACATTTGGGGCAAAAATTCTCCAAAATATCCTGCAGAATTTTGTCCACAATTATTTGTCTGCTGTTCTTTTAATCCAATCACTTGTGGGTGCAAATAATAGAATGAAGACATGCAGTTACCTGATATGTGCAGAGAGACAGAAATTCCATTACCTGCACTCATGAGTGATTGCCCTGTTAACTTTACAGGCACAAATAATTGTGGACACAATTTTGCAGGCTACATTAGAAAATGTTGCCCTTACCATTCTTGCTCATTTGGGGCCTGATCCATCTGACTCAACAGAAAGAAGCCACTGACTTCAGTGGGCTTTGGATCAAGCCCTTGGAACCAAATCCAGCTCTCAAAGAAGTCCAAGTATTGCCATTAACTTCAGTGGGAGTTGGACTGGGCCCATAGCGGGAGAGTGGAGAAGGGAAGAGGGAGTAAGTTATGTTTGCTGTTTGAAGACAAACATCTAACAAAACAAAAGCTTCCACCTACCAATGTAAGGGACGCCCTCTTCTTTCATCCCATCAACCGCTTTCTGAAGAATAGTATCTCTGATTTTCAGTAGCAAATCTTTGGAAATCTAATAAAATATTATTAGAAATTAATGTATTTTTTCCTAGTGTCATACATGTGCTTTTTTTCTTTTTTTGCATTGCTTTTAAGAGCCATGCAGCAGTATTGCAGGTATCTTTCACACTTGAAATTCAACAAGACAAAGCTAATATCCTCGTTATCTATCTAGAAAGAGCATACAGCACTACTGACACTGACTCCAATCCCACAACATTTACACACATGCTTAACTCTACACATGCGAGTCGTCCCTTTGACATAATGGAACTCATTTGCATAACGTTAAGTATGTGTGTAAATGTTTCCAGGAAGGGGAGGTCAAGACAAGTTAAGGCTGGAATGCACACAGGACATTACTGACTGAATCACTGTCAAATAAACTCAGCATAGCTATGTTATGATAAAAGGTTTACTTTTACCTTTACAACGGAAAAAGAAGTCAGTTGACCAGAATATCAATCAAAAGAAAGTAAAGTATTTCCCTATGCAAATAACAGTTACTGGTCAAACAGAGAGACCAAATCATAATGAGACATATGGCAAAAGCAAATCATTCTACCTTAAATAAGAGAAAAATTGATCTTTAACCACTTGGTACAGGTGACCAGGATTTAGCAACACCGGCACAAAATGCAATATGGCAGAAAATCCAGACTTCCACCTTCACAATTAAAATGTAATTCAGTAAGGATACACCACTCTTTAGTGCGAGACATTTAGTAAATCAGCCCTGGTGAAACAATCCCTTGTGTCAGACTGCCATCTCCCTCTGCTAGAAGCCCTCTCTCTCCAATCCTGTTTTCCATGATAGAACAAATAATACACCCACACTTTTAATATTAAACTCCATCAAAACAGCTTCCCAATATCATATTACACCTGTGGTGCTGGGCAATAAGCTCCCATCCCTCCAGTGTTTGGGCCCTGGTCTCCATCCTTTAACCGTTTGTGATCCTGGGCTGGTGGCATGGGGGCAACAGTGACACCATCAGTGAAGCACAAGCACTGTAAGGAAACATGAATAGTTACATACTCAAATGTATATGACTAAAACCAGCACCACTGGAAATGGTGAACATAAACCCAGCTTTCAGGCTTATAAAACCTGATTGTAAAAGCAACAAACTCCACCCCCCTAGTAATATAAAACACACATTAGCATTCTAAGCACTTCTCCCCCTTGCCCCCGCAAGAAATATCAACTTGTGCTATAGAACCCTTATATACAAGTTATTCTGTAGGAACAGCAGAATGACACTGTGGAAGCACACAGATGCGAAAAGCATCTGGAATGCTCCATTGCAGAGGTTACTCCTGAGGAAGGGAAGCATTCCATAATTCTTTTTCCTTCTTCTGTGATCACAAAAAACAAACTGACTTTCAAAATTACATAGCTACCATATGCTTCCATGCTTTGTAGTGTCTTCAGAGAGCTCCCCCTGCCAGTCTCTTTTGGGAATTAAGTGCTGTCACTCACTGTTTGGGCAACTGCAAATATCGCTCACTCAGGACTGCTTACAAGAACCTTTTATAATTCCATTCAGAGGCAGACAGGGGTACCCTTATAACACTAAGCAAAAAGAGCCAAACAACATATGTATTTCAGACTCTACAAAATTGTACTCACCCATGACGGATTATTTTTGACAACCAAGTAAAATACCATTTTTGCTTTTTCATAGACTCGTAGCCTCTAAGGTCAGAAGGGACCATCATGATCATCTAGTCAGACCTCTTGCACATTGCAGGCCACAGAACCTCACCCACCCACTCACGTAAGAGACCCCTAACCTCTGGCTGAGTTACTGAAGCCCTCAAAGAACTTTCAGGTAAGTTTTCATGTTCTTGAACTGAAATCCTCTGATGTCCTTTTGGCTAATTAAGAGTATCACCTTGTACATACTTAACTTGAGAGAACCACCAGTCTAAGCTCCCCTTAGTTCCAGACCAGGTCACTCTAAAGAAGACCATCTGATATCTGCAGTTCTGTTTTCTTCAGGCAGGGCAAGATACTGACGTGGCCTCCGCTATGACTGGTCAATAAAACAGTGATGGCTATTTTTCATATATATCACATCACCCTCCAAAGCTCAAGTGTGCCTCATCTAATATAAGCCTATTTTAGCCCTGAGTGAGAAACCCAAGACCATACTTAGATTTCCTATGTTGCAGCGTTAATGCAAAGTTACCCACACCATCTTTTTAGAAACTGAGTCTGAATTCTCATTTACACTTAGGCCTGTATACACCAGTCTGCCAGCGTTAAGGGGCCTTAAAGTGGGTGGAACTAGAATTTATGTTCGTTTCAGGCTTCTCTAGACTGCCAGAATGGTGTAAAGGGGCCTTAGTGTTAACAAAAATTCAGGCCCTGATATTGGTTACTTGTACAGTATCTTTTAAGTAACTTGGTACAGTAGGTCCCTAAAATGTTCCTTCAGTAACCCAAACTCTTAAAAGGACGAGAAGCATACTTACAGAAACCTCTTCTCCTACAAGAAGTTCTTCAACAACAACAGTTTCCCCAGCAGCTCCAAAAGTCTTATCCTGCATTAGAAATCATCTTTATTTCTTCTGTCTCCACTTCAGGTGATTTCAAACAACCTTTGTAATCCTCCCAAACCAGCAAGGAAAAATACATCTGGAACCATCTGTTCTGTTTCCATTCTCAGACATGTTGGCAATATTGAATGCTTTCCCCCCTCGCTTTTCATAATACAGACATGCTCTTGAAAGTTTATAAACGCAACACTAATACCACTTGGGTTACTGACTGGCAATTCCTCATACCTTTTTTGTTTTATGTTTTGAACCAATATTATTTCAGACTGGAGCAATGATTCTCAGCCTTGTAGAGCAGAAAAGGCACTTTGTTCAGAACACATTACATTTGAATGCGAGAACATCGTTCCACGGAAATGTTTGCATGCTGCCACATATTAATGCAGTGCACTGCCAAGGCAACTTTGTGGCTCTCTGAGGCCATGTCTACACTACCACTTTTGTCGGTATAACTTATGTTGCTCAGGGGTGTGAAAAAATTGACATTAGCGATTATCTTCGAAAACTCATGGAAGATGGGAAAGATGCCAGAGGACTGGAAGAGGGGAAATATAGAGCCAATCTGTAAAAAGGGGAATAAGGACAACAAAGGGGAATTATAGACCAGTCAGTTTAATGTCAGTACACAGAAAGATAATGGAGCAAATAATCAAGAAATCAAATTTGCGAACACCTAGAAGATAATAAGGTGAGAAGTAACAGCCAACGTAGATTAGTCAATAACAAATCATGTCAAATCAACCTAATAGCTTTCTTTGACAGGGTAACAAGTCTGGATAGGAGGGAAGCAGTAGATGTGGTATATCTTGAATTTAGTAAGGCTTTTGATACAGTCTCGCATGACCTTCTCATAAACAAACAAGAAAAATACAACCTAGATGGAGCTATTATAAGGTGGATGCATAATTAGTTGGAAAACCATCCCCAGAGAATAATTACCAGTTGTTCACAGTCAAGTTGGAAGGGAATATCAAGTGGGGACCCTCAGGGATCAGTCCTGGGTCCGGTTCTGTACAGTATCTTCATCAATGATTAAGATAGTGGCACTTATAAAGTTTGTGGACGATACGAAGCTGGGAAGGGTTGCAAGTGCTTTGGAGGATAGGATTAAAATTCAAAATGATCTGGACAATCTGGCAAAATGGTCTGAAGTAAACAGCATGAAATTCAATAGGACAAATGCAAAGTACTCCACTTAGGAAGGCACAATCAATTGCACAAATTCAAAATGGGAAATGACCGCCTTGGAAGGAGTACTGCGGAAAGGGATGGAGGGGCAATAGTGGATCACAAGCTAAATATGATGCAACAGTGTAACACTGTTGCAAAAGTAGTAAACATCATTCTGGGATGTATTAGCAGGAGTGTTGTAGGCAAGACACTAGAAGTAACTCTTCTGCTCTCCTCTGCACTGATTAGGCCTCGGCTGGAGTATTGTGTCCAGTTCTGGGTGCCACACATCAGGAAAGATGTGGACAAATTAGAGAAAGTCCAGAGGAGAGCAACAAAAATGATTAAAGGTCTAGAAAACATGACCTATGAGGAAAGATGGAAAAAAATGAGTTTGTTTGATTTGGAGAAGAGCAGACAGAGGGGGGACAAGATAACAGTTTTCAAAAACATAAAAGGCTGTTGCAAGGAGGAAGGTAAAAAATTGTTCTCATTAACCTCTGAGGATAGGATAAGAAGCAATGGGCTTAAATTGGAGCAAGGGAGGTTTAGGTTGGACATTAGGAAGCACTTCCTATCTGTCAGTGTAGTTAAGCATTGGAACAAATTGCCTAGGGAGGTTGTGGAATCTTTATCATTGGAGGTTTTCTATGAACGTGTTAGACAAACGCCCGTCACGAATCGTTTAAGGACTATTACTAGTCTGCCTTGTGTGCACGGGACGGAACTAGATGACCTCTCGAGGTTCCTTCCAGTCCTACGCTTCTATGAGTCTATGTGCTTAGCTTTACAGGTATTCCACTGGGATTTAAGCACACATGTACAGTTAAGCATATGCTCACGTGCTTTGCTGAATCAGCACCTATAGCTGAAGCTGCATGTTTAGTTTCAAGGACCTTTTTCTTTAGTTTGCCTTAGCCAGTTTAATCATAGGAGTACTATTAGAGTAAATAGTTAGAGTCCTGCCAGTTCTGTAATATCAGGGACACAAAAAGGATGGAGAAAAAGCAAAGCCATAAGGAAGCAAGTATGAAAATGGGATCCTATTTATGCCCACAGAGATTGTGCCTGGAAAGAGAATGCTTCCCGAAGGAATAAAATATTGTATTAATTCATACACACCCAAACAGTGCGAGGACAATATGAGACGGGATAATCTCAGACAACTGGTGGATAAGGTCCCATGGCAAGAAAATCTTGGGGGAAAAGGATTTCAGGAGAATGGGTAGTTTCTCATGGAGACAATATTAAAGACAACTGCAAATTATCCCAATGCAAAGGAAGGACTGGAAGAATAGTAAGAGGACAATATGGCTCCATCAGGAGCTCTTTAATAACCTGAAAAATCAAAACGGACTCCTACAAAAAGTAGAAACATGGATGAATTACCAAGGAGGAGTAAAAAAGAACAGCACAAGCACGCAGGGACAAAAATCAGGAAGGGTAAGGCACAAAATAAGTTATACCTAGCAAGGGACATAAAAGGGAATAAGTAAAGCTCCTTTAAATACATTCAGAGCAAGAGAAAGACAAGGAAAATGTAGGTCCTCAACTTAATGGTGAGGGAGAGCTAATAACGGATTACATCAATAAGTCTGCGATGTTTAATGCCTATTTTGCTTCAGTCTTTGCTAAAAAGATTAACGGTGACCAGATACTCAACACAACTAATATTAACAAATAGGGGAAAGCCAAAACAGGGAACAGGTTAAAGAATATTTAGGTAAGTTACATGTATTCAAGTCATCAGGGCCTCATGAAATTCATCCTAGGGTTATTTAAGGAACTAGCTGAAGCAATATTGGAACTCTTATCAATTATCTTTGAGAACTCATGGAGGACAGGTGAGAGGTCCCAGAAGACTGGAGAAGGGTATACCTAGTACCCATATTTAAAAAGGAGGACAAAGAGGACCCAGGAAAATATAGACCAGGCAGATACCGGAAAAAAATTATTAAACAATTACCTGGAAAAAATTATTAAACCAATCAATTTGTAAGCACCTAGAGAATAACAGTGTTATAAGGAACAGCCAGCACAGATTTGGGAAGAACAAATCATGCCAAATCAACTTAATATCTTTCTTTGACAGGGTTAATGGATAGGGGAGAAACAGTAGACATGACAGATCTTGATTTTAGTGAAGGTTTTGACACAGTCCTACATGACACTCTCATAAGCAAGCCAGGGAAATGTGGTCTAGATTAAATTACTATTCGGTGGGTCCACAACTGGTTGAAAGACCATACTCAAAAGAGTAGTTATCAATGGTTTGCTGGGATGGTGCATTTAATGGGATCCTGCAGGGGTCAGTCCTGGATCTGGTACTATTCAATATTTTCATTAATGACTTGGATAATGGAGTGGAGAGTACGCTTATAAAATTTGCAGATGACATCAAACTGGGGGGGGGGGGTGAGGGGGGGGGTTTACAAACACTTCAGAGGACAGGATTAGAATTCAAAGTGACCCTGACAAATTGATGAATTGGCCTGAATTCAGCAAGATGTAATTCAATACAAACAAGTGCAAAGTAATACACTTAGGAAATAAAAATCAACAGTACAGAATGAGGAACTGGCTAGGTGGTAGTACTGCTGAAAAGGATCTGGGGGTTAGAGTGGATCACACTGAATATGAGTCAACAATGTGATGCAGTAGCAAAAAAGGCATATATTCTGGGGCGTATTAACAGCAGTGTTGAATTTAAGACACAGGAGGTAATTGTCCCTCACTACTTGGCACTGGTGAGGCCTCAGCTAGAGTACTGTGTCCGGTACAGGATGCCACACTGTAGGAAAGATGTGGATAAGTTGGAAAGAATCTGGAGAAGAGCAACAAAAATTATAAAAGGTTTAGAAAAGCTGACCTATTGGGAAAGATTAAAAAACTGGGCATATTTAGTCTTGAGAAAAGAAGACTGAGGAGGAGGGACCTGATAACAGTTTGAAAATTGTTAAGAGCTGTTATGAAGAGGACTGTGATCAACTGTTCTCTACGTCCGCTGAAGGTAGAATGAGATTTAGGTTAGATATTAGTAAAATCTTTCTAAGTGTAAGGACAGTTAAGCATGGAAATAGGGTACCAAGGGAGGTTGTGGAATCCCCATCACTGGAGGCTTCTAAGAACAGGTTGGACAAACACCTATCAGGGATGGTCTAGTTTTATTTTGTCCTGCCTTGGCATAGGGGGGCTGGACTTGCTGACTTTTCAAAGTCCTTTCTAGCCCCAAATTTCTATGAATCTATAAGTTGTGTTAGGCTAATGTATGTTCCATGTAAATCACACAAAAATGCCTGTGACATCTTGCTATTGTTACTAACAAACATAAAAATCTCATGCAAAATGAGTATTTACATAACATTGCAACTCACCTGCATGATTTCATGCACAGCTTTGCAGGCTCCCTCTTTGTTAGTAGCCACAATTACTCCTTTGCCAGCAGCCAGACCACTAGCTTTTACAACCAGGGCAGGGAAGTCCGCGCTTTAAAAAAAAAAAAAGAGAGAGAGAATGACTGAAGGATTCCATAATAACCTGTCAGTCTCTGATGCATTTTCAAGTCCAAGCCTCCTACCTTCATAGATTTGGAAGGTTGAAAATAAGAGTTCATATGTTCATGATATCACAGTAGCCATTTAACTTTAATTGAATAAAACACATAATCAAGTGTCTTCCCCTGCCAACCCACTTCACTACACTATTTCTGGTTGCCATTTCTTTTCACTGTTGTCTGACACTACTTTTCTGACAGGGAAAATAAGTATATTTTATTTCTGTTAGCACTGCAGACCAATACTGTTACTGAGCAAGCGGGTCTGACTTCTGACTAATGCAGTCGTGGGCAACCTGCAGCTTGTCAGCGTAATCCGCTGGCGGGCTGCGAGACAGTTTGTTTACATCGACCGTCTGCAGGCATGGCTGCCCACAGCTCCCAGTGGCCAGAGTTCGCCGTTCCCAGTCACTGGGAGCTGCAGACAGCCATGCCTGCGGACGGTCGATGTAAACAAACTGTCTCGCTGCCCACCAGCAGATTACCCTGACAGGCCACAGGTTATCCACCACTGGAGTAGTGGATCATCAACAGGATTGTTAATGAAGCTTCAGTTGCAAAATTTGCATTACTAGTAATACAGCATGAACTGGAAAGAACACACTATGATTTTCAGATCCCAATCCGGATTTGCATGGTTGGCAAGAAACCCCCCCCCCCGCCCAATCTTTTCCCTTGTAATCTGAGCACAGTTGAACTGCCATTAAAGAGAAATAAATGTAGAACTCATATTGATGCCATTTTTGCAGGGTTACTTTTAGAGTGTCTTTTAAATATATGGACATTGTGCCACTACTGAAAAGAATAACTGATTGATTAGTGGGTTGCCAACTTTAGGTGCTTAACATATTGTAAACACATTACTGTAATGATAATAAAAAAAGATTCACTATGAAAGGTTGTTTACCTGGTAATAAAGCTACAAGCTTCTTTCGGATTGGTGAATGCTTTCCATCTTGCAGTAGGGATCCCATGCCGGTCCAGAAAGGCTTTAGAAAAACTCTTACTGGACTCTAGCTGAGCTGCCTTTGCTGTAGGACCAAAACATCTTACCCCAGCTCCAGTCAAGTCATCAACAATGCCTAGCAATAAAGATATTTAAGAGTTATTATAACTACAGTACTGAGCTAGTTTATAAGATTTACAAGTTAATAAAGTTGTTGCTTTGTATTACCACTTTGACATATTAGTAACAGCTACAAACAGTGTGTCATGTATAGGATACATCATGGGGATTGTGGCCATTTTACCCCATGGATCTCAAGGGCAGTGTTTGCCATAACTAGCAGGGGACGATCTGGGCTTTGGGATTCCTGGGTCAGAATTTGTTGTTGCAGCATGTAACTGCAATAACACCACTTTAACAGGTACAACTCCTTTCCCCCTTTATTAGAGCCCGAAAACTCCATGGTAATAATTGGGGGAGAATAATCGCATGAGGTGGCAATTTTTGATGATGTGAGAGAATCAAACTGAAAACTTATAAATTCTGTAGATAAGTCTCTATGTGCTGACTTCCAAATCAGTCAGTCATTTTCAGAAACATTACATTTAAAAAGTTAGTTAAGGTTGCTAAGTGACAACACTGACACATCATTTACAAAACCCAAGCACTTAAAAGAAAAGATCAGAATAGTTAAGGACATCATAAATTTTAAACTACTCGCATAAGAACCTTCAGAAATGTGCATTTCATCAGAATACAACCACCTGGAACTTCAGGGAACAATGGGCCTGTACCTGTTCTCAGGTACACATTCGGAGACTTGCTATTGACTTCAATGGGAAGAGAAGAAGGCCTAATATTCCATTAACCTAGGGGACCCTGAAAGTCCCCCCCCCCCCAAATATGAAACTGGCCCTCAAACAAAAACAAAACAATATAAAACCAAAAAATACACTGAGAATATTTCTTCAGCACAGATTATAATAATTAGGAGATTCTGGTTTCTATTCCTGGCTGCCTGCATGACTTTGGGCAAGTCAATTAGAGCCTGATTTGCAGAGATACTGTGCCCACCCACAAATCCTATTAACTTCAACAAACATTGCAAGTATTCAGCACCTCTAAAAATTAGACCTTTAATCACGCTGTGCCTCAGTGCCATATCTGCAAAATTCGAATATTAATACCTCCCTACATCACAGTATAAATCAGGTAAAGTTTACAAGGTGCTCAGATACTATAGTGCCACAGAAAGCCTCTAAATAAACAAACAAACAACAACTATCCCCAGCAGTGGTGATTTTTTCCAGCACATCTGATGCAGTAAATTAAAACCCATAATTCCATGAACAGTTATATGGCAATAAGTGGGTGGAACTTTAATAACAATTTATTTTAAATTTACCAGCAGCAAGAGGAACTTCTGGGCCAACCACCACAAGTTTGATCTCATTGTCTTTGCAGAACTGGATAAGAGCGGCATGATTACTGATTGAGATGGCTGTCAAAAGATGCAAGAGAAATTTAAACAGAGAGTATAATGATGAACAGAAGATTTACATATAAAATAAAAGAGAAAGCTTCCAAGAGACTAAATATCAAATTGTGTGATGAAAGCTCTGCAAAGAGGCAATATTATCCCACGACTTTTATCCAGAATAAATAAATCCAACGCCAACAGTGGGCTGAGTCACCTGAACTCACACAGTTCTGAGCTTGATTGGTCATTTGCAACACGAGTGACAGCAGTCTGAAGCTACTCTCGCCATTTGAGAAAGAGAGAGCAAAAGCATACATCCTCCTTAGTCCTGGAATATTTTGCTTTAAGCTTTTTTCTCTTTTCATGATGTAGTGTTGCTAACGAGGATGCTATGCTGCATGTTCACAGGACGGGAAATATACTGAGAAAGGTGAGAGTTTTGCGGTATTTTAGGTTGCCACAAAAACCAAATTAAATCCACAGGATTATATCCTGATTGTTTAAACCCTTGAGATTAGCAATACTGCCACTGGAAATTAAAGCATCATGTCAGATTGCAGCATCCCCTCTGTGTGCACACCCCAGCTCCAGGTGAGATTCTCTCTTGTGCCCAGCTTCTACTAAATGCAGCCAAGTAAGGGGTGCTCTGTCAGAGCGACCTGACTATGGGTTTCTGATTCTCTGTCCCAGCACTGGCACAGGTTAGAATAGCTTGGGGAAAAAAATCAAGACATTAGACTAGTTCCTGTATTGTCTTCCTGCAGGACTCAGCTAAAAACAGACATTATGACATACAAAACATTAGCAGAGGATCCACAGCATGTGCGAATGTCCCACCAAGAAAGAACAATGAATGGGTCATTTTGTTCACGTATTATTCCAAAATGCACCTGTTTACTGTGCAACATAATTTTCGTGAGGGTGTAAGCTGAAAGGGAATATTTTTGTATTCTTTCTGAAACCATTAATTTGGCATAGGACTATTGTATTCTATGCTGAAGAAAGGAACAGAGGCCAGAGTTTTCAAACCTGGGTGCCTAAAGTTTGACTCCTAACTCCATATTCAGGCACCAAAATAAAAAAGTCATCAGAAGTGTTGTACACCCAGAAATCCCAGTGAAGTCAGTGGGTGCTCATCATGTTTGCGAAACAAAGCACTTTTATTCAGGTGTCTAAATATGGAGTTAGCAGTCTCACTTCAGACACCCAGGTTTGAAAGTTTTGGCCACTACGACAAGTTTGGGAAAACTGGTATTAGATTATTTATTTATTTATTTTTAAAAAAAGATCTGATATCCTTTTGTATCTCAATGACTTGCAAAATAAGTTACTCATAAAGCCACTGTTTTAAGAGACAGGTGTTGTTTAACTGCGATAGGACTATAAACCTTTTGTGAAAGAGAAATTTTTTTTTTTAAATGTTCATTATTTCCTTTGAAAAAATCACGAGACATGGGATTTCAGTGCTAATTAAAGGGCATCTTGTGCATCGCTGCCAAAGAGAGGGAAGGATAGACTTCCAGGAGCAAAACTTGATTAGACTGAAGTCAGTGGCAACACTCCCATTGACATACATGGGAAAAGGATTAAATTCCCATGCTTTAGAACATAATAAGGCTCACATGCCTCTGTGTAATTATTTCTTATTTTCTCACACATGCTGAAATCTAGACTGAGTTCCTGGCCCAAGCAGCAAGTCTTGGCTCTACAGAGATGCAAGGGGAGTGGGGGGAAGTGGGATGAAGCCTTCCCCCCCCAGGCCACAGAATATTAATTCACCCCTCCTCACAAATCCAGGTTATGCCCCTTGAATGCCTGAAGGGGCTTGGATTTACCCCTTAACACACATTCATTGCGGCTCCAGTCCAGCAAAGTATTTAAACGGCTTTTGAGGGGACTACTCAAGTAGCTAAAATGATGTTCATGATTTGTTGGATTAGGGCCAGACTCTCCAGTATGTAGATAAATGCATCTTTTTTTTACTGGGAAAGTGACAGAAAAGTGTAGTAATTCTTCTAACAGTATTCTTTAAATGACATTTAATTTAATCATCTGGACCTCATGCAAACTGACTTTAACTCGATTTAACACAGGGACAAACCTCTTCGTTTAACATTGTGGATGCAGAGGGATCATATGATTTCCATGGGAATGCTCATTCCCTTCCCCTCACCCTCAAAAACAAGCAACAGATTTGTTCTGTTTGGCTGATGACACTGCAAATGGAAAAATAAGATAGAGAAAAATAAATATGGCATTTCTTTGGTTGAACCCTGAGGTGGAAGTTACAGAGCAGTGGTTTTCAACCTGTGGTCCGCAGACCTCGGGGCGGCTGCAAACTATGTGTAAGGGATCCACAAAAGGTTGTCGTTACCATAGAACAGTGGTTTTCAACCTGGGGTCTGCAGACTATGTCTAAGATTTCCAAAGGGGTCCACACCTCCATTCAAATTTTTTAGAGGTCCGCAAATGAAAAAAAGGTTGAAAGGCCCTGATCAGAGCATTTATTTTACATTCAGAATGTGTGAAATCTGTCATGGCTCATGTTTCCACAGAAGGTGGTAAGACATACAAAAGCAGATTTTAGTCGCATGCTATACAAGGATAATATACCGCATGTATGTGTATATTAATGCAGTAGATGTGCATTAATCTTCATTTTATGTGTAATAACATATTTTAAAGTATACAGTTTATAATATATTAGTTGAAATATATGGAAACATAAGCCAGTCATTAAAATATTCTCTGCAGCTGTGTGATCTAATGGAGTAAGTAATTCTGGCTCCCTCTCCTGGACTGAGTAATTATTCCTGCTCGCCCACTGAATCATTGTGTGACTTTAGGAAAGTCACTTAAGCCAACATTTTCAAAAGCCACCACCAATTTTGGATGCTCAACTTTAACTTAGGTCTGACTTTTATAATTGATGACTACCAACAACTCCAATTCAAGCCAATTGACACTGTAGGTACTTTAAAACCTCTGAAAAAGGTACCTAGAATTGACCTAACCTCATTATGTCCTGACATGAAAAACATGGATAAGAACATTTTCTTACCTACAGCATTCACCCTTAAACTTGCTAATATCTCAATACACACCTAACATTCCTTGTGGGCACAAGCGTGACCCAGATTACACACCTGTGCAGGGGAAATAAGGAAGCATAAGGGGAATAAGGCAGCACCAGAGTGGGATACCTGTGTCATAGGCAGGCTAGGAAGGATTTGATTTTTAATTGGAAATGTCGATTTTACTGTATGCACACACATGACAAAATACTTCCATCATCATAACAGAAATTACCAGATAGGCGAAGTAAGAAAAATGCTGCATGAGAACTTACTGGAGTTGGATTTAAGGTGATTTACTTTATACGTTTTGACGTGATGTTGACAATGTGTGCTTAACGGTTATGAAGCTTTAACATTTCGAATCTCTGCTGTCATTAAATAACGATTATCTGACCCTACCCCATGGTTTTCTGTAACTGTGAAAATCAATACTTAAAAAAAATGCTTAAAAATAAACATTGATATTATCGGTCAAAATTATGAGTAGGCTTGGCAGGATTCAGGCATTTGTTTTATAGACAGCAGCCTCTGCAGGGCCTCTTGCTACACAAGAGGGTGGGTAGTGTCTTGACTCCACCTCCCCAAAGCAGCACCAGCACAGCTGAGCTGGTGCAGAGGGGGAAATAATCGGCACAAGATAAATTACAGTCTGAGTAAAGCTTTTTTAATTACTTCTCACCCTATCCAAACATCACCTTTATAAGCATTCAGGGTCTGAAACATAAGAACTCCTATAACACTAACAGATAGAACCCTAAATTTATCAATGAACCACTTTAGGCTCAACTACTGGTACTACACATTTAAAAAAAAAAAAAAAAAACTCTTTTAGGTTCTCTTTTTCGTTTATTACCTGAATTTGAAATTTTTCCATTATTGGCTGTTCCTGCATTTCCCGGAGCAACTAGCACTTGTTTTATATGTGGTGACTGTGCTAATTTCCAGGCCAGGGCATGCTCTCTGCCTCCACCACCAATCACAAGCACTTGATCAGCCATCAGTCTGTGCAAAACAACCAAAGCAATAACATTCAGGTTAGGAAAGCAACAACATCACTGCGTGCACTCATCAGCTAACACCTTTAGTCTGCAGAGCAGCAGAGGAACTCACTGCAAAGGCAGATGCCTTTTTTGCCTGTTTCACATGATTGTTGTCCTGCAGGTTTGTGTATAAATGTGGTGATCAAGAAAGCAAGGTAATGATAGCACTGGCTCAACCAAACACAGCACAAATGCCACAGAAGTTTTTCCACGGAGTTCTGCCAATGCACATCAACATGAACCTCCTATACTATTCCTGGTTCTCTCCTTACCAGACTATCTACTGTACCAAAATTACACAGTAGTTTTATGACATGGATAAATGTTCACTAGTGACCCGGCTGTGATTAATCACAAGACATTTTATACTTGCAACCTAAATAGGTTTCTGAAGAATGTGAAAATGTCAAAGGTAAAGTCCCTTTGGACTAGTGAAGAATTATTTGCTAATCTGTCTAGTGGTGTTGCTAAACTAAATGGGAGAGCTCAAGACTTCTCACAAGTGATGTATGAGAATCTTCTTAATACCTTATATGAAAACGAAAGGGTCAGAATGATGAAACAGGGAAATGTCTTCCAACCTCTATCTTCTTCAGGACAGAGCAACCGTATTCCAAACAAAACTTTACAGACAAACACATGAAGAGCAGCATGTCCTGTTAAAACAAAAAGCAGCCTGACCCTGCAAGGAGCTAATCCGGGGTCTGTTCCAACGTTCCCCAAAAAATCAGTGGAAACACTCCCAGTGATTCATTGAGAGTTAGCTGGGGGAACCCCCGAATGAACTAAGACTAACCAAGCCCACCTGTGCCACAATTGTTTTTCTGCATATAAAAGCCAGGGCCAGTGTTAGGGGACAGCAAACAGGGCAGTTGCCTGCGGCCCCACGAAACCACATTGCTCAGGCTTCTGCTTCAATCCCGAGTGATGGTTTTCAGGGCCCTGGGCTTCAGACCCATGTGGTGGGGCTTCAGCTTTCTGTCATGGGCCCCAGTGAGTCTAATGCTGGCCCTGTTTGGTGGCCTCCCTGAAGCCTGCTCGCAGCCCCAGGACCCCTGGTTGAGAACTTCTGATCTATAATATTCACAGCAGACCAGTCTATCAGTTAGAACTTGAAGAAGCCATCCAGTAAAGGACAATTCATCTAAGCAGAACGCCAGTAGCTACAAACTAGTGTTGCTAAGCCTGAATGTAAAAGGTACTAGTGGCAAAAAAGAGGTTTTTTTTTAAAACCATAATACATACAAGGCAGTTGTTTATACACATATCAAATAGACAGAGTTAACAGTATTATTAAATAGTGAAAATAAATTTTTAAAAGCCTTTCATGCAGAGGGAAGCAACCACAACCACTTTAATTTAATTCTTTTTAATGCTTAACAATAAATTTCACGTGGTCAATAAGGGGGTCTTGTGTCTTTGCTGTCCAAACCATCTTACATTCATTAGGAGGAAGAACACCAATTAAATAAGAATTTTACTCAAATTGAAAAAACAGCACTGTGTTGTAATCTTAGCAAACATGGCACTTAAATCCCATTTGTCTTCCTGCATTTCTTCCATTAAGAGGTTGGTCACCAAACCACTCATGTACATGTGTACAGTTTCACCCAAAGCAGCGCAGACAAACATTTGGCACAGTATTCATGTTGGATATGCATACATGCAAGCTCTATTTACAGAAGGCTAAAGACCAGAACTTCTATGTAAAAGGGTAAGAAAGAACTGTCAGAGAGCTAGTCTCCCCCCAAAATTCATAGATTCTAAGTCCAGAAGGCACCATTGTGATCATCCAGCCTCATCTCCTGTACAACTCAGGCCATAGAAATTCCCCTAATAATTCCGAGGGTATACCTGTTAGAAAAACAATCAATCTTGATTTAAAAATTGTCAGTGATGGAGAATCCACCATGACCCTTGACAAACGGTTCCATGGTTAAAAAGTGACCTTACGACAGCTGTGACTGACAGCAGGTTTTCAGCCCATCAGCAGGACAAGGTATGTGCCTCATACCCAAATCAGCCATATTTCATGAGAAATGTAGTTAGTCTGCTGAAAGCGTGACTCAAACCCTGCTACCTTCTCTCCATATAGCAGCTACCTAGTTTTGCTCCTTTCAAGGGCTAGACACTAGAAACTTGTCTTCCCTGGGAATTGTTACTATTCAGAGTATGGCTTCCACTACAAAGGGGTCACTTGGTTTAATGTCATGAATATATATGAAAAAGCATGTTTTTAAACCTAAAAAGTCTTCATAGCAAATTATGGGCAGAAAGATCCCGGACATTTTTCAGAAGATATTTCAATTCTATATGATATAACATTTTTAAGTCTTGTACCAAATAGAAGACTCTTTCAGAGACCGAACATTTTAACAAAAACAAAAATAGAGTTTGAAGAATAAAGAAAAACCATGAATAAATCATGAATTGTGGGGGGAGGAGAGAAGAGTACAGAAAATTAAGCATGAAATACTTCACCATTAGCTATATAAATTTAGTTTTAAAAAACATATTTTCAGGTGCTCTAAACCGGTAGCTTTCCGAAACGACATGCTGATGAAACAGACACTTCAGATTTATATAAATATTTTTAAAATACATTGATTGCAAAGTGACCTATCCATTTAAAAAGCTATCTACTCACTTTCATGAAAAAAATTAATGTTTTTAAAAACTTTCACACTGGTCCTAGAGATGGTCTAATCAGCCTGTGATGGAATGAAAAATCATCACTTATAGTAAAAATGTTTAATGTGAAAGGTAAGCAAGTAAAAGAAAAAAGGGAAGAAAGGTTAAGGGACTGGCCACAGTGAAGGATAATAATCTAAGAGGAAAACATTTTTTTCTTATTTAAAAATAATATAATGTATTAGACAGTTATCTCTTATTCCTAAATGAGTCAAATCCAATAAGCATGTTCCCAGGGCAGCGTATGGAACCTCATAGCAGAAGAATACAGACTTGAAGAGCAAGGCTATCACAAGAGCCACAGAAATTAAAACACATGCTTTAAAGATTTATTCTGCAAGTTACTCCATTTGTGCTTGACACAGAGGCTGAAACCAGGACAGAGAATGTACTTAACTCTAGATAATGCTGATCTGAGAGAAGGGATACTGAGTAGCCAGACACACAATGACAAAAGAGAAAGTCAATCTCCAGTTAAATTGATGAACCCCATCCCAATGCCACCGCCTCACTGACTA
Source organism: Chelonia mydas (assembly GCF_015237465.2). Lineage (NCBI taxonomy): Eukaryota > Metazoa > Chordata > Testudines > Cheloniidae > Chelonia > Chelonia mydas. The sequence goes on along the minus strand of NC_057849.1, from coordinate 161,652,052 downwards.
CACCACACCAATGAGATAAAATAATCTGAGTTAAGAGTACCTTGAGAGAAGCTCAGCCCTTCACACACACACACAAAATAATAAAAAAGTATAAAAAAAAAAAAAAAAAGACTGCATACGCTTAATTTTACACACATGAATAGTTCCATTGAATCAGGGGGATCTACATAAATAGCCTGATTTTCACAGCACTGAGCACCCCCAGCTTCTACAGAACCGCACTGAGTTTCTAGATATTGAACACTTCTGGAAAAAAAAAAAAAAACAAAAAACCCAGACAACTTAATTAAGTATGTAAATATGGATGTTAATTTAGAAGCCTATGAAAAGTTTGGCTGAGGCTCTGCACCTAGAATCTTGGAAAGAAGATCACAGAATTTAAACTTCATGTGTAGAGCAATGGGGATTCAGTGACTAATGACACCTATACCTCTTACCTAGGGCTTTTCAGCTATAGAACTCAAAGCACTTTATAAAAGGAGGCCAATTTCATTATCCCCATTTTCTAAAGGGGGAAAATGAGGCACAGAGAGCTGAAGTGTCATCCAGCAGGCCAGTGCCAGAAGTGGAAATAGAACCCAGATCTCCTAAATCCCAGTCCACTGCTTTCTCAGCAAAGTGACTCTAGAGCAGGGTGACATGGCTGAAACAACAGATGAGAAAAATGAGTTTGGCAGGGAGAAAAAAGGATTGGCCTTTTAGAAGGAACTTAAATCATTCGGTCATAACAGTTATACCTTGTCTCAAAATTCTTCCTAAAGTACAAGCAGTTACCTGAAGCCATATTCCGCTCCTAATTTAGGGAAACACTCACTGGAAAACACTCACTGGAAAAATCAATGGGAATTTTGGTGGCCTCATCCCAACAGATACTCAAACCTGTAACCCTAATTATATTCAGTAAGAGTTCAGAGTGCTTTCAGGATCCAGACCTAGGTAAAGATTGCAGAATAAGGCCTAGAGAGAATAAAGGAAAGGAAAGAAGCATTTTCCTTCCTGCATAAATATTTTCAACATATATACTTACATATTGAAAGTAAATATACTTTAAAAAAAGATAACAACAAATGTCAGCAAATTTAACCACTAATTTCAAGCTTCCCTAGCTGAATTTAAAGAATTTAAGAGGACAATGCCAATTTTGGTAGTATCCCAAATTTGCAAACTAAGGGAAAGAATAAAAGTAGGTTAAAAATCAAACCAAGATAGGTCAAAAGTTTAATATTCACTTTGTTAAAAGCAAATATTTCCCTACTTGTTTAAAGCCAAAAACTAAAACAGTGTAGCATTTATAACATAACAAGCCAGTATGTGTGCATAATGAAAGAAACAAAATTTAAATTTCTAGTTTCTGAGAGGCAATGCTGAGCAAGAGTAAGAACAGCTATTTTTAAATTCATATAAATAAAAAAAATCCTATTGCCCTTATAAATAATAAAACAAGCAGTAGAAGAAGCAATTTGCAGTTGCAATAATTACAATGCTATAACCAAAAAGAAAAGGAGTACTTGTGGCACCTTCGAGACTAACCAATTTATTGGAGCATAAGCTTTCGTGAGCTACAGCTCTATAACCACAGTTTTAAAATTAAACGCACCCACCCAAGTTTGTTCTAGCTATACAAGAACAAATGTTGCTCGTCTTACTCATGCAAGTCATTCAGTTGAAAGGGAGGGCTCACATAAATACAGTGAGCACGGGTTGACATTCAAAATGCTGTTCCTACAACAGTGAAGAGGAAAAGCCATTTTACGGAAGATCAAACAGCACAGACCAAGCACATGGCCATCTCTGAGATCACAGAATAAATCTCCTCCTACAAATCTGTCTCTTAAAACATTGTTTCTTTCAAATGCCTCATTGCAAAACCTACACATGTGCAACTCCGCTAGCATGAATGCACAACGTGCATTAGATAGAACACATTTCTAAAAAAAAGGAACGAAACACTTACTGTGGCAAGAGAGCAGAGCACGTCTGCCCGCGAGACTACTAAACCTTTTGCAGCAATTTCGGCAAACGACAGACAAGTTCCCAGAATTCTTAGCAACATCAAATGTTCATGCTTGATTAACCCTTTAGGTAGAAGAAAAGAAAAAGCAATGAACGGGAGGGATTGTAAACTGAGGAAGAGAACTTTATACTAATAAATCAAGGAAATAAGAAATAGAAAACTGATAGTGAATGCCACTAACAGTTCACAGTCTATCTGTGCATGAAGCTAGGGATTTTACAGTCATTTATTTACAACAGAGGCTCTTTTGACACATACAGGCCTTGGAGCTGCCAAGAGCTCTGGACAGGAGGATCGATGTGTCTATGGGGTGCCCCATTGACTTCAATGCAGCTCTTCATAAATGTAGTGATCTGCTTATGTAGATCTGATTGCAGTATCCGGGTGGCAGTCTAATAGACTGTGAAATAATTTCCCACGGGAAGTAGTTGAGCCTCATCCTTGCTGCATTTACAACTAGATAGGACAAACACCAGAAATGTACAACAGTGAATAATTTTGCATTGCAAGGTTACGGACTACAGCTTATAGATCTTTTTCATCTCTAGATTATTTGATTCTATGATACAATGGAGGAAATATAACATCACTGTGTAGTGTAACATTGATAGTTAATTGGGTTAATTGGAAGATACCCTACTGAGACTAGTACTGTTTACTATTTTACTAGGGCAAATGCTCTTGGGAATATTATAGTATTAAATAACAAATAATACCTTATGCTTATTATATATATATCAGCTTTAATTATGAAGAATTGTGGGGGTACTGTAGCATGTTAAATTTAGCATTAAAATGGTACAAAGGCATAGGTGCTGGAACTAGGAGTGCTGATGCACCCCCTGTCTTGAAGTAGTAATAACCAATCCAAATACAATGGCTTCCGCCTTCAGCACCTCCATTATAAAAATTGTTCCAGCACCACTGCGCAAAGATGTTATTCATCTTGCTGCAGTTTCTTTGCTTTCCAAGAGTTGTAATACAGTTGTGAAGGACTCACTCTTTGTTGAATTTTGCTCATATCTTCATAGGAGTACATAATTCCTCTGAATGCAAATAGTGTATGCATGAAACATTATATGCTCTGAGAAGGCACAGTATCATGTTGCATCAGATCTTTTTAAATTATGAGTATCAAAATATCAGTTTATTAAATACTTTTACATATATGCGTAACTCAAAGAATCATTGGTTTAAAAAATAATCCCACAATGAAGCTCTGGAGTAGTTTTTGTCTTTTAAGTGGTATGATTGACTTCAATGGAACTACTATGGGGAGAAAAATTATTCCAGAGCATAAACGATTGCAGTATTGGGCCCTAAAATGGTCAACAGTAATTGATCCATATATAATCACTATGGCCTTGTGTGAACTAGAAAAATTATATTTTTTTAATTTAAGTTTGCTCAATGGAACTAGTTCAATTCAGTTGAAAATCTCATTTACCACCAATCTAGATTAAGTTGTTAAGCCTGGTTTTCAATTGAGCTAAACTACTTTGATTGAGCTAACTCAATTGAAACAAACATCTTTTTTCAATCTAGCAAGGTCTACGTGAGCGAGGTTTGAAATAAATGATTCAGTCTGACAATTTTTCACACCAATGAGATTTCTTGGTAATCCTCTCATTCTTGTCTAAAGTATGTGTAATATTGTAGAGTAGTATCAAATGCTTTAATTCTTATTTATCAAAGATTTCAAATGGAATGAACAGAACATGACAATTGTCCATCTATGCATCCCATTGTCCAGTCTAAGCATCTAGCAGTCAAAGGCTTAGGGACACCAAGAGCACGGGGCTGCAGCTGTGACCATCTTGGCTTATAGCCAAGCTTATAGCTTATAGCCATATTTTTTTAATCCAGTTATAGTTTTGGCCATGACAACATCCCCGGCAGTGAGTTCCACAGGTTGACTGTGCATTGTGTGAAATACTTCCTTTTATTTTAAACCTGCTGCCTATTAATTTTATTTGTTGACCTTCAATTCTTGTGTTCTGCAAAGGGCTAAATAACACTTCCTTATTTACTTTTTCCACAGCATTCATAAGTTTATAGACCTCTATAATTGTCTCTTTTCCAAGATGAAGTCCCAGTCTTTTTAATCTCTCATCAGGTAGAAGCTGTTCCATACCCTTAATAGTTTTTGTTGCCCTTCTCCTTACTTTTTCCACTTATAATTTTTTTGAGATGGGTGACCAAAACTGCGTGCAGTATTCAAGGTGTGGGCGATTTATATAGCAGCATTATGATATTTTCTGTTTTCTTATATATTCCTTTCCTAATGGTTTCTAACATTCTATTAGCTTGACTGCCACTGCACATTGAGCGAATGTTTTCAGAGAACTATCCATGATGATTCCAAGATCTCTTTCTTCAATGGAAACAGCTAATTTAGACCCCATCATTTTGTCTATAGTTAGGATTATACTTTTCACTATGCATTACTTTGCATGTATCAACATTGAATTTAAAATGCCATTTGTGTTGCTCAGTCAGCTAGTTTTGTGAGATCCCTTTGTAACTCTTCTTTGGACTTAACCATCTTGTAACTGAAAACACAGTACTTTTCAGTTAGCATTGGGGCACATTCTGCACTAATATATATACTGCATATAACCACTGTCATCAAAGGTCTGCATGGGGGCAACAAATAGCACTGAATTTGTCCCATGGCACAGATTATAAATAAGACCTCAACAGCAATTGATTTGCTGTCAAATTAGTGTAGGGTAGCTTTCCCACGAAAGCTTATGCCCAAATAAATGTGTTTGTCTCTAAGGTGCCACAAGTACTCCTTTTTCCAGAAACTGTCACACATGCAGCTTGTCTTGAGGAAATATACAGTGTATAGACTTTACTTTGGGTAAATTAATATTTGAAAAATTAACGTTGTCACCCCAAGAATACAGAATCATCACATAACTGTATGCCATCACACGATTTGGCTATTTTCTCTCACAGACCAAATATGGAAAGAGGTAAGTCTGCATCAGTGGAACACCAAAATATGTGCGGTTTCAGAGTAACAGCCGTGTTAGTCTGTATTCGCAAAAAGGAGTACTTGTGGCACCTTAGAGACTAACCAATTTATTTGAGCATAAGCTTTCGTGAGCTACAGCTCACTTCATCGGATGCATACTGTGGAAACTGCAGAAGACATTATATACACAGAGACCATGAAACAATACCTCCTCCCACCCCACTCTCTTGCTGGTAATAGCTTATCTAAATTAAGCTAAGAGAGTGATCACTTTAGATAAGCTATTCCCAGCAGGAGAGTGGGGTGGGAGGAGGTATTGTTTCATGGTCTCTGTGTATATAATGTCTTCTGCAGTTTCCACAGTATGCATCCGATGAAGTGAGCTGTAGCTCACGAAAGCTTATGCTCAAATAAATTGGTTAGCCTCTAAGGTGCCACAAGTACTCCTTTTCTTTTTGCAAAATATGTGTGTGAGAAAGTGCTTGGGGGATAATATCCCGTTTCTAGTGATGTTCTAGTAAAACATTGCCCAAACCAGGCATTGTCTGGCTAACGGAGCCGAGGCAGACGCTGACTTTCAGATTGGGATTTATTTATTTATCTGAATTTAGTTCTGGGTTCCGGTCCCCCCGCCAAACCTGCAGACGCAGGTCAGATCCAGGCTTCCTAAGAGCTGGAGTTTCCCTCACATGTCTCTCTGTAAACACGCTCTGCCCTGTGCGTGACTTTACACAGCTGCTCTGTGTGTGTGTGTGCGTGTGCAGCCACCAGCGCACGGAGCCGTGCCGCACCCCCGGCTGCAGCGGTGACCCGCCGTCTTTCTCTCGCGCACGGGAGGCGCAGGGAAGTGCGGGGCCTGGTGCGGCGGCGCTGTCTGAGCCCCATGGCGCAGCTCCCACTGGCGGCGGCGGGCCCGGCCGGAGGCGGCGGGCTCGGGCTCCAGGCGGTCACGGCCCCGGATCCCCGGCCTGCGCGGAGGTGAGTAGGGCCGGGCAGGCGGGCAACCGAGCCCCCGCCGCCCGTCTACAGGCGTACGCGATCCTGGGGCAGCCCCCGCCCAGGCCGAGCCCGTTTACCGGCCCGGTGGGGGAAGAGGGGGCCGCGTTTCATCCCGTGGGGGGAGGGGCAGCGCGGCCCCGAGCCCGCCAGCGCTCTGTGTGGATTTTGGGGGGGGGGGGGGGGGGTGGACTCGGTGCAGCAATATGGCTGCCGGGGCCCATCCCCCTCCCCAGGCACCTGCGGGGGGAGGGGAACGTCCACGGTCCCCTCCCCCCCCAGAGAGAGAGGCTGCGCTCTATGGTTCCCTGTGGGGGCAGAGCGGCTGATTGACGTCCCGTCATGCCTCTGGTTCCACAGAGGGCGACCAATGGCGGGAGGGCATAAAGGGACCGCATCCGCGGCGGGGGCTGGCCCGTGGCTTCTTGCAGTGGTGCATTGTGGGGTAGTGGAGGACCCGCGTTGCGGATGGAGGGGGAGTCGAGCCGTGGGGCTGTCATGGCGACTAACATCGAGCAGATCTTTCGGTCCTTTGTGGTCAGCAAGTTCCGGGAGATCCAGGAGGAGCAGGAGCAGCAGCAGCAGCTGGGCGGGTAACGAGCCGGCTCGGGGCCGTGGGGGAGGCGAAGTGGGACGGGAGCCTAGTGTGAGCGGAGTCGGGGTGGGGGCGGGGAGAGGCGTCTGGGGGCAGTTGCGGGACGGGGGCCGTGGGTGGGAGGGAGGATGGGGGCGGGGAGGGATAACTAGGGGACCGTTGGGGGGGAGGGGCAATCTCGGCCCGGGGGACGGGGGAGGGGCGGCCGTTGCGGGTCACTCGAACATACGGGGCCTGGCCCGGCGCTCAGCGGCGACATCCGGTTACGGTGCCACCAGGCCGCTGCCCCTCCGGGCGGTCCAGCTTTTCAGTGAAAATAACAAGTTTGGATGGGCTAATTTCGCAATGCTTTGATGCGCCTCACAACACGTGCACGCTGGTGTGTTTTCAGTCTGAAAAAGAGTGCTTGGTGGGATGGGGTTTTTTGGGGGCGGGGGCGGGGAGGGAAGAGGGAAACGAAATTTCTGTGTTGTGAAAAGGCCTGGGATGAAACAGTGAGAAAATATTTTCCTCCCTTTGGCATAGTTCTAGTGGCTAACAAAGTATTTTGTCTAAGAACGCAGTAAGTAAAACAAACCAAAAGATGAATATTTCACTAAAGTGCAAGGCCTCTTCAGGAGGCTAAAATATTCTTTAGAAGGTTTGGCTGTAAGAAATGTGAATACATTACCTTTTAAAAAAAATAAAAATAAAGCTCGAAATTACTTGAATTTTGTTAATATTTTTCTCGGTTAGTGGAAAGGTAGAAGGCCAGCAGAATGGTGAAACAATCCCAGCTGAGCAAGCAAACACTTCAGATGACACAGTTACGGGTGCTGGGAGTCTTCAGAATGATCAGATAGTTCAGAAAATAGAGGAAGTACTGTCTGGGGCCCTTGATACAGAGCTACAGTGTAAATCAGGTAAATGAAAATGCTTAAACATTGCAAATATGTTTTTCTTCAAGGGGACACTATAAAGAGTAAATCTAGTCAGTTTTTTGAAAATTAAATAAAAGTTTCCAGTGCCACTCTTATCATGCACTTCCCTGATACTTTTTTAATGGTTTTATAATATTTTACAAAGGATTTTGTCTCGCCCTCATAGTGCTGATAAATCTACACAAAATTGGTCTAACTGACAAACTTGTATTCTATAAACTCTGAAACTGATTATCCACATAGTGCTGTCAAGTGCACAAATTAAGAGAAAGGTAATCTTCCCCTCTTATTTCTTCGTTATAGTAGTAATCAATTTCATTTGTGACAGTAACAGGATAAAAAAAATCAGAGAATATAATTTTTTTTCTTAGTTGACAAGTGCCTCTTTAAAGATTACTTTTGAAATAAGGCATGTTACAATTCATAAGTATCTTCTTCAAGGCATTGTTGTACAGTTCTAACTCTGGCAGAACTTACTGAAACTAATGGAAGTTTTGCCTGAGTAAGGTCTATAGGATTACTCCTTACATCGTTTATCAAACTACAAAATTGTATGGCTAGGTATGTTAATCAGATAGCAAGGTATGAAATAAAGTAATTCCTTGGTGGTGGTATTAGTGAATAATGTACTTATAATTGGAAAAAAACAGGCATTCAGCTTTCAGTTGCTTCAAATGTAATACACTAAAAGGGCTGTATAGACCCTCTGATAACAATGAATCCAGCAAAAACGAGTCCTGCAAGCATTGTCTACATTTGAGTAGTTCCAGTGATTTTAATGGGATATTCACATGAATAAAGTTACTTGTATATGTAAGTGTTGGCAGTATTGGGGTCCTACTTGGTTACAAAAATGCATTTTCATTGTCACAGAAATGAGAGGACGGCTGTGCACTTGGTAAGTATATATTCTAAGTGTTTCCACAGAAGACAATGTAGAACTTTGTGGTTGATCTTTGATCTGAATAATCTCAGAGGCTACATTTGCAATTTTTTCTGATGTTCCTTCTTTCCATAATGTACTATGGCTTTTCTACATTGAGCATTTTCAGAAATCTTCCTTGCAGTTGGTGTAGAACTGGTGTTGGTCAAATAGTACAAGGAACAGGAGGAGCACTAGTGCAAACTGGGCATTTGTGTTTTTAAAACTTGTCTAATTCTTCTCAAAAGAAGACTAGATAATTTGGTAGTAAAAAGACTTGCAACCATTATGCGCTAATGCTCCCATCAGTAATAGTAAAGGTGAAGCTACAGCAGTGATTTGGGATTTATTGAAAAAGTTGTGCAGAAAAGGACACTGATCCTATATTATTGATACTCTTCATGGCATTCAAAGGAACATGGATAGAAATACCATTTTTTAAAATTAAAATACTTAGCTAATATAGGCCATAGTGATACAAACACTCGTGTGTAAAGTTACGTGCATGTTTTCTTGATCAGGGACATATGCGTTTTATAGTATGCCCATCATCATAGTATCTGAATGTTTACTTTTTATATCAACTCTTTTATTCCAAGATCACTTTCTCCTTTTAAGTATTGTTTTGAGGATAGAAGTAAATCGTAGTCCTGTGATACAGCTTAGGGTTGCTGAGTTGCTGCAACGTACAAAAAAGTTTTTTCAGTGCAATCATTTTTTTAAAGGAACCCGGCAGACTAGAATTATATACTGCATTAAAAATGATGTGTTTACTAATAACACTTTAGCGCCCAATTCTGCAAGTATTTACATGCTTACCTCACATGCCATTGGTTTCAGTGGCACTACTCAGTGCATAGTTAAGCACATGTGTAAATCTTTGCAGGATTGAGGCGTACTTAAGTGGGCTTTAAGCTCTTTGTGTATTTCTCAAGTTCTCTCAGACTTCGTAATGAAAGCTAGTGAATTTGAATTCAGTTTTATTTTTAGCTTCTGATCATTTTTTTGCTCGTCTTCATGTACAAGGAAATGCTGCAATGTGTAGTTGCAAAATTTTTATTTTATTTTTTTAAGAAACAGTGTTTCAGTTGGAATTAATAAATAACCTTGAGAAATTTTCTTAAATGTTTAAGGCTTTTTAAACATACACATTCAATTTTAGGAAAATGTTGACCTGTCACTTAAAAAAATCTTAAAAGACATGTATTTTAACAACTAAAGTAAAAGTTTTGTTGAAGTCTTTTTATTGGATAATGCAAATGGCACATTTTCTTCCCAGTTGTGTAATTTTGTAAGGTGTGCTATTTTTTTCAGGAATAGTCTTTGCTGTCTTCCATTCATTATAAGTGTTTTAGCTACTGATCAAAGGTCAGTTGCTATCACATTATCTTAACAGTCTTATTTGTTGTTTTAAGTGTAGAAATCCTAGCAAAAAATTGGCAAGAGGCAGTTTGAAGATTGGTTTAATGTTTTTGAAAGCTAAATTTTTGTTTTTTACCCAAACATTTAAAGCTCCTACTGAGGGAAAATGTAACTCGTGATGTATATCAGGAAAAAATGTTGATTTCAGGTTGTGTATAACTTTATGTGCACCTGTGCCCAAATACTGGTTTAAAATATTTTATATTTGAATGTCTTTTTATAAAATTAGTTTTAAATAAATTTTTTTTTTTTTTTTTAGGTGTAGAGGAAGATTCAGTGAAAAATAGCTCTCCCTGTACAAAAAGAGGCCCCACTGACGAAGTAGAAGATGAAATTCCAAGAAAAAAGTCAAAAAAGAACAAAAAACACAAAAGCAAGAAGAAGAAGAAGAAAAAGAAGAAGAAAAGGAAGAAAGAAAAAAAACATAAAAAGCATCCAAAGGAATCAAAATTAAGTGCACAGTATGGAGAGCATGCAGATTTACAACCTGCTTCTCACTCAAAGACAGAAAAATTGGGCTCAAAGTTGATCACACGGCATGGAGGACATGCAGATTCAGATCTTGCTGGTCAAATGCAGCCAGAAGAATTGGGCACAAAATTGAGTGCAGAGTACATGGGACATTCAATTAAAAGACTCACACCTCATTTGCTATCAGATTCTGAATCATCTGTGGAAAAACTTGGGAGTGAAAAAACAAACTTGGCCTTGGCTGATACACACAGTACATTCAATTCAGAAACCAGCAAATTGGATACCCAGGAAGAAAATACTAGTACAATGAAAATTCAAGAGCAAGCTAATGTAAAATTATTGGTGAATAAGACTCATGAAAGTATATATCATATAGCTTTTAATATGAATGCAAAGGATGAACCTTTACCAGTTAAAGACACTGAAAATGGTACTGTGTCTACCAACAGAACTGGAGTTGCTGGTAAATCTGAAATTGAAAAGGATTTGGAAGCTACTCCAGCCTCTGAAATAACTGAAGAACTAAAAGATTCAGAAGCTACTCTGGAATCGATGGGCATGGTGGAGGTGAAAGAATTAGAAACAACCTTAGAATCTGAGACCATGGCAAAGATTAAATGTTCAGAAGCAATTCTAAAATCTCTGACTATGACTTCAGAGGGTTTGGATGCCCCTCTAGAATCTGTAGCCATAGCGGAGCTGAAAGCAACTGGAGAATCTGTGGCTGTGACAAATGATTTGGTAGTAATGCCAACATCTGTAGTTGTAATGGAGATGAAAGCTTTGGAAGAAACTGCAGGATCTGTTGTCATGACAGATATGAAAGGTTTGGAAACAACTCTAGAAACTGTGGGTGTGGCTGAGGCAAAAAGTTTGGAAGGAGGTCTAGAATTTGTGACTGTGCCAGATGATTTGGTAGTGACTTCAAAATCTGTGGCCGAGGCAGAGGTGAATGATTTGGAAGCAACTCCAAAATCTGCGTCTATGGTGGAGGTGAAAGGTTCAGAAGCTGCCCTAGAACCTGTGGCCATGCAGGAGGCAAAAGATTTGGAAAGAACCCTAGAATCTGTCGCCCTGGGAAAAGGTTCACAAACAACCCTAGAACCTGTTGGGAATGCGAAAGATTTGGAAGCAGCTCTAAAACTTGTGGTGGAGATGAAAGATTTGGAAGTAACTCCAGAATCTCTGCACATGGAGGAGGTGAAAGGTGCAGAAGGAGCCCTAGAATCTGTGGCTATGGCAATAGATTTGGAAGGAACCCTCAAACTTGCTCCTGTGGCAGAGGCAAAAGATTCAGATGCAGCATCACTGTCTCCGCAAACGGAAGATATGAAAGATTCAAAAGGATTCCTAGAATCTGTGGCCATGACAAAAGGTCCAGAAACAATCCTAGACCCCGTAGGGGTGGCAGAAGGTCTAGAAACAATCCTAGAACCTGCAGAGGTGGCAGAGGAGAAAGATTTGGAAGGAATTCCAGAATCTCTGCACATACAGGATATGGAAGATTTGGAAGCATCCTTAGAACCTGTAGTCATGAAAACAGGTCTGGAAGTGGCTCTAGAACATGTGGCTGTGGTGAAAGGTGTAGAAGCAACTCCACTTTCTATGCAAATGGAAGAAGTGAAAGATTTGGAAGGAGCCCTAGTAGAATCTGTGGCAGTGACAAAAGGTTCAGAAGCAGCCCTAGAACATGTCGTCTTGGCAGAGAAGAAAAGTATGGAACCAACTTCACTATCTCTGCAAATGGAAGATGTGAAAGATTCAGAAGGAGCCCTAGAATCTATTGTCATGGAAGAAGGCTCAGAAGCAACCCAGGGACCAGTGACAGAGGCAAAAGACTTGGAAGCAATCCTAGAATCTGTTTCGGAGGTGAGAGGTTCAGAACCAGCACCACTGTCTCTGCAGATGGAAGATGTGAAAGGTTCAGAAGGAGGTGTAAAATCTTTGGCCATGGCAAAAGGTTCAAAACCAACCCTGAAAGCTGTGGCTGTGGGGGAGGGAAGAGGTTCAGAAGCAACTCTGCTGTCTCTGGAAATGGAGAATGTGAAAGATGATGAGGAAGCCTTAGAATCTGTGGCCCGGGCAATAGATTCAGAACCAACCCTAGAACCTGTGGCCATTGTAGAGGCTAAAGGTCTGGAAGCAGTTTTGTCTCTGCAAATGGAGAACGTGAAAGATTCAGAAGGAGCCCTGGAATCTGTGGCCATGGCAAAAGATTTAGAGGCACCTCCAGAACCTGTGGCAGAGGTGAAAGATTCGGAAGCAATGCTTCAGTCTCTGCAAATGGAAGATGTGAAAGAATTAGAAGGAACCCTAGAATCTGTTGTGGTGACAAAAAGTTTGGAAGCAACCCTAGGGCCTGTGGTGGAGGAGAGAGGTGCAGAAACACCTCCACTATCTCTGCAAATAGAAGATTTGACAGAATCAGAAGGAGTTCTAGAATCGATGTCTGTGGTGAAGTTGAAGGCTTTGGAAGCAGCCTTTGAGTCGGTAGTCATGGTAGAGGTGAAGGATTTAAAGAAACCTGTACAAGCTGAGTCTGAGGTCACAGCTCAGTTTAAAGATTTGGAAACAATTCCCAAATTTCTGTGCATGGAGGGAGATTTGGTAATAACTCCAGAATCTGAGACAACATCAGAAGTGAAAAATTTGGAAATAATTGGACAATCCGAATCGCTGGCAGAAGTGAAAGATTTGGAAACCACCTTAGAATCTGAGGCAGTGGCAGAGTCAAAGGATTCAGAAACAACTACAGAATCTCAGGTGGTGATGGAAGTGAAAGATTTGAAAACCATTCCACGATCCCAAGTCATGACAGAAGTGAGTGACTTGAAAATATCTCCACGTACTGAGGTGATAAAAGGTTTTGAAACAGCTACAAAGTCTGATGCCACTGTAATGGAGGTGGAAGATTCTGAATCAACTCTGGAATCTAGGTCAGTAATAGAGGTGAAAGATCCGGAAGCGACACCGGAATCTGAGGCAATAACAGGCATAAAATATTCTAAAAAAATTCTAAAATCTGAGGCCACCTCAGAGTTGAAACATTCAGAAGCTAGTCCAGAATCTTTACATTCGACAGACTTGAAAGATTCTGGAAAAACTCCAGAACCTGAGGTGATTCTGCAAATGAAAGATTCAAAAACAACTAAAAAATCTGAGCCCATTGCTCTGGTGAAAGATTCTGAAGCTAGTAGAGAATTGCTACATATAGTGGTAAAAGATTTGCAATCAACTCCAGAATCTGAGACTGTGGCAGTCGTGAAAGATTTGAAGGAAACTCTAGAGTGTGAGATGGTGGTGGCAAAAGATTTGGAAACAACCCTAAAATCTGAAGCAATCATGGATGTAAAGCATTCTAAAGCTGCTCCAGAATCTTTGTATAAAGCAAAGGTAAAGGATTCAGAAGCAGTTCCAGAATCTCTCTACTCATCAAAGGTGAAAGTTGCTGAATTAGCTCTAGAATTGGAGGCAGCAGCAAAGGTGAAGGATTTGAAAGAAAGCCTAGAATCTAAGGTCATTGTAGATGTGAAAGATTTGGAAGCTGCTTCAGAATCTGTGATCAGGATGAAGGTAAAAGATTTGGAAGAAATTCCAGAACATTGGCAGCCAGTGGATGTGAAAGTTTTGGAAGCATCTCCGGAATCTGAGAAAACAATGGAAGTAAAATATTCAGAAGCAACTCCAGAAACTCAGATGTTGACAGAGACGAAAGATTTGGAAGAAACTCTGGAATCTCTGTACACTGCAGAGGTGGAGGAGTTGGAAAAAATTACAGAATCTATGCCAATGGTAGAGGTGAAAGAATCTGAGGCTGTGATGGATCTGAAATTCTCAGCAACAACTCTAAAATCTGAGAAAACAGTGGAGGTGAAAATTTTGGAAGATACTCCAGAATCTTTGACAGTGGAAAAGATAAAAAATTCAAAAGCGTGTCTCGAATTTCTGCACTCTGAGGAAATGAAAGATTTGGAAGCAGATGTAGAAGCTGAGGCTTCAACGGCTCTGAAGGATATGGAAGAAACTTTAGGCACTGCACAGGTGAAATATTCAGAAGCAGTTTTGAAATCTGTGGGCATAGCAGAGAGAAAACATTTGGGAACAACTGTAGAAAATCGTAATGCAGTGCTAGATTTGGAACCGGTTTCAGAATCTCAGCACGCTGTGGATCTGAAATTTCCAGAAACTCCTCAGATTCCTGAGTTAAAAGTGGAGGTGAAAGATTCTGAAGCAGCTCTAGAATCTGAGACTATTACAGAGGTAAATGACTTGCAAGCTACTCCAGAGTCTGTGGCCACGGTGGAGGTGAAAAATTTGAAAGCAGTTCCAGATTCTCTTCACACAGTACACATGAATAATTTGGAAGCAACTCCAGAATTGGTGGCAGCTGCAGAGATGAAAGATTTGGAAGCAGTTCCTGAATCTGTGGTGGTGCTGGCAGAGGTGAAAGATTTGGAAGTAGTTTCAGATTCTCTGCATACTGTAAGTGTGAAAGATTTGGAAGCAGCTCCAGAATCTGTGGTGGCAGTAGCAGAGGTGAAGGATTTACAAGCAGCTCCAGAATTGGCAGCAGTGGTGAAAGATTTGGAAGCAGCTCCAGAATATGTGGTGATGCTGGCAGAGGTGAAAGATTCAGAAGTAGTTCCAGCTTCTCTGCATACCGTAGATGTGAAAGATTTTGAAACAACTCCAGAATCTGTGGTAGTGGCTGAAGAGGTGAAAGATTTGGAAGCAGCTCCAGAATCTGTTGTGACAGCAGCAAAATTTAAATACTCAGAAACAACTCCAGAATCTGTGGTGGTGACTGCAGAAATGAAAGATTTGGAAGCAGCTCTGAAATCTGTGGTGGTGGCAGAGGTGAAGGATTTGAGAGCAGCTCCAGAATCTTTGGCAGCAGAGGTGACAGATTTGGAAGCAGTGCTAGATATTCTGCATCCTGTAGATGTGAAAGATTCTGAAACAGCTCCAGAATCTGTGGTGGTGGCTGAAGAGGTCAAAGATTTGGAAGCAGTGCCAGATGTTCTGCATACTGTAGATGTGAAAGATTCTGAAACAAGTACAGAATCTCTGCTGGTGTCTTCAGAGGTGAAAGATTCAGAAACTGCTCCAGAATCTGTTGTGACAATGGCAGAATTGAAATATTCAGAAACAAGTCCAGAATCTGTGGTGGCTACTGCAGAAGTGAAAGATTTAGAAGCAGTTCCGGAATCTGTGGCAGAGATGAAGGATTTGGAGTCTGCTCCAGATGCTATGGTGGTGGTGGCAGAGGTGAAAGATTTGAAAGCATCTCCAGAATCTTTGGCAGCGGTGGCAGCAGAAGTGACAGATTTGGAAGCAGCTCCAGATTTTCTGTGTATTGTAGATGTGAAAGATACTGGAACAACTACAGAATCTGTGATAGCGGCTGAAGAGGTGACAGATTTGGAAGCAGCTCCAGATTTTCTGTGTATTGTAGATGTGAAAGATACTGGAACAACTACAGAATCTGTGATAGCGGCTGAAGAGGTGACAGATTTGGAAGCAGCTCCAGATTTTCTGTGTATTGTAGATGTGAAAGATACTGGAACAACTACAGAATCTGTGATAGCGGCTGAAGAGGTGACAGATTTGGAAGCAGCTCCAGATTTCCTGTGTACTGTAGATGTGAAAGATTCTGAAAGAACTCCACAATCTGTGGTAGTGGCTGCAGAGATGAAGGATTCTGTAACAGTTCCAGAATCGGTGGCAGAGGTAAAATACTCAGAAACAAGTCCGGAATTTGTGGTAGTGGCAGCAGAGGTGAAAGATTTGAAAGCAGCACCAGAATCTGTGGTGACAGTGACAGAGGTGAAAGATTTGCAAGCTGTTCCGGTTTCTCTGGTGTCGGTGGCAGATGTAGAAGATTCAGAAGGAGCTAGTGAGTCTCTGCATGCTGTAGATATGAATGATTCAGAAGCAGCTCCAAAATCTGTGGGGTTGGCTGCAGAGATGAAAGATTTGGAAGAAGCTCCAGAATCTGTGGTGGCCATGGCAGAGGTGAAAAATATGGAAGCACCTCTAGATTCTTGGTATACAGCATATGTTAAAGATTCAGAAACAACTCGGGAATCTGTGGCAGTGACAGCAGATGTGAATGATTTGGAAGCAACTCCAGCATTTAGGGCGGTGGCGGCAGAGGCGAAAGATTCAGAAGCAGCTTCGGAATCTGTGGTGATAGCGGCAGAGGGGAAGGATTTGCAAGCTGCTCCAGATTCTCTGGTGGTGATGGCAGAGGTAGAAGATTCAGAAGCAGCGAGTGTTTCTCTGCATACTTTAGATGTGAATGATTTAGAAGCAGTTCGAGAATCCGTGGAGGCTACGGCAGAGGTGAAGAATTTGGAGGCAGCTCCAGATTCTCTGTATACAGTGTACGTTAAAGATTCAGAAACAACTCAAGAATTTGTGGCAGTGAGAGCAGAGGTGAATGATTTGGGAGCACCTCCAGAATTGGTGGCGGCTGTGGCAGCGGCGAAAGATTTGGCAGCACCTCCAGAATTGGTGGCGGCTGTGGCAGCGGCGAAAGATTTGGCAGCACCTCCAGAATTGGTGGCGGCTGTGGCAGCGGCGAAAGATTTGGCAGCACCTCCAGAATTGGTGGCGGCTGTGGCAGAGGCAAAAGATTCCAGAGTGGCTCCAGGATCTGTGGCTGTAGTGAAGGAGAATGATGAAGATCTTTTTAAAAAAAAGAAAGCATATGAAAAAAGTAACAAGAGTGGTGATAAACATAAACAAGATGCAAAGAAATTAAAAAGGAGTAAATCTAAATCTCTTTCACGATCCAGGAAGCGGAAAAAGAAGTCCAGGTCACGTTCTGTCTCTAAACATTTGAAATGTAAAAGAGCAAGGTCTAGGAGCAGAAACTACTCAGATTCCAGAAAGAAACATTCCACCTCTTATGACAAGTCTAGATCCAGATCTGTTGAAAAAGGAAGGGGCAAAGAGTCTTCCTGGAGGTCCAGACGCAGGCGCTCCAGGTCCTCGGATGGTCTCAAGTCAAGATCCAGATCCATTGATAAAAGGGAAGGCAAAGACTCTTCCTGGAGGTCCAGACGTAGGCGCTCCAGGTCCTCTGATCATCTCAAGTCTAAATCCAGATCTGTTGAAAAAAGAGAGGGCAAAGATTCTTCACGGAGGTCTAGACGCAGACGCTCTAAGTCATCTGATCGTTTCAAGTCTAGATCCCGATCTGTTGAAAAAAGAGAGCGCAAAGATTCTTCACGGCGGTCTAGACGCAGACACTCCAAGTCCTTGGATCGTCTCAAGTCTAGATCCAGATCCAGGTCTGTTGAAAAAAAAGGGCACAAAGACTCTTCATGGAGGTCCAGACGCAGACGCTCCAAGTCCTCTGATCGTCTCAAATCTAGATCCAGATCTGTTGAAAAAAGAGAGCGCAAAGACTCTTCACGGAGGTCTAGACGCAGACGCTCCAAGTCCTCTGATCGTCTCAAGTCCAGATCCAGATCCAGATCTTTTGAAAAAAGGGGTGGCAAAGAATCTTCCTGGAGATCCAGACGCAGACGCTCCAAGTCCTCTGATCGTTTCAAGTCCAGATCCAGGTCTTTTGAAAAAAGAGGTGGCAAAGAATCTTCCTGGAGGTCCAGACGCAGACGTTCCAAGTCCTCTGATCGTCTCAAATCAAAATCCAGATCCAGATCTTTTGAAAAAAGGAGTGGCAAAGCATCTTCCTGGAGGTCTAGACGCAGACGCTCTAAGTCTTCTGATCGTCTCAAATCAAAATCCAGATCCAGATCTGTTGAAAAAAGAAGTAGCAAAGGGTCTTCCTGGAGGTCCAGACGCAGACGCTCCAAATCCTCTGATCGTCTCAAGTCAAGATCGAGATCTGTTGAAAAAAGAGGGGGCAGGGACTCTTCATGGAGGTCTAAACGTAGACGCTCCAAGTCCTCGGATCGTCTCAAATCTAGATCGAGATCTGTTGAGAAAAGAGGCGGCAGAGACTCTTCACGGAGGTCTAAACGTAGACGCTCCAAATCCACTGATCATCACAAGTCTAGATCCAAATCTGTTGAAAAAATAGGTAGTAAAGAGTCTTCACGGAGGTCTAAACGTAGACGTTCCAAGTCCTCTGATCGTCTCAAATCTAGATCCAAATCTATTGAAAAACTGGGAAGCAAAGAGTCTTCATGGAGGTCCAGACGCAGATGCTCGAAATCCTTTGATGATCTAAAGTCTAGATCTAGATCCAAATCTGTAGAAAAAGGAGAGAGTAAGGAATCTTCAAGGAGATCTAGAAGTAAACGCTCCAAGTCCTTTGAACGTCACAAATTGAGATCCAAATCTGTTGAAAGAATAGAGGTACAGGAACCTTCGCAGAGGTCTCGAAGTACTTGCTCCAAGTCTTCTGAGCATCACAAGTCCAGATCCAAATCTGTTGAAGAAATAGAGGCTCAGGAGCCTTCACAGAGGTCTCGAAGTAGCCGCTCGAAGTCTTTTGAACGTCACACATCTGGATCCAAATCTGTCGAAGAAATAGAGGGAAAAGAATCTTCACCGAGGTCTCGAAGTAGCCGCTCCAAGTCTTCTGAACGTAACAAATCCAGATCCAAATCTGTTGAAGAAGTAGAGGCTCAGGAGCCTTCACAGAGGTCTCGAAGTAGCCGCTCGAAGTCCTTTGAACGTCACACATCTGGATCCAAATCTGTCGAAGAAATAGAGGGAAAAGAATCTTCACCGAGGTCTCGAAGTAGCCGCTCCAAGTCTTCTGAACGTAACAAATCTAGATCCAAATCTGTTGAAGAAATAGAGGCTCAGGAGCCTTCACAGAGGTCTCGAAGTAGCCGCTCCAAGTCCTTGGAACATCACATGTCTAGATCCAAATCAGTTGAAGAAATAGAGGGCAAAGAATTTTCACAGAGGTCTCGAAGTAGCCACTCCAAGTCTTCTGAACGACGCAAGTCCAGATCCAAATCTGTTGAACAAATGGAGGTGCGGAAGCCTTCAGGGATGTCTCGAAGTAGCCGTTCCAAGTCTTCTGAACATCTCCACTGCAGATCCAAATCTGTTGCAGGAATAGAGGTGCAGAAGCTTTCACAAAGGTTTCGAAGTAGCCTCTCCAAGTCTTCTGAATGTGTCACGTCTGAATCCAAATCTGTTCAAGAAATAGAGGCTCAGGAGCCTGCAGAGAGGTCTCGAAGCAGCTGCTCCAAGTCTCCTGAACTTCAAAAGTCTAGATCCAAATCTGTTGAAAAAATAGAGGGCAAAGATTCTTCACAGAGGTCTCGAAGTAGCCGCTCCAGATCTTCTGAACGTCACAGGTCTAGATCCAAATCTGTTGAAAAAATAGAGGGCAAAGATTCTTCACAGAGGTCTCGAAGTAGCCGCTCCAGGTCTTCTGAACGTCACAGGTCTAGATCCAAATCTGTTGAAAAAATAGAGGGAAAAGATTTTTCACAGAGATCTCGAAGTAGCCGCTCCAGGTCTTCTGAACGTCCCACATCTAGATCCAAATCTGTTGAAGAAAGGGAGGTTCAGGAGCCTTCACAGAGGTCTCGAAGTAGCCGCTCCAGATCTTCTGAACGTCACACATCTAGATCCAAATCTGTTGAGGAAATAGAGGTTGAGGAGCCTTCAGAGGGGTCTCGAAGTAGCCGCTCCAAGTCTTCTGAACGTCACACGTCTGGATCCAAATCTGTTGAGGAAATAGAGGTTGAGGAGCCTTCACAGAGGTCTCAAAGTAGCCGCTCCAGATCTTCTGAACGTCATACGTCTGGATCCAAATCTGTTGAAGAAATGGAGGTTCAGGAGCCTTCACAGAGGTCTCGAAGTAGCCGCTCCAGATCTTCTGAACGTCATACGTCTAGATCCAAATCTGTTGAAAAAATAGAGGGAAAAGATTCTTCACAGAGATCTCGAAGTAGCCGCTCCAAATCTTCTGAACGTCACAAATCTAGATCCAATTCTGTTGAAGAAATAGAGGTTGAGGAGCCTTCACAGAGGTCTCAAAGTAGCCGCTCCAAGTCTTCTGAAAGTCACAAGTCCAGATCCAAATCTGTTGAGGAAATAGAGGTTGAGGAGCCTTCACAGAGGTCTCGAAGGAGCCGCTCCAGATCTTCTGAACGTCACACGTCTAGATCCAAATCTGTTGAAAAAATAGAGGGAAAAGATTCTTCACAGAGATCTCGAAGTAGCCGCTCCAAGTCTTCTGAACGTCACAAATCTAGATCCAAATCTGTTGAGGAAATAGAGGTTGAGGAGCCTTCACAGAGGTCTCGAAGGAGCCGCTCCAAGTCTTCTGAAAGTCACAAGTCCAGATCCAAATCTGTTGAGGAAATAGAGGTTGAGGAGCCTTCAAAGAGGTCTCGAAGGAGCCGCTCCAAGTCTTCTGAACGTCACACGTCTAGATCCAAATCTGTTGAAAAAATAGAGGGAAAAGATTCTTCACAGAGATCTCGAAGTAGCCGCTCCAAGTCTTCTGAACGTCACAAATCTAGATCCAATTCTGTTGAAGAAATAGAGGTTGAGGAGCCTTCACAGAGGTCTCGAAGGAGCCGCTCCAAGTCTTCTGAAAGTCACAAGTCCAGATCCAAATCTGTTGAGGAAATAGAGGTTGAGGAGCCTTCACAGAGGTCTCGAAGGAGCCGCTCCAAGTCTTCTGAACGTCACACGTCTAGATCCAAATCTGTTGAAAAAATAGAGGGAAAAGATTCTTCACAGAGATCTCGAAGTAGCCGCTCCAAGTCTTCTGAACGTCACAAATCTAGATCCAATTCTGTTGAAGAAATAGAGGTTGAGGAGCCTTCACAGAGGTCTCGAAGGAGCCGCTCCAAGTCTTCTGAAAGTCACAAGTCCAGATCCAAATCTGTTGAGGAAATGGCGGTTGAGGAGCCTTCACAGAGGTCTCGAAGGAGCCGCTCCAGATCTTCTGAACGTCACACGTCTAGATCCAAATGTGTTGAAAAAATAGAGGGAAAAGATTCTTCACAGAGATCTCGAAGTAGCCGCTCCAAGTCTTCTGAACGTCACAAGTCCAGATCCAAATCTGTTGAAGAAATGGCGGTTGAGGAGCCTTCACAGAGGTCTCGAAGGAGCCGCTCCAGATCTTCTGAACGTCACACGTCTAGATCCAAATGTGTTGAAAAAATAGAGGGAAAAGATTCTTCACAGAGATCTCGAAGTAGCCGCTCCAAGTCTTCTGAACGTCACAAGTCCAGATCCAAATCTGTTGAAGAAATGGCGGTTGAGGAGCCTTCACAGAGGTCTCGAAGGAGCCGCTCCAAGTCTTCTGAACGTCACACATCTAGATCCGAATCTGTTGAGGAAATAGAGGTTGAGGAGCCTTCACAGAGGTCTCGAAGGAGCCGCTCCAAGTCTTCT
This sequence comes from Chelonia mydas, assembly GCF_015237465.2. Classification (NCBI taxonomy): domain Eukaryota; kingdom Metazoa; phylum Chordata; order Testudines; family Cheloniidae; genus Chelonia; species Chelonia mydas. The sequence goes on along the minus strand of NC_057849.1, from coordinate 161,630,377 downwards.
GAACGTCACAAGTCCAGATCCAAATCTGTTGAAGAAATGGAGGTTCAGGAGCCTTCACAGAGGTCTCGAAGTAGCCGCTCCAAGTCTTCTGAACGTCACGAGTCCAGATCCAAATCTTCTGAAGAAATAGAGATTCAGGAGCCTTCACAAAGGAGTAGCCGCTCCAAGTCTCCTGAACTTCAACACACTAGATCCAAATCTGTTGAAGACATTGAGGGCAAAGATACTTCACAGAAGTCTCGGAGTAGCCGCTCCAAGTCTCCTGAACTTCAACACTCTAGGTCCAAATCTGTTGAAAAACTTGAGGGCAAAGATTCTTCACAGAAGTCTCGGAGTAGCCGCTCCAAGTCTCCTGAACTTCAAAAGTCTAGATCCAAATCTGTTGAAGACATTGAGGGCAAAGATTCTTCTCTGAGGTCTCGGAGTAGCCGCTCCAAGTCTCCTGAACTTCAAAAGTCTAGATCCAAATCTGTTGAAAAAATTGAGGGCAAAGATTCTTCACAGAAGTCTCGGAGTAGCCGCTCCAAGTCTCCTGAACTTCAAAAGTCTAGATCCAAATCTGTTGAAAAAATTGAGGGCAAAGATTCTTCACAGAAGTCTCGGAGTAGCCGCTCCAAGTCTCCTGAACTTCTAAAGTCTAGATCCAAATCTGTTGAAAAAATAAAGGGCAAAGGTTCTTCACAGAGGTCTCGGAGTAGCCGCTCCAAGTCTCCTGAACTTCAAAAGTCTAGATCGAAATCTGTTGAAAAAATAAAGGGCAAAGTGTCTTCACAAAGGTCTAGAAGAAAACGCTCCAAGTCTTCTGAACGTCACAAATCTAGATCCAAATCAGTTGAAAAAGTAGAGAGCAAAGAGTCTTCACAGAGGTCTAGAAGTAAGCGCTCTAAATCCTCTGAGCGCAAATCGCAAAAACATGATAGCGAATTGCGTTCTAGACGAAATCGGTCTCGGTCGGTAACACGTAAAAGACTCTCAAAATCTAAATCTAATCATCGGTCTCGGACACGCTCCCTGTCACGTTCAAGACATAGGAGGAGGACTCGGTCAAGATCAGTGTCAAAAAGGAGACGGTCTTTATCAAGAGAGAGACACAAAAGATCTCAAAGGAACAGATCAAGATCTGCTGATCGACGAAGAAGGAGATCAAACTCAAGGGATCACCGAATAGTGCTCAGGTTACGGACCAGAAGTCGAACACCTATTCGACGAAAACGGTCTAGGTCAGTGGGAAGAAGACGAAGCTCTAGCAAATCACCAGTTCGACTAAGGAGATCAAGATCACCTGGGAGAAGAAGATGCTATAGCAGATCACCTGATCGTCAAAGAAGGTCCAGGTCATCCGATAAGTTTTCAAGCAGATCACCTAAACGTCTTACAGACTTAGGTAAGTAATGCTCTTCTCGTCAATCATTTTCATGGCTGCGTAGTGTTGACCTATGTAAACTTCATCCTACCTCTGAGGAAGATAATACAGTGCAACCCTAGCATTCATCAGGAATCTCTTCGAAGTAATTTTAAGCAATTGTTTAATTTTAATAGACTTTTTGTTGGCATTGAGTATGCACTTATAGGGGATTCAAGTGTGTAGTCTGATTGAAAATGCAGCAGAAAAATGTGAAGGGTACAGGATTTTACAGGTTATTCCAGATAGGCAGACCCATGATGAACCCTGGGGTTATGAGTCTATGCAGGTGCACAAGGATTTGCCCACACATTGTAATCATAGGATCAAGGCCTTAATGTTTTTGTTAAGATGCAGTGATTCACCAGATTTGTTTTTTTTTCAAGAGCATATAGCACATTATTTAAGAAAATTGAAAACAAAATATACATGTGGGAGTCCTCTACGGTCAACATAATGTTTCTTTGCCAGTCATATTAATTCTCTTACCTCATTCACAGCTTCTGTGTTGCTGTTCAAAACTACTTCCTACTTATATGAAAACAGGCAGCAAGTAATCTGGTTAACAAAGGATGTGAGCTAGGGGATTCATGTGATGCACTCCAAATTTCCATGGGGGTTGAGGAGGAAAAATCTAGTAACTATCCCTTGCTTACTCCTCTTAGGAGCTGAGCTTGCCTGTATTGAGACTAGTTCTTTTAAGGTAGAACCCTTTAAGGATGCTGGGCTGAAATTTCTGAGTATATTGAATAGATCTAATCACTTTGCCACTATGTATAGGTCGTCAGGGTCCCTATATTCTATTCTGTATCACATAGTAAGGTGTCGATATATGGCTACAACTAGCTGGTTCCCAAGTTGTTGAGCAGCAATCCATTATGTTAACTACACGTTTCCACATAAGACTAGCGACTGAGGCAGCCTTAGTCAGAGGCAAGACTCAAGACACCTGGGATGTTATTCTAGATGCTGGAAAACGGTAGTATGGAAGTTCATTGCTCCTCATTGATTGCTGCCTGCATCAGGAATGACTTCCAGATCAAGATGTGGAAGACGACTTACCTAGAAATGTGAGGAACTTAAAACTCTTTATTGAGGGCATGACCATAACCTAACATCACATATATGATGTAGCACTGAAAACAGCTCTTCAACTGTGTGGTAAGATGCAACAGATTTTGAGAATCTGGTATAACTGGGGATGTCTCCTTACAGAACAATGGAGACCAACCAAAAATTAAGGCTAAAAGCAGTAATATCACACATTGTTTTCTTGGGTCCTCAGCCTCTTTCCTGCCACAAGGAACAGAGCTCCAATTTATTATCTTTGGGGAAGAGGAGGAATCCCCACTGTGAAGAATTGTAGTGAGGAGTTGATATTTCTTGAGTTTCTTTTTTGCTATTGGTTATTTAGATGTAATAGTTATTTTGGTCAATAGCTGAAAGAAACTTCAGTATACTCCCACCCTAAAATAAAGAAGTCACTTATATATTTTCTTTGCTTTATCTGTTCCTATCCATTCTCCCTGATTTTTTGAATAGTTTTGTTTCTGTTCCTTATGTGTGTGCTCTGCTTCCTGATTTCACCTTGGGCCACATCTTATGCCCCTCACTTCACTCCTTTGTATTCTCCCTCTCTCAGTCACATTACAGGTGCCAGAGTAGCTTTATATTCAAAGCATTTAGGGAGGGAGGCAAATTCTTAAATTGTTCCCAACCCCAGCTAGTCTCATTGCTTGAAGAAATGAGAGGATGAAGAGTTGAACAGCTCAGCATGCTGACTTGTCCCCCCCATTCCACATTGTTGGAGCTAGTGGAGGGAGAAAATATCAGGAAACAAGAGCTGGTTTAGCATGAGCAGAGATGTAGCCCCTACTCAGCATGTTTAGCTTTTCCTGGTGGAGTGAGAGCATTTTTTGGGGAGGTGAGCTTCCGCTGTTACAGTTTCACTTAGACCTTCATTTGGAGACCTTTCTGTAGCTGCAAGCTATGAAGCTGTGTGATCTTCTTTTTCATTGCTTAAAAAGTAAGGGGAATCTCATCCTGATATGTGAGGGTTTACCTGTGTAACTCTTTCCTTAAGATGGTGATACTTCATTTATTTGGTTGTTGCAGGATTTTTTGGAAAGCAGTTTGAATCACAATTATTAGAATATACAAATATGCTTTGTGTATTTCCATTACCTGACTCCTCTACACATTAGAAGCCACATTTATTATTTTCCATGAAAAAGCAAAATCCTGTCATGTTTAAAAATTTTTAATATGTAGTAATTTTCTTAACAGTTTGAGATATATGTTCATAGTGTTTAACCTATGACATAAAATGGTTGTTAAATTCCTGATTGTTTTGGTTATAGTCTGTATATTTAATATTGTCCTTTTTAGTTGACTTTCAGTGTTTGAGATATTATTTCAAGGAATGGTTTAAAAGTGAGCTGCAAAGGATTTCAGAAGAATTGGGCTTGTGCCCCATTTTCGTTTTTTTATGACTTTTCTCCCTCACTTTTACCTGAGAAATATCAGGAATGTCAACTCTGGTCTTTCATAGTTTTTGTGGGAGGACCTTTCACATGTCTTCGAGGATGAGTATTGTGAACTTTCACCTTAAGATAAGAGGCCATGATGTTGACTCTTTAAACAATATCTCCAAAATGTTAATTAGTCAATTAAGTTAAGTAGGCATTGACCAAAACACACTCACACACAAAATCTGGAATTTTAGGTAGTCTTAAGGACTTCTTCCCTTCCCTTCTCAGTTCTTATCTTTCATGTTTTCTCACTCTCTTGTAAAGTTTTTGTTTCACTGTTTCTCAAGTCTCACAGACCTGAATTTCTAAAGTAAGGACCAAGCAGAAAAAACTAACACTTTTTTTGGTGGGGGGGAACCCTTTAGGCCTTCTTTTATACAGCATAAAGAAGCAAAAATAAAAAAAATGCACCAGATGCGGTTTTTTCCTCCTATGCAAGTCTCTTTAATTATATGCCTCTTGTGATATGAAGGAAAAGTGAATGGAATGTTCCATGTTACTTTTAAAAATACACAACATATTATTCACACTTTATATATGTGTGTGCGCTGTTTTTACTTTCATAAAGTTTGTTTGGCCTGGTGTAAAAACTGATTTACTATTGCAACTGGTCCTAAAATTATTATATATGTATATCTATACATATAGGTTGGCCTTCAGAAATCTTTAAAGGCCCACTAATTAATATTTAATATTCTTATAGACAAGGCCCAGCTACTTGAAATAGCCAAAGCTAATGCAGCTGCCATGTGTGCTAAGGCTGGTGTCCCCTTACCACCAAGCCTACTGCCTATTATAGCTCCAGCAAAGAAGGAGGAGAAAGTTACTCAGAAGTCAGCAAGAGATACAATAAAGGAGCTCACTGAGGTAAGCAAATTAAATTTGAAAATAACTAACCAACTGCTACTGTTAATAAGTAGGTGTCTGGTCAAGCTGTAATTCTATATGTTTAATTCTCATGAAAGTCTGCTTGTAGGAAGACTGCAAGATTGAACCCTAATTGTTTAGTGTGTTCTCTTCACAGCTTATATTAATATGGAAAATTTAATATTTGTTGTCTTACAGCATTCAGTCACTGACTTTTATAATTTAAAAATATAAAAATTTCACAATTTGTACTCAGTCAAATTCTGTCCTTTACTGCACATGTTCAGCTCCTCTCAGTTTGGTGAGACTTACCTATGCGTACCCAAGGACAGAATTTGATGATTAAAATTATGACCTGTACCACTTGCAGTATATTAAAGTTCTTTTTACTCAGATCACAAAAGCAGTCTTTGCACCTTGTTTCTTCTGTCATAGGAAACTTCATGCAGTCTGATTTTGCCTAGTTCTGGGATGTGTTCTCAAGTTTTCACACTGAAAAATTTCTATTCAAAGATGCCATTGTGACATTTTAAAAACTATCACAGTTCTGACATCTAAGCTTTTTTATAAAATAAAATCATAATTTTAGTGTTCATGGAAAAGATGCCATTTCACATAAATAAAGACTGAAATTTGACTATCCACATATTAGGTATAACGTGGTATAGTGGCAGTGCAGGCTTCCCCACATTGCCCCACCACACAGATGTGCTTCAGCCTTGTCTTGGAGGGACTTGACATAGATAGTAGCACAGTCTCCAAGTCTATTCAGTTTTTGGTTTCTGCTGAGACTGACAAGAAGTGTGCCATTGCAGTGGTAGTTTTTGTGATATGGCTTCTTCTCAACTCCAAATAGGCCATCAAACAATCATCAAATGGTTACAACTTCTGATTGCTATTGATACGAACTGGAGTTGAACCAATAAGTTATAGATGATTGGCTCTAAATCTTTTTACCAATCCCCTGAGCCATGTAATGTCTCCAATTTGTTACTAATATATAATGATGAATGGTCACATTTAACACATTGCCACTATTTTCTCTGCTCCTTTTCATGACAGAAAAACACCATTAATTATTTTGGCTGTCAGAATTTCCAACTTTATAATGTTCTCAAACTCACTTCAAACCAATGCATTTACAAATACCTCTGGAGCAAAAAGTACAAGCCAGTCTATAAATAATAAATAGTAATTTGTTATTAAATGCTAGTCCACCAGTTGTTTTCAGGAAGCTATCTCTTCTCTCATATTCCAGTCATACTGTTACTGCCTACCCTAAAGTTGCTTTTACATATTCCTGGAAGAGTAACAACTTGGACTGCCACACAGATTTGTTCGTAGCACCTCCCCACTTACTGTACATTTTTAGGTTGCACTTCCACAGTATGCAAAATGGGATTGTCCTGTTCAGTTCTTGTAACCTGCAAAACATTTCAGAGGTGTCCCAATCTTTCTTTTAAAACCCTTGCACCTGGGAAGATTTCTGTACCGCCAGTGAAAACCAGTAATTGTTTCTTGGGTTTTTCCTTGCAGTCATTTTGTGTGGAAATTTTGCAGGCCAACTAAATAAGTGAGCTGTCTATTATTATTTTATTTTACTTTATTTTATTTTATTATTATTACTACTATTATTAAACATTTATGTTGTGGTGCCTAAAAGCCCCAATCAGGAGAGGGGCCCCACTGTCCTGGTCCTAGTGCTGATACAAGCACACAGTAAGAGACAGTCTGTGCTTTTGAAGAGCTCATAATTTTAGCCCTGGATCCTGCAAATAGCTCCATGCAGCCCCCTTTGATTATAGTAGGGCTCTGGATGGATGTAAGAGTAGAGCTCAAAGCCTATCTAGACAAGATGGACACACTTCAGTAGATAGACGATGTACAAGTAAAATGGCAAAGTTGACTTTTTTTTTTAAAGATTTCCCCAAACGATCAACTCCTCCTTTATAATTCCTTTATTCATGATTTTAAATATTTATTTCAATGAATTTGTCAGAAAGTCCTATTTCTTGTAGAAATAAGGAATGTTTCTGTCCAGTTGTTCAGATTGATTCAGAATTGATTTTTTGGTAGAAATGCAAGAAGATTGCACAAAGCACAGATGACGTGATCGTGAACAAGCCTCATGATTCTGATGAAGAGGAGGAAGAACGCCCTTTCTATAATCATCCTTTTAAACTCAATGAACCCAAACCCATTTTTTTCAACTTAAATGTAAGTACTTTCATCAATTATAGATTATAAGTTTTAATTTTGTTTTATTTTAGCAAACTTATGTAGGTACAGGAAAAACAAATTCGGTGACCCTTATCAATGGAGGAAATTTTAGTTTATTACAGGATTATAGTTTTTATCTTGATATGGATTTGCAACGGATTGTTAACAAAATTTCAACAACAACATGCCTATTTGAATGCCATAGTAAGAGACTGGTCCAAAACCCAGTGAAGTTCATGGCCAAGTTAAGAGAAACTTTTGGTGCTAGATTAAAACTCACTGTTTTTCTTTCTAGAGACATTGTCTGATTAAAATTAATATATTTAAAAACAACTGATTTCCTTTAACTAACAGTTTTTTAAAGCTAATTTTTCAGTATTTATAGTAGAACCTCAGAGTTACGGACACCTTGGGAATGGAGGTTATCCGTGGCTCCAAAATGTTCGTAACTCTGAACAAAACACAGCTCCAGCAGTTCACGCTCCACGCCAGGCTCCAGAGGCAGCTAGGCACTTCCTTGCAGGCAGCTTCTTTCCCAGCCTGGGCAAGCTTGTTCCCCTCCCGACTGGGGTGGGGGGGATGGGAGGGTGAAAACAGCACCTATGGCTTACAGGAAAGCAGCGCAGACCCCAGTGCTGCTCCTGCTCTGGCTGCCTTGGGCTGGCAGCAGGGGCTCGCAGCAGGGGCTCACAGCTTTGCCTGCGAATTTCAGTGTCTTCAACTCCTAGCTGTAAGTGGGTGACCGGCATGTTGGGGTAGGGGTGGGGACAGACAGCCCAGATGAGCCTATCTTTAAGATGCAATACAGGCAAAATACAGTATTTGCCCTCTTTTTTTTTTTTAAGAATAAACTGGGCTGATAATGAATGCTGTAAATTACTGAGGTTGCCTGATGCTTCCCATTATAGGATCATGGTTTCAGTTGCTTATAACTTTGCCAGACTTTAAGCATTTGGCTGAAGTTTTTCATGCCAGATGGCTGCCTAAGGCTGAATATTCTTTTCTGGAAAATTTCAACCAAAATAGTAAAGCTGTTTCCAAAAATGAACCTAGGGAAAATACACTTTTTTTTGCCCATGTTAGAAGATTCTAACAACTATTTGGGTTTCTTTTGTTGTTTTTTTTGAACAGCTTTAGCACCGCTATGCTTTGAATCAGAGACTTGAAATTTAACAGGGATTTGATCTTTTTATTAGGGATGTGCCTCTTGCTATGTCCTTGAAAATCTGACCAAATATGGCCACGTTATAACCCTTTGAAAAATCTTACTTCACACATGCTCAGTAGAGATTTCTTCATATTTCATCTAAAATCTCTGAAAATTTCATCCTTACTGAGAATGCCTGAATCTCTCTCAGCTCCTAGTGCTGACTAGGCTTCACAGGGTGAGGCGATCAAAGTCCTGAAGAATATAAAATACTGTACAATTAAATGAAATATTATGTTTTTAAGGCTGGTATTATTTGTTACCCAGATAAGGCTCAGAATAATAAATTAGGCAGTGTAACTGTGTAGAGACAGATACATATATACAGAAAACTAGCATGTAGCCTTTCATAACGTTGCTTATTTAATACAGCTCTTATGCTAGCAGCAAGTACTTTATAGTTTAGAATGCAAATAAATTTTTGTTACAGTTTCATGTTTTCATATGCTCAAAACGTTCTGAAGTATTCACCTTTGGTGTAAAATCTTCCCTGTTTGGCTTCTCCCCCAAAATGGATTTTTTTATTTTTTGAAAGATTGGAGAAAATACCTTCAGCTGTTCTTTCAGGTTTGCGTGAGTGGAAAGAAAATGAAATATAGGGCATTTTTTCCACTTTAAAACATTCTTGAATATGTGGAAAACTTGTGACTGAGGTTTGACATATAAAACTTGGCATGTGTATAATTTAGGGCTGTCAAGTGATTAAAAAAAATTAACCACAATTAATCACGCATTAAATAATAATAAATACCATTTATATAAATATTTTTGGATGTTTTCCACATTTTTAAATATATTGATTTCTATTACAACACAGAATACAAAGTGTACAGTGCTCACTTTATTTTTATTTTTGATTACAAGTATTTGCACTGTAAAAATGATAAAAGAAATAGTATTTTTCGTTTCCCCTAATACAAGTGCTGTAGTGCAATCTATTTATCATGAAAGTTGAACTTACAGGTTATATACAAAAAATAACTTCATTCAAAAATAAAACCATGTAAAACTTGAGCCTATAAGTCCACTCAGTCCTACTTCTTCTCAGCCAATCGCTCAGACAAACAAGTTTTTTTACATTTGCAGGAGATAATGCTGTCTGCTTCTTCTTTACGATGTCACCTGAAAATGAGAACAGGCATTCGCGTGGCACTGTTGTAGCCGGCTTTGCAAGATGTTTATGTGCCAGATGCGCTAAAGATTCATATGTCCCTTCGTGCTTCAACCACCATTCCAGAGGACATGCGTCCATGCTGATGATGTGTTCTGCTAGATAACGATCCAAAGCAGTGCAGACCAACGCATGTTCATTTTCATCATCTGAGTCAGATGTCACCAGCAGAAGGTTTATTTTCTCTTTGGTGGTTTGGGTTCTGTAGTTTCCACGTCGGAGTGTTGCTCTTTTAAGAATTCTGAAAGCATGCTCCACACCTCATCCCTCTCAGATTTTGGCAGCCCAGATTCTTGAACCTGGGGTTGAGTGCTGTAGCTATCTTTAGAAATCTCACACTGGTACCTTCTTTGAGTTTTGTCACATCTGCAGTGAAAGTGGTGTTAAAACGAACAACATGTTGGGTCATCATCTGAGACTGCTATAACATGAAGTATATGGCAGAATGTGGGTAAAACACACAGCAGGAGACATACAATTCTCCCCCAAGGAGTTCAGTCACAAATTTAATTAACACATGATTTTTTTAACAAGCGTCATCAGCATGGAAGCATGTCCTGTGGAATGGTGGCCAAGCATGAAGGGGCATACAAATGTTTAGCATATCTGTCACTTAAATACCTTGCAATGACTGCTAGAAAAGTGCCATGCGAAAATCTGTTCTCACTTTCAGGTGACATTGTAAATGTACATTATCTCCTATAAATGTAAACAAACTTGTTTCTCTTAGCGACTGGCTGCAAAAGAAATAGGACTGAGTGGACTTGTAGGCGCCAAAGTTTTACATTGTTTTGTTTTTCAGTGCAGTTATATAACCAAAAAAAAAAAAAAATACATTTGTAAGTTGCGCTTTCACGATAAAGAGATTACACTATGGTACTTGTATGAGGTGAATTGAAAAATACTATTTTATCATTTTTGCAGTGCAAATATTTGTAATAAAAATAATATAAAGTGAGCAGTGTACACTTTGTTGTAATTGAAATCAATATATTTGAAAATGTAGAAAAAACATCCAAAATATTTAATAAATTTCAATTGGTATTGTTTAACAGTGCGATCAAAACTGATTAATCGTGATTAATTTTTTTGAGTTAATCGCGTTAGTTAACTGCAGTTAATTGACAGCTCTAGTATAATTACTGAGGACTATTCACATTGGTTGGTTTCATTTTCATCTACTAAAGTTAGGAGCATTTAAAAAATGCATATTGAGCACATGCAGTAGCTTTCTGTTATAACACTGGGAGGTGTACACTTAAATGCAGAGAGCATGCATTCTCAGCTTAGGAACGGCATGCTTTTCAAAACTCGTTTAAAAGTTTAGTCTGAGTGCTCCTTCTTGATCTGCACCCTACCAATTCTTGTCTAGCCTTCACCCGCTTTGTACACCTTGCAGAAAGCTTGAAGTGATCTAAATGTGTGGATCAATTTTAGCTGCCTAATGTGATTTAAAGGTTTAGATCAATTTAAACTGCAAAAAAACCATAATTTATTGAAATGGAGCAGCTGGAGTACTATCCAGGTGGGCATAGTTAAGCTCTTAAAAGTCTGGGATAATAAAAGTTAACCTTAATTCTGCCTCTTCTTTAAATTCAAGACAATACGTTATCTTAGGTGCATATATCTAAAGTGTATTGTTTCAACTGATAACCTAATTATGTGATTGCCTGCTATTTGCATAAAGAGGCAGAGTCAAGGTTGCATGGTTAACCTTAATTTTCATGTTTCTTGATTTTTGTTTGCCTTAATATTACACTAATATAGTTTTTTCTATTTATAATGTATGTTGTCTGGAAATAAATTTAAAGCTGGGTGATTAGGACACCAGCTGAAGCAAGATTGTTTTACAGTCCCTCTAACTCTCCACTTATCAGTATCAAATATATTTTTAGCCAGTTTAGAATGAACAGATATTTAAACTGAGTCAATATATTGACATTTTTTTATATGGATTAATATTCATTAAACGTGGTACTTGTGTAGATCACCTACCGTCTTAAGAAGTTTGTTTTCTGGTCTTACAGAGTGTTTCCGGTTTATTTTTGCCAGGTTATCTACCATGACCAGGTGTCTGTGGAAATAGTGACTAGTTCCATCACAGACTAGTATTATAAGCTTATTAAGAAGTAGCTGCACACTGCAGATGAGTGGCATCCACTTTATTACACTATAATTTTCTGACCCTACAAACGGCATAACACTTCTTTTTTAGTACAAACAGAGCAGTAACGGCGGGACTGTTGAAATGTTCTGTTTCTACAAAAACACATTTTTCTCCTTGGTGAAATTTTTCACCAGATCTTGGAACTGAAAGGTGTATTCATTCTTTTTAACCACAGCTGGTAACCGTGTCTTTTTTATATTTTTAGCAGATGAGGTATGGAAGGATTTGGCGGGTCCTCAGGAGTTCTGATTAAAGCTAGAAACTCCTGAAAACAGATGAGCCCTTTTTATTTAAACAGTTTTCCAATACAGCATATTTGAGGTTGGTGTGATGTGGGGTGTGTTTGTTTTTTTTTTTTTTTTTTTTTTTTTTTTGAGTTACAGATATTGGTAGGAACACACTGACTGGCTTTAAATTAATTCGTTTTTAAATCAACTCGCATGGAGTTCAGCCACTCTTAATCTGTTGACAGTTTCAATAATCTCACTACACACCTTAGTTTCTTTTGAGGTTGGAGGAAGAAGTAGTGGTTGCCTTCTTTACATATAAAGGCCTCAATCCTGTAAACAGGATTTGGGGTTTCTGTACATGGGAAAGTTTCACCAGTTATACCAGTATAACGATACCAGTTTAAACTACACCTGTATAACTCCCCATCTGGACACTCTTATTTTGGAGTAAGAATGGCTTTTTTTGGCTTAGTTTAAATCACTTCCAAAATGAGTGTCCAGAATAAGTCTGTCCACAGAAGGAGTTATACCAATATAACCAGTGGTTTAAATTCATACCCTACTTTTTACTGGTATAACTTCTCTGCATAGAGAAGCTCTTACTCATCTGTTTAGGTGTTCACAAGATCAGGACCAAGCACTGGTCATGTGAGGGCTGAGCAAAAGATACTGTCATTGTTGCTCAGTATAGAAACTAGAGGCTTAAAAATAGTTAATAAGGGAGGGCTAAGTTTTTGTTTGAGGTCCACTGTGAGAGTGAAGAACAGTGAACAAAGTACATCCTCCATCACTTGCCTTCATTTTAAATCAATCTACCAAAAGCACATCCTTGTTTGCTGGGGACATTCAGCACGTGCTTCTAAAGTTGCTGAATTTTAATAGTCCTCTGCAGGTCAACTTTTAATTTTATATAAAGAATCATATACATTATATACTATCTATGTATCATCATGTGTTGTATCTTTGGGTCCATCGGCCTGCACATACATTTTGTGTGTGTGGGGCCAAAGACTGTAAATTTTCATCAAGGGATTCTGATGACCACCTAAACAGAGCGTTCCAGTCTTTGTGGTTGTCCTCAGAAATCCCAGGTGACATTTCTGTCTATTTCCTGGTTATCAGTTAACATATTGGAATTGTTTTAGTTGAAATATCTGGTTTTCTATCTATACACCAAAAAGCATACGTATGTATAATATCCCATCACTTTTATTATGATTGTGTGATGTCTTACCTGCTGTATTATGATAATTTCCAGAAATAGAATACTGTATTGAGACATTCACACCAGACAGAGATATTCCTTTTGATTTTCTTGTTTGGAGATCCACATTTGTTGTCCATACTGATTTTTACTTATCCAGCACTCCCAGTCCCTGTTGGTCTGGGGAGTAAGAGAACAGTCTGTTCTCCTTTAAACAGAATCTGCGTATGAATTTTTTAGACTTTTTGTTATTTCTGGCTTGATATAGTGTTAGAAAACCTGATTATGCTGAAATGCAAGCCTTCTTCATCTAAGGAAGATTTTTTGACCGCATCACTAGGAGGCTAAAGAAGGGCACACTCAATCTTCAGCACCTTCTATGCCCAGGATTTTCATTAGAATCTGAGTGTTGGCATTTCAAAATGGCAATGTCTAAGTGTTTGGACTTGCTTCATAATCGTTTACACACTGTTCTGGAACTTCTTTCAGGTACTGAGTGGGGGGGGTGGTGGGAAATGCTGAAAAAGTTCTATGGCAAAATGGAGGCAGTTCTACAGTGGGTGAGTGACTTGAAGAAAGCTTCTTCAGATCATACAGATTTAATTAGTTTTATACAGGACAACAAAGCATTTCAAAATAATACTGATGGACAGAGGAAGAGTTTAATGGACTGGGTGTACCAGAGAAAACTGGAATATGCTTATTGAATGACTTTCTTCTCTAAAAGACTTACCAAAGTTCTTGGATCTTTGTTGCCTGCTGGAACTGTTGCCTTCATGCTGAGTGAAAGGCATCCTACTTAAAACAAACAAACCCCTTTTTCCTGGTACTGTTTTCGTATGCAGAAATCCTCAGTTGCAACACAGACTGCTATAAATAGCAAGGAACTTAGAAATGCTGGAATTCGCATCTTCTCAAACTAAAATCTTTTTGGATTATATGTCAGCATTATTACAATACAAGAAGAGTTTTTATTACCTTAAACACAGTTCAGGGAACTCTGGGATTTTATTTTTGCTGTATCCACAAAAAACTGTTCCAAGAGTGAGGTGGTCAGCCATGTGTTTTGTAAACCTGAAGATGCTTCTGGTAATATATTAATTGTAGATGATAGAGTAGCTTTTTGACAGTACATTGTATTCTGTCTGAGAACTCTGATTCAGTTTAATTAGATCCCATGGTTTCATTGCTGTTAATCTTTTGTTTTTGCTAATATAATAGTATTTGGTTTTCATTATGTATTTAAATCTCCCAGAAGGAATATGCAGTACCAGGGGAAGAGGGTGAGGGGAGTTCTTTATGGCAGTGTGTTCTCTCTTGCAAGTGTGATCAGATATTTAGAGGGACTGTACCTTGTGGGCACTTCCTGCCTTCTCATCTAGAGGTGGAGTCTGTTAATAATCCCTCCAAAACATCAATCCATCATCTGTGTACAACTCTAGCAGGTTTCTCTTTGGCTAGGTTTGCCTAAGATTTAATTGATCAAGATGATGTTACTATACTACTACAAGTGTACATAGTAATATGCAGTAGGTGAATGGTGCTCAGCCGGCCCCTGCCATTAAGAGCTGATAATGTAAAACCACAAGCAGAAAAATAATGTTGCAATACACAGATAGAGGGGAGACCTGAGAGTATGGGACTTGGAATTAAGAACTCCTGAATCCTAATCCTTGTTTTGACACAGATATCCTTCTGTGGCCTAGGCAAGTCAGGTAATGTTTCTGACTGTTTCCCCAAGTGGAAAATGGGTCTAAATCTTACCTACCTCACAGGAATGTTGTGAGGAATAAATAATATTGTAAAGCTATTTGAAGATAGAAAGCACTATTTTAGTGCTAAGTATTATTAGAACAAAGAGAGAAGTATATTCATAGATGAGTTTTTAGAATTTTTTTTTGGAAGAGAGAGAAGGCGCTGTTCAGGAGTCAAAACTAGGTACATTCTTTCTGATGTATTAATTATAATTGTTCTTTATATACATGCTTTCCAAACAATGGCTTACAGTTGTTACTTTGTATAAATTTAATTGTAGAATTATAGTAAATTAATTTTATGTACTTTAGATGTTCTTTTGTCCTGTCTTCTCTTTATTTTGGATATACTATACACCGTTGAAATCAGTGATACCTGCACACTTACTCTATGTTGTTTTTATATATGTATATTCTGTGTAAGCGTCACGTGGCAGGATCTAGCATTGACAGTGCATCTAGGTCTTGGTTTCTTGGGCACACAGCATTTGATCTTCTGTTTTTGTATGTTTTATTCCATAACTAAGTATATATAGCATTCTACTTTGATACTCCATGTCAGTAAAACACAAGTGCAAAATGTCTCATCTCTATGGCAAAATGGGAATATATTCTCTTCCAGAACCAAGTAAAGATATGATGATGCTGTTAAATGGTCCTTTGAGTTACTTAGTTTTCAGTTTCTTTATTTACCTGCATTTTCCCCACATTTAATGCTTAAACTGTACATGTGCCAGAAGATTTAAAAAGCAATCATTTTAATTGAGTGAGTACAACAAGTATTCCATTAATGTAGCTGAAGCATTTATTTATTTTTATTTAGTGAAACGTCATGATTTTCTAATGTGGAGGGGAAGGGTCCAAAGTTACATCTTGGGTTTTTCACAGAGCAATCAATATTTTCTTCGCTCTGTAGAATTGGGCATTTCCTGTATTGTTCTCATCATCAGCAATAATCATTTTAAATTATTTAGCACCTTTACTCCATAATAATGCTAGCACTGTTTATGAACTGAAAGAAAAACTACCCGTTTAGGTGTCACTTCACTCATCATATGTTTGACACAGGGATCCAGTCTCAACATTTTAAATAACATAGTCCCCATTTTAGTTCAGAGCCTGTATCTTTAGAGTTTTCATTTTAATTCCAGTTAAGGAGGGAAAATTGAAATAGTGTTTGGCACTCAGTGTTCGGCACTCAGTGTTCACAAAACCCCTACAGTAATTGTTTCTATGGAATAGGACCTTGTATGCATATTGTGCTTTATTACTTCCTAATCGCAAAATGCTTCTTTTTCTTTAAGACCACTCCTATCGTAAAACCAGCACCAAAAAATCAGGTAACTTTGACAAAGGAGTTCCCTGTCTCATCTGGGTCTCAACACAGGAAAAAGGAAGCTGACAGTGTCTATGGAGAATGGGTTCCAGTTGAGAAAAGCAAAGAAGAAAGCAAAGATGATGTTTTCCCCAAACCAGCTCTTGCACAGGTAGGGAAGGGAAATAACACATCTTATTTTACAAAAAGAAAGTTGTTACCTGCTCGCTCTGGGATCTAGTTGTAATCTTTGTAAAGAAATTGTTCATATCAGTAGTATATGCCCTTTTAATGACTAAATCGGCTATCCTATTTTGCTTTTTGGAGATAGGCTGTTCATATGAGTGCTAATTATTGCAGCATATAGTCAGCCATGGTATTTCCGTCTGTTCATGGGTGACCTCTTAGTTTCTGTGAAATTTAATCTTTCACTTAAAAATAAAAACTAAGCTTCTAGCCCTTGTCATTGCCAAGAAAACCTTCCAAGCTTAGTCTTCCTGAACCAGAGAACTTAAAACAATAGTTACCAATGGCCTACCAATGTTAAATCAACATCAACTTGAAATGTAATCAGTTTAAAAAAATGATTTGAAAGTAGTTTTCAGTACTACATATATATATATATATATATATATCTGACTGTGTCTGCCCATTTCTGTAGTTTTACAATCACATTTTCCTAAATATTTGTCTTCTCTTGTTTTTTATGTAAAACCCACAAAATGTAAAGGAGAAATTGACTATGTATAAAGTGGTGCTGTCAAATACACAAAATAAACAAAGTGGAAACAATAGAATAGTGAAATAGTAAAAATTTTATTTAATCACTTTCAGTCAAAGTAATATTTTGTGTTTCTTGTAAATATAGTAGGCAAAACAAATATTTCACCTGCAAGTGTTGGTTTTTTTCTTTTTAAAAACAAAAGCCTGTAACATTTATTTTTTAATGCCAGAACTCTGTTAGCTGGCTGTTTCTTACTGAATTAATATATTTTTAAATTTGACAAGTTCAGTATTAAAGGACTATGTGTGAAAAGCTTCATTGAATGTATTTTAGTACTGGTTCAGAATTACATTGAAATGCAGTTGTTTTTTACTATTTATTAATTTAGGAAGTATTAACAGGTTTAGAATCCTTGCCATGTAAATATCGGGAGCAAAAGAAAAATCATTACAACAATGAGCTTTTGTTTAAAGAGACATTATACCAGAATATAAACATCCGATCTCTATTTAGGAGGATTTTCCCATATTACAGAGTGATCATCATTACAATACTTATGACATTTTGTTTTTAGTTATTTTATTTAATTGAGTAAAATCTCCGATTACACATATTTAACAGACCAGGATGTCTATCAAATGTAAATATTAAAAAAAAATTGAACAGGTGTGGTGGGGGTTTTTGCAGGTCAATGTACTTTGTCTGAGTATTGAATAAAAGGTAACTAAATATCTAAGTATCTATTTGTCCTCTGTCTATTTTGCTGAGTACATAACTGGTGTGTTAATTTTTCTATAATAACCGCCTTCCATATTTTTGAGACATTCCTCTACAGTTGGACTATTTTTCTTTTTCCAATGAGAGTCTATCAATAACTGAGGAGCTACTAGCAGATGAGAGATTAATTCTTCATTACTTTTTGTGTGATCATTTCCTCTAGGAAGCCACATGAGGATTACCAAAGGATCATTTGGTAATAAATATCCAAAAATATTTGGTGGTGGATTGCATCCCAGTATTCTGTGGTGACTGGGCATGTGCACCATCTATGCATAAAATCTCTTTTTTCACTATGATTTCTCCCAACATTTGTTCCCATTCAAGTGTGTGTGTGTGTGTATGTATGTATGTATGTATGTATAACCTGACTGGTGTGAGGTACCATTGAAACAGTATCTTAAATAAATTTTGTTTTCTTTTATTGTGCTACAGACTGAAGTTGTTGGTACACTTTTCCAGATTAAACATCATTCGTCTGGTATAATTTTTCTGTCCAGGTCCTTTTCCTAGCATGTCATATATGGACATTTTTTGTTAGGAAAATTGTCTGCAAAGATTGAATTAGTTATAACTAAACTATTTGTTTCCTAATTGACCAGATGCCACCACTTCTATTAAAGTTAGGTTTCTGTATAAAACATTTTTTTCTAAAGAGTTGAAAGAAATATAATGTCTAACTAGAAAGTACTGTTACCATGGGAGAGTGGGCCAGTTAAAGTTAGTTTTGATCTCTAAATAAATTAGAAACATTTCTTTACTCAGTAGCGGGTGAACCATATATATTCCATGGCTCTCCCAATTTTTAAAGCTCTCTGGTTCGTAATTTGGGTTAATATCTGGATTATTTGCAGTGGGTATCATTTGGCAAGATAAAAGATCTTCTTTTATATCTAATTCTATCGCAGATCTGTAGAGTAGCCTTACTATAGGATGTGTATAAATTTCTGGAGGGTGTGATGTTTTTTATTTTTTTTTTTAAAAATTAATCCATGGTAGCCTAGCGATGCACACACCACCACAATGTTCTTGCTCCGTAAAGTGTTTGGATGGGTTAAAGCGCCTCCTGTCCACTACTGCTTTGGGCTGGCTGGCTTGATAGTACCATAGAATATTTGGAACCAACTAGTCCATCCTGGTTTAATGGGTTTGTACAAAGTTTCTGCAGTTTCTTTTGGTCTTATTCCATATACATTTTAACAAAATCCTCTGTATTCCTGCTAGGGTTTTATCTGGAATCATCAAAGAAATATTTTGAAACAAGAAGAGTATCCTTGGCAAAATGTTAATTTTGACCCTAGCTGTTCTTCCCAACCAAAAAATTGCGTACTTCCCCCAACATGCCATTTGCTGAAGTTGTGTTTGACATTTAAATCATAGAATTCTTCAAGACTATTTAAGATCTGAATTCCCAGGTGTCTTCTAGAATTTGTTGCCCATTTGTACCCAAATGTTTTCTGAAGGAATAGCTTTTCAGAGTTGGACAAATTTATAGCTAGGTTTTTGGATTTGGCAGGATTTACTTCAAATCTAACCCAAAGTCATAGATTTTTTTTTTTTTTTAGAAACTAATTTTAGGGAAATATTTGGTTCATATAAAAATTACATTATCTGCATTTAAAGCTATTTTCTGATGTGTTCCTGCAAGTTTTATTCCTGTGATAGATTCCTTGTTCCTCATCGTTGTGTGAAAGGCTCCATGAGCAGTGCAAAAAGTAAAGGAGACAATGGACATCCCTGTCTAGTCCCTCTGTATAATTCAAACATGAGATTTAACCCCAATAACTCGCACAGCTGTTTTGGGGCTGGTGTCGAGTAGTTTTTTCCATTTAAGGAACTAGGGGCCAATGTCCCTATAGGACAGGGCTTGAAATGGAAAGCTCCACTCTGTTCTATCAACGGCCTTCTCTGCATCAAGTGATGATTAAAAAAAATGGATCTTTTCGTGATCTGGTATTGTGGATGATCCCAAGAACTCGCTGAATAATGTATGACATTTGTCTATCCTTAATGTATCCACTTTGATCTGGATTTACATAAGCTGAGAGCATGGACTGCAATCAGTTAACTAGTATTTTTACTAAAATCTTTGTCATGATTCAACAGTGATGTGGGCTTATAAGAGCTGCTTAAGGTAAGGTCTTTTCCAGCTTTAGGGAGAATAACCACAGTAGCTTCGTTAATAGGTTGTGGAAGTTTATCCTCTAACAAAATAGCATTGAAGGTACCTTTCAAGGGACCCACTAATACCTCCTTAAATAAAGTAGAACTCCGTTTATCCGACCCTACATTACCTGGCTCTCCGTATTAACCAGACAACTAGCGCACACAAGTCCGGAAGTGGGCGATCTCTCTTGTGGCCGCCACATGGCGCTGCAGTCCCGCACTTTCCCATTCTCCCGATTATCCGATCTGGCCCCAGTTCGAATTAGATCAGATAAACTGGGTTGTGCTGTACCTTGTAAAATTCTTATGGAAAGCCATCAGAACCTGGAGTTTTTCTACTTTTCATGACTTGCTTTTGCCACTCAGATTTTTTCTTTTTATTTCTTTATCTAAAGTTTATAATTTTTGTTTATCTTTGGCAAGCCTGCTACTTCCAGATATTTTTGAATAACTTTAGAGCTTGGAGTATCTGAGGTAAGAAGGTTTTATAATAAAAAGCAAAAGTAGCACATAGTTACACTCCCTGATGAAATACTTTTTTCTGATTGTTTTTAATTGGTGGAACAATATGTTGGTCTTGAATCCCTTTTAGCTTTCAAGCCAATAGCCTATCAATTTTATTTCCTTTTTCAGAAAACATTTGCTTTGTATACCTAAGGGCCATCTGTCATCAACGCATTCAATTTTCACATATATGTTAATTGTTCATACACTTTTTTGGAACCTGTGTTTTTTATGAAGGTCTTGTAGCCTTTTTATCTCCTGTTTTAGTTCTGCCGTTTCTTGAGCTCTTTCTTTTTTTCAGCTGAGAGGCTCTGCATATCAGTTGGCCCCTAACCAGTGCTTTACGTGCTTCCCAAAGAAGGCCTCTTTTTGTATTGTCTGTATCATTTATTTATACATCTTGAAGAAGCAAGCAGTTCATTTTCCAAAAGGTTAATGTTTGGGACCCATACCAACTATCAAATATTGCTTCCACTGGTGCATATTCTGACCTAATGGTGCCAATTTCTGCAGATCTTGTCAGCTTCATTAAGGATTTAGAGATTAACATTCAATCTAGTCTAGCATATAACTGATAAGTGTACGAATAACAGTGTAATCTCTTTCCCCTGGGTGTAGTTCTGCTTCCTTATCCCCTTTCTCTTTTTATCAGATCTGTCCCAGAAAGGATTCATGTATAATTTCCCCTTCCCCAAAGTGTTGCAGCATTTTAAAGAAGTCCTTAAAAAAGGTTTTGGGATTTTTTTTTGCTTTCAATTGGGAGCATACACTAAACCCATTGTTATTAATAACACAGCAGTTGTGCCGTTCGACAAGATAAGCCATCCCTCCTTTTTCTTAAATTGAGTATTAATCTGAAAAGATACATGTTTAGCAAATACTATGCCCACTTTTTTTTTTCTTTTTTCTTTGGCTGAAGCAAAAAATTTCTGAAACCAGTTACCTTGCATGCCCATAATTTTCCCCTCCTGAAAGTGAGTTTCGAGAGAGAGAAAATAATCTGAGTAGTTTTTGTTTTTAAATTCTTTCAGGGCTTTTTTTCCTTTTAATGACATAATTTAGCCTTTTGACATTCAAAGACATTACTTCAAAAGAAAGAGCCATTCTTGTGATAATTCCCCTCATTTGCCTTATTTAATTCCAGAAATAAAATACCAACAGAGCTTATAAATCAGCCACCAAATGATTGCTTTGCTGAATCCTAAATCCTCGTACTCTCTCCATGAACACTTGGATTACTTCTCTTCAATCCAGAGGAGGTAATTCTGCCTTTTAGGGATAGATTACCATCTGATCATTTGAGTTACACAGGGGATTTACACAGAACCCTGCCGAAGTCTCCTCCCATCCCCTCTCTATTTGCTTCGATCTCCACCATACCTGGGACCTCCCTTTCTACAGCCCCTTATTGTCCTTTGTCCTTTATTTTCTCTACTTTTTAAAATAAAGAACACAACTATCACAGTTATGATCACCCCAGTTGAAGCACATTTCATACTATTCCCCTTCTAACATAAACATAGTTTACAACAGTTCATTCTTGATGACTCCCAAGAAATCCCTTGTAGGTTATTCGTCAGGTATCTGTGTTCTCCTGTTCAGCTTCACTTCTGCCATTGCAATATGTTCTCTAGAGGCTCTTGTCTTTTCTTTTCCTATCTTCCTTTTTTGGGTTTCATCATCTGTCAGGATTCTAACAGCATTTTGTCCTTGGTTTCTACCTCTGGAGTATCTGCTTGTGTGTCTGAGATTTGGAGTTCTATTCCATGAGTATATTTTCCCCCCTTGTTTAAAGTCTCTTATTGTGTGTTGCAAGTTAAAAGAGAATTTAAATGGGTATCCCCATCTATAGCAAATATCTTCCTGCCTGAGTGCTGCTGTAATTTCTCCCAGTGCTTTCCTCTTTTTTTAAGATTGGGGCAGAGAGAGTATGGAAAAATTGCAGTTTGTGGCATTTGAGTCTTAGCTTTGAATGCTACCTGGCTTTTTTCCTAATTAAGTTTTTTGTCTGATAATAGTGAAATTTCACAATTAGATCTCTGGGTCTGTTACTGTTATTAGACTCAGTTGGGGGCAACAGTGCTGTATGTGCTCTCTACTTTCACCCCTTGCAGAGAGCTGAGATTTAACAAATCCACAATTGAAGTGTTTACATATTGGCTTCCTCTTTCAACGTTTTCAGGCAGTCCCTTAATTCTGAGGTTATTTCTTTTCACTCTGTTTTCTATATCATCCAATTTAAGATGCCTCTCTCTCTCTCTCCCTGCCCCCCATCAGTGCCATGAAGCTCTGCAGCTCTGTCTGTCACTTGCTTCTTCTGAGCCATCCCAGTGCATTTTGTATCTGAATGATTTGTTTGTTAGATTATACACTTCTTGTAGCCAGGACCTTATTTTCTTCTTTGCATTGTGCAGTACCAAGTACACTATTATTGGAGCTTAACTAATAGATCTAACAAATGTGAATTGGTCCCATTCGTCTCACTGTGTTAACAACTGTGAAACCTAATGGTGACAATACAGATATCAGTCCACATTGGCATCAGGAATCAGAAGATCATGCCTAATTTGTGTGGGACATTTTTTAATTTACTGACCTAGCTTCAGAATAAGCTGTCAAAATTGCCCCCTGCAACTAGTTTGCTGCTGACCATGTTAGCAGAGGTATCCAACTAATGTGATTATCCAGTATGGTTGGAGATGGGAGAAAAACATATGGTCCTTAGCCTTCTCTCAGCTTCAGGATTTCTCTGGAAAAGATGAATGCTGGTAGAGAGAGAAGAGTAGACTCTAAGTACTAAAGATGCTGACCCTATTGGGAAGTTTAGTGGCAGCTAGCCAAGGAAGCATGTGGGGGGAGTTTTATTCTGCAGTGAACTCTAAAAGTCTGAAAATGTTCCATGAGAACATTTATTTACCGATTTACTTATTTGCTGTAGATTTGTAAAACTGAGAGGCACCTAGCTCATATTCTGCACACCCCTCACTAATTAAAAACATAATCTCTGCAGCCAGTGTAACAAAAAATCCAATAGCATCCCCACAAAATATAGTTTGGCATATCTGTCTGCCAAAATAGTCCTCAGTGCTGCAAGATTTTGCATAATTTCTGTGGGGACAACATTAGTGTTGAAACTCAAATGGAGAGCAAGAGTTCTACAGAGGGTAAAACATTGAAGTTGATATTATTGTTTAGTCAAGTAAACAGTATCTTTCCTTATTTGAAGCATTTTCTGAGACCCAAAGCTACCATAGAGTAATGTAAGCCACTACTGTCTCAAATATGGTGACCAATCATGAGGGGAAATTCTTTCTAAGTAGGGTGTCTGCTAATAGGCCCAGATCTAGCAAAGCACTTAAGTGCATGTGTCCCTTTAACTGTGTGAATAGTCCTACTGACTTGAGTGCAGTACTCACATGCATAAGTGTATTGCTGGATCGGGGCTTTAGAAAGGGAGATAAAATGTTAACATTAAAGTTTATTAATGTTTAGCTTGTAGTCAGGATTCAAGAGAAAATTATTCTACTCACCAAAACTTAAGTAGCACTGTCAACACAAAAAAGTATATGTTGTACACAAATTTATTAACACCTTAGATTATAATTACTGGAATTTGTTTTGATTAACATTGTCACTGTTTATGCTGCTTGTTTATGTTCTGCAGTTCTCTGCAGAACACAGGAATTGTTTTACGGGTCCATCTAATCCAGTATCTGACTTGCCAGTACCAGATTCTTCACAGGTAGTTTGTGCAACAAACTACACCGTGCACAATTATGGAATAACTTGCCCATATGGAAAGATTCTTCCTAATCCCAGACAGTGAATGGTTGTCGTCTTTTCCTCTTAAATATGAAGGTTTATATCCCATGTATAAAACTGAGTTATCCTGTTTTATGTAATTCTAGATGTTCTCATTTTTCTCATTTCTCTTTTTTCAAATCCTCCTAAATTCTTGGCTTTAATGATTTCCAGGGGCAGTGAGCTCTCAGTTAATTGTGTCTGTGTAAAGTATATATTCATTAGTTTTAAATTAATTTCCTTTCAGTTTTATTGAATACCCTCTTATATTATGTGAGAGGCTAAATAGGAACACCCAGTTTACCTTGTCTGTACCATTCATTGTATTGATTATTTCTGTCATGTCTCCTCTCTAAAGTAAACATTCCCAGTCTTTTCAATCTCCCTCATTGGAGGTCTGCATACCAATCACCTGTCTCTGGACCTTTCTGTTTCTCTCTCTTTTGAGATATGGTGATCCAAAATGAACAGAGTATTCTAAGTGAGAGTGTACCACTAAAGTATATAATTGCTTTATACTGTTCTTATTTTTTATCCCGTACTTGTACCTCTTAACACTTTGTTTTTGTTTTTTGACCACTGATGTGCATTGAGCAGAGGTTTGCCTGGAGCTGTTCCAGTTGGTTCACCCATGTCTCTTTCCTGAGAGTTTCAAGAACTCACTAATGTCTATGACAGAAGTTCTGATTCCTCTTCTATTAAAAGGCATTCTGGTTCATCTGTTTTTGCATTTAAGCTTCTTTCATTGGCGTATAGAATAAATTTATAATTTATTTTTTGCTCTGTATTTGTATTTAACTCCTTAGTCTGACATTATTTTCCAGAATTTTTCTGTGATTTCAGAAGTTCCACTGTAACTTTTATCCTACCCTTCACCTGATATACAGAGAGATTTAAATTATTAGCATTCTAAGCAAATGTGTTTATCCTGAGTGCCCCCACTGCATGCATTGTATTTCCATTAATGCCTGTCAGTTTTTGGAGGGGATTATTAAATAATTTTCTTGCCAGCAATCTGGTTCTACTTTGGTTAATTGTATTTTAATTTTAGGTGCTCAGTATATCAGTCTAGGTTTCACACTTCAGGGAGAATATGTAAAAACAGATGTCACTGAAGTTAAGAAAAAAAATTCTTGTGGTCTTCAATTTTATAAAAGTTTGATTTTACAAAATTTAAACTTGAGGCAAATGTAAGTTGACTGTGTCCCTTTAGTAACTTTACATGAATTTTTCTGCTTGATGTGTGGTATCTTTGGCAGAAGAAATTTTTTGTTTGTTTCACAGACTCATAGAGGTGTAGGACTGGAAGGCACCTCTAGAGGTCATCTAGACCATTCCCCTGCGATCAAGGCTGGACTATGTTTGTTTGTTTTTACTCTTCAGGAAAAAAATGCCCTCCCTACTACAATCTGGTATAACTGTTTTGTTATACCAGCAGAGTTTTTCAGTTTTTGAGAGAAAAATAATTGTTTTCCAAAACTGAATTCTTTATCAAAATCTTCAGGACGTTTACTGGTATAGTTGCCTTTGGTAATAGTTTATGTAGAGGAACAAAATCTAAATAAACCTTATTTTTCTATGCTTTCAAAGTGAATTAACTTCCAAGACAATACCAGAATTTGGACTCGTGTCGGAATGCGATATTGGTTTGTACTGATTTTTTTAATATGGTGAGATCAGCTATTTGCTACCACCTCTTTGCTTCAGGTTAAGTGGTAGGAAACAGCAGTGTGTCATCAGTAGGCCAGTCCCAAACCACTCTTCTTCACTGTGAAATTGATATCTACATGGCCTGCCCTCTTAAAATTTTGTCCCTGTTTCTGTTCAGTAGTGTGTTTTGGATGCCTTTGGGTTTTAGGTACAGTCCAGAATAATTTGCATTAGCTGGAGCAGCACATCCTTTGAAGTCCTACTGCAGCTGGTGGGGAAGAATCCTGAATCAGGTTTAAGAATTAAAGGTGCTTGCTGTCTGTGAATGAGCAGAAATAAGTACATCCTTTTGAAGAAATGAGAAGCAAAGTGATTGAGAGAGGAGAAGAGGTCTTAAGTAGATGAGTGGGACTAAATCCAGGTTGATAAAAGTGCATGTGATACAAGTATGAAAAGTTGCATTACATTGGAGAAATAATAGTGTGTATTAAAACATGAATCCTAACAGGAACTACTCTTTATAAAGAAATTCTGCTTACATTTCTGTGGGACCTTACCGTTTACCTTTAATTAATTATTTCTGCGTTCCAGTTTTGACAATATTAAATAGATTTATAGCATTTTTTAAAAAATACTTTTCAGTTTTATATATCTGGAGCCTTTGCTCTATTTCTCTTTGTTGAAAATAAATGTAAAATTTAAGCTTACTAGGCTAACGATTGATGACCAATTTATGAACATGCTAGAACTGCAAAAAGTAATACCACTATATTGTATTTTATCCCTACACAATTTCTATTAATTTTATAAAAGTCAGATTATACATGTTTAACAAGCAGTTGTCAGATTAATTTTTTTTGTTGAATCTGTTTTCCATTTCAATTTACTACTTTCAGATGCATAACACAACTTTTTAGCATATCTCCTTATTTTACAATAAATGCTTCTAGAGCAAGAACACATTATTATGGTCAATCTGTTTTAAAAAAATAAATAAGCTGTATTTCTTCCTAGACTGTGGACATCTCTACGGCAATGAATGAACGAACAATGGCTCAGAAGAGGCTTACAGAAAATACATTTGACTTAGAGGCCATGTGCTTGTTAAATCGTGCACAGGAACAGGTGGGTTGCGCTGTTTTTTCTTTATCAGAGTTTTGTGAAGTCAGTGAAAAATGATGCTAAGCTTCTTTTTAGATCAGGCCACTTTCTCTATAAATACCGAAATATGGATTTTAGGAGTCTGACTTTAGGCACTCATTTGAAAATTTTAGTTTAAATTTTTACCACAGAGTATTTATTGTTGGTGATACATAAGCCGGAAGTAAACTAACTTGATTTTCAGATTGCATGGCTGGAAGTTAAAAGGTGATGAGAATTTTATTTGTAAACACATGCCCAGAACAATTGTGATGAGCACAGTATAAAAAGCTAGGCAGAGTTCAGGTGGGAGTCCTTGAGAGAATGCTATTTTAAAAAACGATCTTTCATAGTAAAACAGTACTTTAAATATACCATAGCGTTGGATATATAAGGCATACTATGGTTTACCTGGTGATATTTCTGTTTCACATCTCTGATTAAGGAATAGACCAGAAATAGTTTTTCCTAGTCCCGAAAAAGATTATAATTATGGGGGAAAGGGGTTGGTGGCGACAGTAGTAATTTTTGTACTTGTCTCCAGAACAAGTACTTTACAAAAGTGATGAAAATAGTTGTACTATGGTGGTAAAGAATAGGGAGATGACTTGTTCATGGTCACTCTGTGGTTTAAATGTTTTAAAGTAAAAATATTTCTAAATTATAGCCGTCTAGTAACTTTGTATTTTTTTAAATTTTTTATTAAACCGGGGGGGGTTAAATGTTCTGTTTCATAACACAAATGGCATGGATCTTTACATTTGGGGGGAGAAGTTGCAGATTTTTATTTTGTTTTTATGCTGATTTATCTTGTAGATTGATGCCTGGGCGCAGTCAAACTCTCTGCCGGGCCAATTCACAGGAAGTACTGGAGCACAGATTTTGTCCTCAGATGAGTTGTCCAACAGTGGTCCCCAAGCCTGGATTAGAAAGGTAGATGATATGCAGACAGATATGTCCAAATATCACATGATAAATAACATTGAAATTATTGGAATATACGAAAAATGGCACACTAAAGTTGTTAAGTCTACTACAATGTACTTGGAAAATATGCTATACCTTTAACTGAATTAATTTACTATATGCGTTCAATCTAGGCATAATAACAATGCATATCTATCTAGCTATGCGTTAAGGTGTTCATATGAACAGGTTTTCTGATGCCTAGAGAGCTTGATAGGTGCATTATGGAAATTTTAAAAAAGTCTGGCTGGTATTTGAAATAGATTGGCTCACGCATTCTGTTACTGTGGATGTGCTGAAATGACATCCATAATCTTGGGTATGGTTGCAGTGGTAGGTCCTCAATTAATCTAATCCGTTTGGAATGTACTGGTCAGGGCCTGATCCTGATGTAATTGAATTCAGTGGTGTTTTGGCATTGACTTCAATGGGAACAGGATCAGCACTTCTGTCCCAAGATGAATTGTTCTGTTTGGATTAGTTCCATCCATTTACTTTCTTGCCTCAGTTTGCATTATATAACACCATTTCTGCAAGCCAAATATTTTGAAATATTAAAATAGGGGTTGCAACTGGTTTATTGATCTAGTATCATCAAGCACCTAGATATTTGTTAATAAGAGAAATAACAGCCTATCATCTGAGCAAAATGTGTCATACATTTTTATGTTTTTGTAAATTTGTTAATATTTTATATTTCGTCTTTGAAAATCAATGTTGAACGAGTTCTGTTTCAGTGAATAAAACTGGGGAATCTATGAGATTTCCATTTTTACAGGCAAATAATCATGAGTAACAGCGCTCACTCTGGCAACGGTTGCAGTAGCTGAGTTTGTTACAAAACTGATTTTGCTCATTCTACAATCCACAAAAAAGTAATAGGATTCTCAAAACTAGTAAGTTAGGTTTGAAGCTCAGGCAGAAATTTGACATGAACTGAACAAGAGGTTCTTGAATTATGACACTCTAAAAATAGAAAGTGTTCACTAGAGTTCAGAACTCTTCCCCCTTGTCTCTCCCCCTCCCCCCCCCCCCCCAAGTTTTTAGGAAGACAATAGAATCGAAAGAGAGATACTTGTTAGATGGAAAATTTTCTGGGATCTTGATGAGACTTAGGGCTGAGGACCAACTTTAAATTAAGATTTCCATAAACTGAATGTTGTTTTGAATTTGTAACATTGCTTCAGAATATCAGCTCCGTGATTGAAAAATAGAGTATCTACCTTTTTCCTGGCAGAGAGAGACTTCAAAATGAAAACCACTCAGCAGAGAGGCTTATGAGTGAGGAGAAAAAGAGAACTTTTCCACTAAAAGGCTTGTGAAAGAGGCCAGTAAGTCTTCCTAAGGCTCTCTGGGGTTCTCTTTTCCTGCGTACCTCAGGAGATTCCCAAGACAAGGCAGGAGAATGCCCCTTTGATCTCCTCTTTCCCAAGCCCCCCGTTTTCATCCATCTCTCCTTCTTTGACATTCTCTGATGGTCTTCTGTGGCTTGCAGTTGCAGGACTGTCCTTTAACAAAATACATGGAGTGGAGAAGACAGGTGTGTTTTCCCTCTGCCTTTTTCTCCTGTACCGCTTCTGAGCGTGTCATCCTTCTCAAAAGATATTCATGTCTCCGTGGGGAGAAACATGTAGACAGGGCCGGCTCCAGGCACCAACTTTCCAAGCAGGTTCTTGGGGCGGCAATTAGAATGCGGTGGCAGTCTGTGTCCCGTGGCGGCAATTCGGCGGC
The DNA here is from genome assembly GCF_015237465.2 of Chelonia mydas. NCBI lineage: Eukaryota > Metazoa > Chordata > Testudines > Cheloniidae > Chelonia > Chelonia mydas. Next base: position 161,600,850 of record NC_057849.1, on the reverse strand, counting down.
AGCTCCACCGCTTTTCCTGCCGCGGCGGCAATTCGGCAGTGGCTGCTTGGGGCAGCAAAATTGCTAGAGCCTCCCCTGCATGTTGAGAGTTGATCTCTGGCTTGAGAAAGCTTCAGATGGGGATGTGGAGTTCAGTAGCAAACGTAGGAGGAGCAGGCAGGGAGAAACACTAGCACTTCTGTCCTTTCTCTAATCAATAGACATCCTGTGGTTTGAAGCAGCAGAACTCTTCTCTGGCAGACCATAGGAGAATTCATTGGGTGGAGAAGTCAGGGAGGTACTCGTGCTTCCCCCACGCTTTCTCCTGCATCGTTGAGCTGTTCCTCAGAGTGACTTCTTTGCTCCTTTCAGCTTCCCCATTCCCCATGTATGGCCACCAAAATTCTGGGGTTGACAGGTAACCACAATCACAAACCCAATCTAAAGGGCTGTGGGGGCCCACACAGGTCTCTTAAAGCTTGCAGGAATCGTGCGACTGTTGACAAACCTCACAAAGCTTACTTAGAGGGTTGATGAACTTTACAAGGTGGACCTCAGCTCTGTGGATGAGATGGGAAAATCTCACACAAAAGGCAAAGCAGGCACACTGTGTTTTGAGTGCGTATTATCTTTCAGGAATGGTAGTTTAAAAAAAAAATGAACGAACTAGTAAATACAGAGTTCAAGTTGCATTTCTCAGGCAAGGCACCTGAACGACCTTTAACTCTGCTTTTGTAGTGATGCCCTGAGAAATTAAACTCATGCTCAGTTATCCATCCTACCAAAATGTTACATTTCTGTTAGTGACCACAAAAAGTAGAATGTCTTATTCATAGCTGTGTAGTGGTACTGCTGCTTTATGGCTGTCCTTACAGTTATACACAGCACGCACAAAGAAATGTTACATATTACTGTTACAGATAGCATACTGAAAGCAATCATGCCTGCCTTTACTAAGGGCCCTGCCCTGCGAGGAGCTGGAGGCATGCAGCACTTGGCAGAATCAAAACTGTCAGTAGAGACAGAGTTAGTGTGTCTCCATATGCAGACATCGCACTTAGTATGACAGGCATGTATGAAACAGATTATAAAACCAGTGTGTGGTGTACATTTTTGATCCTCTAAATGCAAAGAAGATAATAGGCATATCTATGAGGCGAGCTAAGTTAGTTGGGGTTGCTTGTTTGAGAAATGCAACCTTAACTCTGCATTTCCTGGGTTTCTAAGATTGGGGTTTCCAAAAATTTAATTAGTATTTTTGGAAGATAGTATGTAGTCAAACCACTATGTATCTGCAACCTTAACTTCACCTTAATAAATTTTTGTGTGGCATGTAAGTTAATTTACTTAAAATGGTTAATATGGCAGATTGAATAACTGTGGCATTCCAACTAGCAGCATTTTTATTTTCTTTCGTTTTAGCAGTGTGACTGATTCATAATGTTTGGACTTTGGGTTGTTGAACAGTATTCCCAAAAGAACAACATTCTGTAGGTTCCATTTTATCCCATTGATACAGTTGTGACCAATATTATTTTTTCTGAAAAGTGGATTTCTGTTTATCATCAATGATGTAATCAGTTCACAAATGTGGAAAATATTAACCTGTTACATATAGCAAAAATAGGATAGATTCTCTCTGGAGGCTGATGATTTGCAACAAAAGAAAACAAAACAAAGCAGAATGTTGCTGTACAAAATATCATTTGAGGGGAAGTAGGTAAAATATTTTGGTCAAGCAAGTTCTTTTGAGGCTTACTCTTGTTTAGACTTTCCCAAAGCCACCAGTTGCTTCTAGATCAATAAACTCTGCCACATGTATTGTACAACAAATACATTTTTTCCAAAACCAGGTGTGTTTTAGGTTTGTGTTTTGTTAACTGGGTTCTTTTTTATAACACATTGCACAGTGTAATGGCTTTTTTGTTGATTTGTGCTATCTCTGTAAAACAAGGCATTTTCAGGGCTGTTATAAAGCTATATTTAGGGCTAGACATTCTGAAAAGGTAAAATCCTTTCTTCCACATTCCCTTGTGCTCACCACAAGTGAGTATAACTCCCTCCTCCAGTAGATGGAGACAAGAAAAAACAAAACTCTTGTGATATCACCTCCTCTTGAATGGAGCGTTGTCTGGCCTTCTCTGATCTTACAAGAAGTGGAGGCAGCCTTTCAAGTTATCACATGCTCATCACCTTCAGGCTTGTCTGCTACACTGTGCTATGCTTGGGGATGAAAGTAAAGGCCAGGTGGTTTAACAAGACGCTCTGATGTGGCTTATGCTACGCGGGCTCCCTGTCCAGTACTGAATCCATTACAAGTCCCTGGATTTAATTTTCAAAGGCCTCCGAATGGACTGGCTCTGAGGCTTTAGAGACTTCCTTTCTCTCTGGCCCAGCACAACAGTTATGAACAGCAGAAATCCCGGAGGTGACAGTGCTCAGTTTTTAGGAGGAAGGGGATAAGGCTTCCTTTGTGGTGGACTCTTTACAGTGGAGTTTCCTCTCAACATAAATCACTGTAATCGGTACCTTCCCGGTGGAATGGAAAACCAGTATCTTTGCCGAAGTCTTTCCAGCTCTAAGGGATGATACAGCATCACTTCCAGAAGATACACAATCAAAAATACTCTAAAGCTTTATATTCTGTACAATCTAAAATCAAAACAAAAAGCCCACCAACAAAACTAAGCACTCAGTAATACCTTTGTACAAACAGAGGTGGTGAATAGTCCTTCAAACTAATAGGTGCTTTTCAGAATTTTGTTGGTACCTCTTTGGATGAATGGGAATATAGAGGCCTTTTACTCCAGAGTCCAGGATTCATTGGCCCTGGGAGCAGGTGTTAACTCTCCCTTGTAGGAGTTTGACCTGCTGTATATCTTCCCTATACGTCTCACCATAGTCAGTCCTTCAGAAGATAGCCAAATTCAGGGAGAAGATCATCCTGGTATTTCTGGACTGGCTGGAATTCCTGGACTGGCTCGGGAGGTGGTAGCACAGTAGCTGGCTGGATCTCTTCTATGATCACCCACTATGTTTCACTGTGGGTACAATTCAGCATGGAGAATCCCTTGTTCTTGAGTGAACCTGCATGAAGAGGGATTTATCTGAACTGCTTGGTAAGTGTTCAGAAGCAGATTAAGGCATATTTCAAGCTTGATGCAAGGCCAGAAGATTTAAGTTCAGTTACTAGTGAAATTCTATTCTGTTTTTGAAAGGCCTGTCATATTGGCTTTTGGGGTCCATGCCACTCTAATACTAAGAGGCAAAGTTAGAGCATTCTTCTATGATGCACTTTTGAAGGTAATGTTTTTTAGGACAGCTGACAAGCTAAAACTGAGGTTTTTTTTTCCTCTGTCCCGATAAGATCTGTATTTCGTGCCCTCTCTTGTGCACCATTAAAGAGGGGTGAACATTTCTTTTCAGTTTGTTTTTTTGTTAGGAGAGAATGAGTGCTGTAAGTCCTTTAATTCAGGGAACCCTGCCAAATTTTTTATCAGGACAAGGTAGTAATTAAGGTTGCTCTCAATTTCCTTCCAAGTTGGTTTCTCCCATCCACAAGGCTGTTCCTTCTCCTTATTCTGAGTGGCCCTGTGAAACACTCGCTGTGAAGGCTTTGTGTATCTTAGATATCTAGTGGTTAGAAAGTCAGATCCTGTGTGGTGGTCGTGTTTTTGAGAGTCCCAACCATAAAAGGCTTAGCAATTTGCAAGCTTCAGTGTCTTGTGTGAGAGGAACCATTGACCAGGATAAAGCAGCTCTGTTTTCTATGAAGACTTATTCCTTCAACATCATGTCTACATCACTGACAGAAGAGGAGGAGATTCTTCCCCTCCAGAACTGTGTGGAAAGGAGCCGGTTAAGCATATTTACATGCTATCTCAAATCATTCTGGACTTGATGTTTTAGGCTTTGCTGCTGCCATCTTTGGTAGCCAGGTCCTGCTCACTGTAATCTCTTACTCTATTTTTTGTAAGGTATTCACCTTTTGTCTTGTTATTGACATTCCCACTTATCTCTGGGCTTTGTTGGCATAGCATAAAGCTGTAAAATTGTAATTTTTTACCTGTTAGTTTGGTTTTTAAGCCCTCCTGTGCCAGCCCAGGTATCCCACGCTTGTTCTTATTTTGTTGTTGGAGTTGAAACTGTTCTGAAGTTATTTTCCTATTGTAGTTTTAAGCATTAAGCATTCCAAACTATTTGAGCAGGATCTGCCAGCCAGCCTCCTTTGTAGGAGAAGTAGTGTCACAAGAGCATTGCTCTTTGTTCATCCCCATCTGCTGGTAGGAGGAGATGTACCCACTTGTCTGGCCTGGCATAGGAGGGCTTGGAGATTAACAGGTGAGAAGTTGCCATTAAACTGTCATCTTGATGAGCAATTTCTCTTGTAATACAATTTGTGAATAGAGATTGGGTAAATGGGAAATATTTTTTTAATCTGTTATGAAACTCATTTGACAATGGTAATGAAAAGAATTAGAAACATAGGATTTACTGTACCTGATGATCCTATTGGACTGTCTAGTCTGGTATTCTGCCTGTCTAATTTAAAATAAAAAGGAATTTGAATCTTTCACACGTCCTGCATCACTTGATTTTTTTTTTTTTTTTTTTTAACACTTTCAAAGTTCATTACAAATATGGCGCTCTTACAAACACCCCTGTGAGATAATGGGGTGGATGAGTTAGTACGGTATTATCTTTGTTTGGAGAGAAGGAAACTGAGACAAAGAGCTGAAGTGTCTTTTCCAACATCACACTGTAAATTGGTGGCAGAGTGGACTTGGAGCGTAGTCATTTCAAGTACTTTGTTCAGTTTCTAGACCATACTGTTCCCTCTTAGTTCCATTCATTATCTAATTAAAAAAATTAACATTTTATAAATGTCATTTTTCACATTCGCTTTAAAGTGCAGTTTCACTCTGAACGTAACTGTATAAATGGCATTGTATGGCTTCATGTTTTTCTTTTATGATTTCTATTTCAGTTATCCTCCATTTATAAGTAAAAAGTTTTGTTTTGTTTTTCCTCTGACCTGCAGTACTTGTTCTCTTTAATTGGAATGTGAGACGAGCTGAACTCTTTATTTCTGGTAGTGATGTGTGAGAAACCAACATTCTGCAGCCTGCAACGGGGTTGTGCGGGTGTAACTGTTTGCAGTGTAGTAAAAGGCTTTGTTAATGAAGCACAAGAAGGAATAAAATTCAGCTCTCATTCTTAACTTTGTTGGCTCTGTTGTGCCAACAGGAGTAAAAAGCAGTAAAAACATGGTCTGCCACTAAAATCAGCAGATATCAATACAAGATATGAATACACAAGAAGCAGATCTGAGTAAGACGATGCCATATTTACAGTCATTTTGAAGTACAATTGCACTTTAAAAGTTTAGAGAAAGTTAGATTTTTTTCTAAGTTTAGGATTTGTTTAGGCTTTGATATTTCTGTCTAAGGTTAATGCCTTCATTTTAAGCCACGAAATGGGTATATTTTAAGTCTTTTTTTTCCAAAATTAATTTGAAAATGTAATGGGAAAGCTCTATAACATGAAAGTGACCTCATCAAGAACTTGCTCCTACTCTGGTTGTGAACTGAATACACGTTGTTGATAATGAAACAGATGTTGATGTTGAAAATTCTATCATTGCAAAGCAGGTACAAAAGAGGAATCGGAACCCTGGGTGACATTGACTGGGGTTTGTATCATACTCTGCATGGTTGACCTTTTCTTATGAGAGGTTCCTGGAAAAGACAGGGGAGGATGAAACTGGAAGTAAGTAAAAGCCATTCTAGGTGTATAGAGTGAGGCAGCTGGTATCGAACATCAGCTAACTTGTCTCTGCGTACACATAAACTGCATGGCCTGCACCGATTGAAAGTTGAACTGGAGAGGTAAACTTAGCCTCTGTCTACCCTTCCTTCCATCAGAGCACCTTGTTGTTAAACTCAACATCCAGTTGCATGGTTTCTAGGGATTTGTTTTGTTGCTTATATAGGTAAATATTTGGAAAACTATTCTTATTATACATGTTCATGAATTTTTATTATTTAACTTCTTAACAACAGGAAATGTGGGGGGTTATGATGCATATGTCCTTGGTATGTGCCATAAGTGCCTGTGTTGAGAGGCTAATAGTTTTTATTAAGAATATATATATTCTAAGTCTCCTGGAAAAGGAAAACTTCTAATTCTGCTTATATTTGAAACCAAGGAAATATCTGTCTTCGTCTCTTCAAATCTGGGAAATATTGAGTACGTCAAACACAGTAAAATAAATAAATAAATAAATAAATAAAATAAAGAAATAAAGAAATTTAAAAAGTGTTCTGTGGACTTACCACTATTTTGAAACATAGGTAAAGTTGCTACAAAAATACTAGACATTGTACCTATTACCTACTGTGTGAGAATAACTGCGTTATCAATACCAATGTGTAAACTTGTATATTAAGTCAAGCAATTTGCTGCTGTGATGGAAATGACTGACTTACTTGGGTCAGTGGGTGGGGCAGAAGAGAGATGATAGTTCACAGAATAACCTGTGAACTTTCACCCCTCTATATGGAAACTTGTTTCAGGGTCAAATCCTTGTAGCTGCCTTCTTGCCACGGTCAATGCCAGCCCTACTATTCACAACACTGCGGCCATCGAGGCCTAGGTACGTAAACATTTAAGGAGTTTTTAAAGTTCTTTACAACAAAACAGATTTTTAAAAGTTCTATTTGATAAGCTTACGACACTTAACAACTATTGTGTAATGATGATTTGAGACAATGATATTACAACTACTGCTGCTAAACTGTGTGGCTAAGTACCTTATTTTTGTTCATTTGTTTTTAAGAAACGCCTGTATCTGTTCTATGTGGATTTTCAGAGTAAAATGTGTCTGCAACTGCTGCGTAATAAAGTGGGAAAGCATTATTCATATTTAAAATATGCCTAAACAGTATTTGAATGTCATTACTATATTTACTTGTATTTTGTTCAATAACTAGGTACACTTGGCACAAATGTTGCTAGTTAAACAATTAACACTGCCTCCTTTCACAAGATAAGAAGAGATACATTGGAACCAAAGTAATGTGTTTAAAAATAAACGTTGGTTATCATTTTATTTCTTACACGTTTGAAACAGGTCAATGTTTAAAATTGCCATTTTTGACTTAAAGGATCTCATTAAAATTTTCTTAAGCTGTTTCTAGTTTGATATTTTGAACAAATTATGTGTCTAACTTGTATGTTGTGAACTCGGGTTTATACAAGCCATGTAAATGTATGTAAAGCTAAGGTGTATTCACTTGAATTGATCGTGAAAGGTTGTTAGAAATATTTTTGGAAGCTCCCAGTTATTTTTTTAAAATCGAGTGCTAACTTCAGGACTTGTTTTACTTTTCTTTCTTTGGATAGGATCAGTTCTTAAGAGCAGCCCCTGTAACTGGAGGAATGGGAGCCCAGCTGATGAGAAAAATGGGCTGGAGAGAAGGAGAGGGGTTAGGAAAAAACAGAGAAGGAACTGTGGAGCCTATCCTAGTGGATTTTAAGACCGATCGAAAAGGTAAACTCTTTCCTTAAACCTTTTAAAACACTATAAAACTGATAATGGTTTTCTTTCTATTATAGCAAAGAATAGAATGATCATAGTATATGGAAATTACTATAAAATATTACAGTAAAAATAGTTGTATTGATACTGGCCCCTTACACGCTAGCCTACATACATTTAGGCATGAGCTTAACTTTAAAGCCATAAATACTCTCATATAAGTCAAGTGGGGCTCCTCTTCCATTTAAAGTTAGACACATGCATAAGCCTATCTGCAGGATCAGGACCCTACTGTGACTTACATGAGCTGCCCAGATTACACAATTGGGTATTTTGCACATATACACAAACTCGGCAGCAGTTTTATTTCACAATGCATGCTGAGGTATGCTGTGATTCAGAAAGAACGTTTTCAGGCTCTTAAAGTTAAAATTTTAAAATGTGTTGCAAAATTCCAATTGACTTCAGTAGAGCCTGGATTTTACCCATATTGTTTCATAATGTGTATTGGTAAACTAGATTAACATTGGCTTGTAGTTTAAGTAGAAAACTAAATATTTATCTGTTGTTCCCTAACCTTTTTGAGCTTGCAATACATTACATAGATCACATTTAAGCTTACAGACATTTAGAGTAGAGTTTTCATTCAATCATAGTTTCACTCAGGAAAGAAACAAAGCACGTAAACTTAAACTCTATAGGCCTGATTTTCATAGATGCTGTTAAGTCAGTGAAAACTACAGATGCTAAAAACCAGACCCTGACTGTCCACATTGAGATTTCCCAATAGTGGAATGCTCTCAATCAAGCATTGAAAATAAGGTGTTAGAATCATAAAAATTGCCTGTGTGGAGTCAGGAAATGGAGATCCTCAGAGTCTCACTCTTTCGTTTTACAAGTATAAGAATGAGATCCTGTCTAAAGTTTATAGCTCCTTTAGCAGTCTATACAATGGCTTTATAACTGAGCGATGAAACAGTCCACAAATATAGAAAAGGAAGCCATGAAAACAAATGAGTTTTACATATTAAAGTGTCTAAACCTGCTTTACAACTATTCATTTCTGTCAGACATCTTGCCAGATTGGGGAGGGAGGGAGAGAGTTTGGAGAAGAATTAGTTGACAGAGGTTCCAGGAAGAACACTTTTTCTGGAATGCCTTCAACTCGTTGAGCTGCAGCACTGCATTGTTCAGCAGCTCTGTCCTCTAAACCTCTCATTGCTGATAACAGTTCTTTGAGTTTTACCTGGGTAATGTCACAGGCATCAGGGAAGAACTATATAGATCTATAAGCTAAACTAAAACTCCTTCAAGGTCATTTCTCTTTTTCTGAGCATCCTGCAGAATGTGTTATCTGACCGGCTCACATCCGTGATTAGGAGTACTAACCTTACTGAGTGTCTGGCAACCTCTGTGTGGTATCTGATAACATTTCTTAACATCTGTAGAGTTTGACATTCAATCCCAATGATTATTTATATTGTGGTAAAGCCTGAAGACCTGAACCAGGACCAGGGCCTTGTTGTGCTAAGTGCTGTGCAAACAAATAGGCAGATATGTTCACTGCCCCAAAGAGCTTACTGTTTAGTAAGATGGCCAGAGAGGTGGAGAAGAAGAGAACAGCATACAAGCAAAGTTATTAGTAAGATCTTAGTGAGGAGAGCTCTTGCCATGCATCTTTCCTTTCTTGGTATAGGTTCACCGACAAATATTGATATCCTTGCAGTGATCCCTGGGTTGTTTTAAAACTCAAAACTGGGAAAAAAAGGATTAAATTATCAGATAGATAATCCTACATCCCTTCAAGTCTGTAATCCTTTCCAACAGGCTCCCTAAAAAAAATCAAACCCAGATTGATAGGAAGAAGTGCCAAAGTTTCGCTAAACCGACATGGGTGCCTCATGTTAAGATCATGTACGCTATAAAGAGGCAACTTGGGTTGTTAAAAATAGGTAGCTGAAGTGATTCTTGTACATCGGGAGGGCACTGAAGTGCATTGGAATGGACTGATGCTGTTGTTTATAAAATGTCAAATCTGTGCCATGTGCTGTGCAAACCAATATGAAGAAGATGTAAGGGAAGGGTTGAGGACAGCCTTGACCAATGTGTGTGTGTACTGCTGAAAGCCAGACTGGAACTTTATCTAGAAGGGGTTAGTGTTCTGGCTAGAAAATTTAAATGGACAAAGTAATTTTCTTCTTCCCTTCTTATAAAAGAAAACAATTTTTGAAATCTTGTCTAAAGTTATTCGAAAATGGTGAGTGTTTTGTCTTCTGGGAATTCACATCCAGGAACAGTCCATTAACTATGTTCAGTAAAAGCTATTTTGGGACACAGCAACAAGGTGTGAATCCAGAGCTTGCCAGCCTTTCCCATGGCTCTGCACTAGACCAGCTACTCTTGGACATGGCCTGAACAGCTTCCAGCCTTACAGCCACTAAGCTACTCTTTTGCTCTGTTGGCTGCCATTAAGCTGTGAGAGCTCCCTTCTCAGCCTCTGAAAGGTGTAAAAAACACTGCTTCAATTAACCGTGGAAAGCAGAACATCTTCTTCCCGTTAGTTGGTTCAGAGCCATACTGCTTAAGCTGCCAGATGTGAAACATAATGTGCTATAGCATCCCTCCCTTCATTGTAACCTCAGTTTTGTAATTATTTCTTATGTAAATAATTTTCAACAAAATAAAGGAAGAAACATCAGAGTTGTTTGAATTTGGAGATAACTTTGGGGCCATAATCCCTTGAAATAAACTGTGTTTGAAGTTCTGAGGGTGAAGGTATGGTGGTAATGAGGATGTGAGCTTAAAAAAAAAAAAAAAAACACCAGTGGTGAAAAACTGCAGTATGTCCCCTTTACTCCCTTCATTCCCAAAAGCCAGGAGAGGAATCAAGTGGAAGGTAAGAAACAAGAAAAATAAAAGGAGGGGATTGAAGGAAAAGAAGTTCAGAGCCATTGTTGTTCAAATGTTTTATTTTTACATGTATTTAAAAGTGTCACTCGAGACGGAGAAAAGGGATTTTTGAAATTCATGAGGGTAAAATGTTTTGTTAAAGGAAAATGGTGGGTCACCGTACACATTTCCTTATGCTATAGGCAGATCGATTGTTTTATTTTACCCTTTAAAATCTTGGGATTGGAAGGTTGGAGTGGAGGACATGGCTCACGAGAGGATGTCTTGTACAAAGTAATTAACAGAATGAAAGTTTGATAGCTACTGCCTCAGAACTATATAGAATGTTTTTTTTTAATCACCTACTTATTTTTGTCCTTTCTCCTGAGAACAGACAATTGGAGCAGGTTAGGTTTTCCATTGACTTTCAGTGGGACTTGTACTCCTACATCACTTAAGCAATTTTGATAATCCCACCCTGTATTTCTGCTATAGGCTTGGTCTGTACTGAAAAGGTATATCAGCTTTGCTCTGTCAGTTAGGGGTTTGGAAAAAAATCACACTTCTGATTGACAAAGCTACGCTGACAAAACCCCCATTGTAGATGCAGCTTTATCAACAGATGAGTGCTTCTTTCGAGGTACCTAATGTTATTCAGGGAAGTGGTGTTCCTACACTGACAGAAAAACTCCTTCTGCAGTGTAAACTGCATCTGCACTGCGGTCTATACCAGCATAGTTTCTGTAATGTAGACACAGCCATAGACAATGCATAAGGCTAAGATTTTGTCATGGTTATTGTTTAATAAAAGTCACAGGTCACGGACAAGAAACAAAAATTCACGGAAGCCGTGACCTGTCTGTGACTTTTGCTGCTGCAGCTCCATGGTTTCCCCCCTCTGCCCATGGTGGTTGGGAGCTGCAGGGTAGCCATATTTCCCAAAGAGAAAATGGGACATCCCCAGCCGCTCGCCCAAGGTCCCGCCGCCCCTGTGCAAGGCTGTCGCCCGTCACTGGAACCTTAAGGAGGCTGTCAACCTTTGCTGAAAGCCTGCAAGGGCCCTGCTGGCTGCCAGCTCCAGCCTTGCAGCCCCTGGGGCTGAAGCAGAAAATGTCAAGGAGGTCTCTGGAATTCACGGATTCCGTGACTTCCATGACATAAACGCAGCCGTAACAATGCGTCATGTTTCTCCAGATGTGATTGACTTCCGTGTAAACGGCTATGAATCCAGACACAAGAAAACTCTCTGATCATTGTAAACCAAGAACAGCACATATGAGACAAGGAAGCCATTGTAATTAACAAATTCTCTCATACGACTAAATGACACTGTAGCGTGAACTATTATTGACAAAGATTTTTTTCAACAAGCTTGAAGTTCTTCAAGTTAAAAGGGAAATGTTTCAACTAAAGTACATGGGGGTGGGAGAGATGTTGAACATTGCGTGGCTTGCAGGAGCCCTGCACCTGTGCGTCTCTTGAGTTTTAGTTCAGCTTCTGCCATGCATTTTCCCCAAAGGTGACATGAGCAGTGAAGTACTGAGCTCTGTGAGGGGAACCTTCCTTAAGCACCTTCCTTAAGCACCATCCTTAACGTGCTTTATGCTTCCTGGTGACTGGTAGACTAGTTACAGTCTCAATGGAACAATTAATGGAACAAGTTGAGAAGAATGGCATGGTGTGAAGAAAAAGTAGTGTTGAAACGACGGGAGAGATTAAAAGGCTTTTGAGTGTGTGATTGTGCCACGGTTGGCGTTGTCATAGATATGTGTCATTAATGCATGCTGTGGGTTAATGGAATGAGAGAAACCCAGGCTCCAATAGCAAGAGTTCAGTGCTCAGATCAGGTCTGTAGGAGTAAAACGTAACACAAGATATAAACATGGTCCATATTTTGTTTAGGCCTTGTTGCAGTGGGAGAAAAGACACAAAAGAGATCGGGACATTTTAGTGTAATGAAGGATCTTTCAGGTAAGGCCTTTTTTTTACTCTTTTTAAAATATATAATTTAAGGTAACTTGTCTAGGAGTAACATTGGAATTAATTTAGAAATAAAATATGTTGATATATTTAAGGTAAACATCCAGTTTCTGCATTGATGGAGATATGTAATAAAAGAAGATGGTCACCACCTGTATTCGTATTGGTGGATGATAGTGGGCCTGATCATCGCAAACATTTTATCTTTAAGGTAAGCTTGAATTCCCTTTTCTGACATGTCTAGTACTCGGTTAGAAATGATAAATCTAGTATTATTAATTTCATTTTTTTGTATTCCAGTAGTGCCCCCAGTGTGCTAGGCGTGGTCCAAACACATAGGAATACAAAGTCCTTATTCTGAAGGGAGCTTACAGTTTAACCCCAAAATCTGCAAACACGTATGCATGTTTGTAACTATGAAGACGCTAAAAGCCTTTCTTCCCACCACCAATTTAAATGAGTTAAACCAATTTGGAGTCAAATCCTACCTGCCATAGTTCCATGAATAAGCTTTAGTGGAACGGCCCTTGTGAATAAATTGAGCAGGATTTAACCCTTTTTTATTGTTTAGTCCAGCTTACTCTTTCCACTTGAATCTTGCATTAGTGTTTGCCATTGAAAATGACTACTCTTCCGCTAAAGAACTGACAGAAATAGATCACAAAAACATATTAGTGTCTTCTCCGCTCCTTCTCTAGGAGAAAAATTCTCAAGCATTGTGGAAAAGATCACTGCAGGAGTCCAGGCCATAGCATCTTGTCCTATACTTAATTTCAAAAGTTTGCATATACAAAAAAGAAATTCAGGCATACACTTTTTCTGCCTTAATGGTAGTTTCTTATCAATTATTTTAATTTACCCACATCAAGCAAAACCTGGGCTCCGTAAAGTATTAAGCAGTATTTTAGAGCTACATTTCTGAACCTATCTGGCTCCTAAAATGGTCTTGGAATAAATTAGTAGTTTTAACAAAACAAGAGTTCTCGCACTGCTCTATGAAGTTTGCTAAACACTGATTCTGTTGTTGTCCCCAAGGACCAGATTCCAGAGAAGTGGGCCCACCACTCAGAGTGCATTGCTACTAATCACAGAGTTCAATCACAAGACGCAAAAGCAAACCAGCAGACCACAACTGCCTGGAGGGGATATAGGGAGAAAGAGATCTCTCAGCCACTATTAGGTCACCACCGTAGTCTTATTTAATAGATCTTTATTAAATACATTAACTAGTGACCTAATTTGCTTTGGAGCAGGGACTGTTTGTACAGTGCCTAGTACAATTGTACCCCATTCTTAGTTGTTCCTTAGGTACTACTGTAATAAACATGGTTAATAATAATAGACATCATATACTCATCCCCTTTGAGGGAAGCGGTTCCTTTCTGTATCACATGAGGGAGCTTTTGAATCCTTTTCAAAGGTAGTCTCAAGTAGCATTTGTTGATATGATGGTAAAAACACCAAAGCCCTGTGGGTGCAACAGTTTTCACTGGTGGAGCTGTAATAGTGCTAAATTACAACGGAAGTTTGCTATGTAGACTCCCATGGAGCCACAGTGTACCTGGTATAACAGGCTCTGCACAGGAAGCGGGGAGGAAGAGTTAGGTGGGGCAGGGTTTTTTAAAATACTTGGATCTTTGCATGCAGTGTAGTTATTGCCATGTCAGTCCCAGGATATTAGAGAGAGAAGGTAGGTGAGGTCATATCTTTTAGACCTGAAGAAGAGGTCTCACCAACAGAAGTTGGTCCAATAAAAGGTATTAGTTGGCCCTTTAACATTTTCCTAATATGTTGTCTATCAGTGTCTTGTATATTTAGATTATAAGCTCTTTTGGGCAGGGACGATCTTATTTTGTGTTTGCAGTGAGACTCTGATCCTGAGTGGGGGCCTTGGTGTTACTAGAATATAAATATGAATAACTTACTACATCTGAATTATACCCATATCTAAAACGACAGAAAGGGAAGTGAAGACACAATTTCAAGATGCAAAGTGTGCCAGCATGAGAGAAAAATGTAGAGAATGGGGAAAACTTAATGAGTGTTTTTGTACTTCGAATAATAGTGAAGAGTTCACAAATTGATGTTTTTGAGGAACCTTAATTTCCTCATCCTCAGTGCAGCCCGATAGTTTGTACTTGCTTGTCTTTCAGCATTAAGATCCAATGGAGTTGTTTATAAATATCATAGAGACTTCAGCGAGGACATGCAGGCATGTTGCAGGTGATGCTGGCAGCGGATTTTGCATACTTTTAATAGGAAGTTTGCGTATCGCTCTTTCTGGCTCTTATAAACAACTTTTCCAGTACTAGTAACAAACAACTGGTTAAATCTCTTATTTTATTGTATGTTTTTTCTCTTAAACAGGTGATGGTCAATGGGCATGAATACAGGCCTAGCTTTCCCAGCCTTAATAAGAAGCATGCTAAAGCCACAGCAGCAACTGCGGCTCTCCAAGCGATGGGACTTGTACCAAAGGACAGCATGCCCAATGCCACCATCTTCAGGAGTGCCTCACACCGCTAGATATTGTTTTTTATATTGACATTATTTCAGATAATTTTATTCTGCACAAGAAAGGTATTTCCCCGTTTCATGTTGTAAATAAATTGGTGATTCCCACGTTGTAAAAACTGTACAGACACCTTCAAGATTTTCTTTTGTACCATCAAAAATGTATTTAAATCATACTTAGTTTTTGGTATGTTTATATTGTTTACATTAGTGATGTAATTATTTCTTAAATGACTAAATTCAACAGGCAGACTCTGGCGGGCATCGGTAATCTAAACCCTTGTTTTAAAACTCATGCAATTTCTCTTTGAAACTCATGCAAGTTCTCTTCAATATGGAATGTTAACCCTTTCATACCCTTTTGTACTATCATGCAGTTTTCCCTGGTCTTGGTAAAGCTACTGTTGTAGTACTTTTGCCTATAGCCAGTACAAGGCTGCGCAGCTTATCGTAGTCTAGAAAAAGGCTGGTATGTACTGCTGGACAGATACTGGGCCAGTAATGTTACCCCTCCAAGAAGGTAGGTAAATTGTGGCACTGTTGTACAATGCTAACATTACCACTTCTCTCTGTCTTGTTTGGGGTTTAAGTCAATGGTGTACTGCAACTGGCCATATTGCTTACTTTTTAAGACTAAAAAGAAAAGGCAAATGACCTGGCTTAAATGAGAGGGAAGAAAGTCCAGCGATGAAATTGATGAGAATTGCAGTGTAAAAGTCTCTCTCCCCTGCATGTTCTGGTAAGGAGATATGAAATTGTCTATTCCAATCTCAAATTAACACACTGCCTGATGTTGATTGTATGAATTTGTGGTTAATGTGAATTTTAAGCTATAACAAATCTACAACTGGATGGGGGGTAGAATGATACTTCAATTGTTGTACCCAACTCAAGTCAATAAAGCCGCACAAGTTCATAATCTTAATCATTGGTCAGTAAACAGTAATTAAGATCTGTGCCAAAGCAGTAATTTAGAGAGTATGTATCAGAGGGGGAGCAATAGTGAAATGTTTTCAGTTGTTTATAAAGTTACCAAGCTAACTTTTGGCCTCATGTTTTCTGTGCTTGTACTCTATCACAAGATAAGGGTTTTGTTTTGTTTTTTTAAGTTTGATTCAAAATTTTGGCAGTTTTTGCTAACGAAGGTGCGTAGGAAAAATGGGCACTTTTTCTCTTTTTAAAAATAGCTCTAAACTGTTGACAGTAGGGGGTTTGCAGATTTGCAGTGGGGGAAAATAGTTCTCATATCTTACATGGCTGAGTTATAAATCTTAGAAAATGGCCTAGTAGTTTGCGCATGCCTAGTAGTTTGTATGCTTAATTATTTCTTTAAATTTTTTTTCCCCCCTCAAAGCTTGTATCCTGTCAACTGCACACACCTCCACAAATTCACAGGGACAAAATGGAGCTCCTCTTATGCATCAAGCTGTCCTTTGGTCTGAGGGGAAGGAGCTTTGCTCTAGGAGCCAGAAGATGAATTCTAGTCCCATTTCTTCCATGGATTAATGTCAATTCTCTATCCTTTGCACCTTTTTATTGAACAAAATACCAATGTCCCATGTCATAGAGTGACTGAAGGCTAGAAGTGTAGTATAAAGTCACCTTTGTCAAAGCTGGGAATAGAACCTAGCTGTCTAATATGGCAGATGAGTTCCATCCATGCTTGTCTGTCGGCAAAATACATAAAAATGTGTGCTTTGCTAGGCTATTTGTGAATTGGGACTGTTCCTCCGTAACCACCTGTACAAAGTGCTTTGACAAAGAGCTGAATAAATACTATAAAGGTAAAGCACTGCTTAAAAATAAAGTAGCATGCACGAGTCCCAACTCTGTCCCCTGCTCTATTAATTCACACTCCAACTCTGGAAGCCTTGTATCCAGTTCTCTGCTATCCTCTAAAAAAATAGTGGCAACAGGGGGTTGATTTTTTTTTTTTAAATTCTAGTTAAAAATAATAAACCCTATGTTCAAAGACCATTCATGTTGCAAAGTGAGACACTCAAATAGGAAATGCTTGAATTAAAGACAATGCACAGGTAAACTTAATTACTTAATCATGCTTCCTTCTCCCTACCAGGCCCCTAACCTCATTAAATGAATGAAGCTGTTGGTTATTGGGCCCCTGCTTCATTTGCTGCAGAAGTTAGGTCTGTAGACTAGAAGATTGTGGGAGGTGACCACTAAATGTGTGTGTGTTTGTCTAGTTGTCCACTTGATGCTTATAAGGTATTGTTTTCAGAAGTGCTCAGCACTGTTCCAGCTGTAGTCCATTGGAGCTGTGGATATACAGGATATATCTGTGAAAAATCATGCCCTAGTTCAGGAAGATGAGCTGTGGTTGGTTCCAAGATGATCTTCACATCAAGCTAGACTAGAAATGATTCAATGAAAACTTGTACTCTACTATAATGTGCAAAGGAACACTCCAATGTAAGAGGGTTCAAATTCACAAGCCCCAACACTATCCTTTTTGCCCAACACAGAAAGTGAACCTTTTCACAGGAGCTGGTTTAGGTTAAATAGTTCCATATAAAAGTCTTAAAGGAATAAGGAAGCACTGCAAAAGTAGATACTAGAATTAAGGTAACCTGTGCAAGCTTAGTTCTGCTTAAAGGTGGAGAAATCAATATAGATGGCAGCAAGTCCTCTACAACCAGGGAAGACTTGATACGCCTGATTTTAAAGTTTAAAACCTCTGCTTGTTTTAACAACCCTTTCAGGCATTTATGCATAAAATGCCAAAAAAGCATTATCACCTCTTTTAAAGTAACTTTCAACTAGTTAAACTGTTAGAGTTGTTTTAAAGTCATACATAAAGGCCTGTGCCTGAAATGCATCCATTTGTTTAACTCATTTTACCATCAGATTTGCTCATCTAAGTATCATAAAAAGTTAGTGAGGACACTTTATTAGAATTAAAGGTTAGTGATGTTACTGGAGTGGAGTGGTAGACCACCCCAGCCTACATGGATTGAGAACAATTACACAAAGCTAAAATTCAAGAGCTACAGCGACTTCTACTTTCCAACTTCTATGGGGCAGCCTCTTCACTGTTCTACATATTGATCTTAAGAGCTCATGATCTATAGTGCAGGAGCCTGTTTTCCAGAAATCTGTGTAGTAAAAAGCATTCTATGGCTCTTCAAGGGTCTGTGTCAGTTTCTTAGAGTTACTTTCAGCTAAAGTTGGAGGACAATATCCGCTATCTACATCAACCTAGAGCACTGATACTCAGACCTCCGTGGTTCAGAAGCCACATTAGCAATCAGCATTACCCAAAAGAGGTACAGTAGTGTGAATTCATTGTGTTTCTTTTACTATAGTACTACATATTGATATTTAAACAGTATGACAGGGGAAATAGTCATTTTGCTGTGAGGAAAACAAACTGAATAAGTATTATTTCATCAACTACAACTGGTTAATATAGTAAAAGCATCCTGACAGGTTAAAGTCACTTGTGGCTTGTCAGGTTCAGTCTGGTATCACTAATAGTGTACTCTTCATTGTTGAATCCTTTCAAAATGTACTCGTAAAGTGACTATTTACCTGTCAAGTGAACATCTTAGTCTGTATTCTGCCAAAGCTGAACCATTACATAACGAAACAGCAGATTGATATTTAAATTCTATTGCAGGTGGTGTAATAAATAGCATGTCAGAACAAAGCTATTCAGTTTGTTACTGAACATAAGTTTATTCAACAGATCTTACCAATAGCATTGAAATCCTTCCTTTTAGATGACAGCTGTGCTTCCTTTGAACTTTAGGTGCTTCCAGTTACATTTAGTTACTGCTAAGAATAAACTTTACTTGGGAGGGGTACCACTCTTTTTTGCTTTGTTTCATAGTGTAAAGGAATTAAGTTCTCACTGGTAGGTGGATAAGTGTCACAACTTTTTATACTTATATTAATTTCTCATTTTATATCTTTAATGAAAGGTAAAGGTTTATGATTACATATACTCATTTAGCTATCATGGTTTAAGCATGAGGACAACTACTGTTTAATCCAATCATTGTCTCTTTAATACTGAAACAAGTAATAATTACTGACCTCCAGTGTCCACTAGCATAGGAGCCACTTCACCTTCTGTAGAAACTAGAAGTGGTTCCTCTAACAGTTCTGTGCCTTAAAAATGGTGGAAATACTAACCCTCACTCTTAATTCCGAAACAGGAGAAAACACAAGATTACCTTGTTTATAAAACATTTTATTTAAAAACATTAAAGACAAATGCAGCTGTTGCAGGTTTTGAAAGAGGCAGCGTTCTTGCTGGACTGTTCAGAATATTTGTTTTTCTACTGGAAGTTGTCTTATGAGTGATGATGTGTGCAACAGAAGTTCTTTTCCACTACATCCAAAAGCTTTCGCAAGTAGGCGATTCTCCCCTCCTGGTACACAATAGCTTCTGTAGAGTGTTGACCAAAGACTACTAGTCTCATTTCATGAGCCAAAATAGCATACTTAGGATTTCCAGGTGTAAGCATAGTCTCTCATTTCTAGGAGTCGTATGGAAGACTTTCCTAATGTTGGAAGTTGAATCAATTGATCCAAGGTTTTAAGATGCAGTCCACACTTAGTGAGGTCCTTGCACGTAGTTTCCTGTGGAAATTCAGTTTCGCAAAAGGTGTGCAAGATGCATTTGTTTCAAACTACTAATTCTATTTTATACCCATTTTTGTGCCAATGACCAGTAGATACTGAAGAGCTGCCTAGTCTACCGGTGGAGTAGCAGATGGGGACTGGGTTAAAGCCATCAGTTTAATATACATGCTTTTCCACTGTTATGACTCGGAATCCCAGCCTCCTCCCTACCACGGATAAAACCTTGTAAACTGGTTACTCTAAAGTGTCCAACAAATGGGTGTTAGCCATTATCCCAAGCGAAGAGCAGTTTTTTCCCCCACATTCACTAGTCTATTGTTTCTAGTGATAAAAAGTACTAACCCTAACATAGAAGACACCCTTTCAGTCTACTTACCTTATTTAAGATTCTCTCTATATTAGTGTTAAACACTGCTGTTGGCTCATGGGTGTATAATACAGCAGAAAAAGCTCCCCTCTGTGCAGATTTGAGCAGCATGGTCAAAGTATGCAGACAATGAGGCATGACGGGACCTGTGATCTCCAAGCTAAATATATCATTATAACATGAGTGAACCGGTGTTTTCACATTGATGCTTCGAGCCTGAAGACAGTAAATTACATATTCAGTGTTTGACACATGAAGATTAGTGACAAATCTTATTTTTCATCTACTTCAACATTAGCTTTAATTCAAGGTTCTCAAAGTGCTTTATGAATTAGATATTAAGTTATTCAATAGCTCTACAAGGCATAAGCTATCGTATGATTTTATTATATAATATACTAAACCCTCATACACAAGAAAACTACACAATATGGTAGGTAGAGTGTGCAACTGCATGGGGAATGTAATTAGCGACCGTAGTGACTGGGGAAAGGGGGGGTGGGAGTGGCGAGTATAGTTTTAATCCTGTGTCTTGAAGGTGAGACTATGTACAACTAAGGCTCCAAATCCTTTAAATCTGTGCTACCAACCTGAAACCCCAATAGAGAGGTTTGTAATTAAACTGCTAATTCAACATCAAATTATACAGCACAAATGGCACCATTAAGAAATATCGCTAGAGGAGCAGTAACCACACAAAGATATGCGAAGGAACAAAGCCTTCCCTTCCTGAAGACAGCACCAGAAAGTCATTCTTTCCTTTGCTTTTTACCTTGAGCGTTTGCATTGTTGCACCTCGAAAAGCAACTGGGGACAACAGTGTTGGTGGGAGCCCTGCTTGAGGGCCTGCAGCAGCCACTAAACTCTTACAGTTTATCAAGAAGTTCAGCAACATGAATGTGTTTGTTCCTTTCACTAACGCAACAGATTCAGGCTTGTGATCCACTTGCACTTCATTTTTCTCTTTACGGCTATGTTGATATGGGTCAAAGGAAACATACAAGAAGTTTAAGGGCATCAAATGCACCAGACCAAGAATTAAAGTCAAGTAAAAATTCACTGAACAGCAGTCTATGCTAATTTACATTTGCTCTGGAAAGGTAAAGAACTCAAAAATAGCTTAGGCCTAAACTTTATTGAAATCATGAGGCAAGGAATGTTTTCCAGATTGTTTGTTTTGTAATTAAACAGGTCATTAAAGGAAAATTGTTTAGTTTAACAGCTCTTCAGGGAGAGCCTTTACTAAAACAGTTTTCTTGTGTTTATTAGAAAATTTGGAGTGTGAAAAAGTACTGTTCCCAGTTTTAGGTTTGTACTAGTACATTGTAAGTTTGTGTAGACAAATATCTTCAACCAAACCTTCAGCTTGTCTAGTAAGTCTTCCTACTGAACCATTCTGGGAGGTGACAAACAGCTTATGATCTGTAGGGGTGAAGTGTCGTTGATATCGCCACACTGGTCTGTACTATATAGATTACTGAGAAGGCAGTTGAACAAAGTAAATTTGACCTAGCTTGCCATGTATGGGTTTACAAGTGAAGTATGCTGATTATTCCTTATCTTGGCAGAAACAGGTGGAATTGGTTCTTATATCAAAATATAAAAACGCATCAAATACAGAGACATACGCCATAATAGGTTGGACATGGATGTGCAGAAATACCAGTTGACAGAAAACCTAGAACTGACATTTGTTTACATCATTTCATCACAGGCGCCCACCCTGTAGCTGTATAACAGGTACTATATTTCTGTTATGCTACATGGAATCTATACCGCCTAGTCTTGGGTAAAATTTATAACCAGATAAGCTTGAGACAGAAACCAGTTTTTCCATAAAAAGCAAATGTACTTTAAACACACAGGTAAGAGAGAATGCAGTTACTATTACTCTCAGCCTAATCAGAAGGCAGGTCAGTAACAGGTATATTTTCACTCATTACGTTTTATAATGTGATAGAATCTACATAAATATTTGGTACAATTAAAAGTGTAGTCGCTTAGTGATCCTGTAACAATATTTGCTGCTTTAAAAAAAGCAAAGTCGCAGTGTTAAAAGTACAGAAGGAGATACAGCATTTATGAACACTTACTGTAAAAAGTGTATCACTAACTGAAAATTCTACAGAATCATCATTATTGCACAAAAAGCATGAAAATTGGAATTCATTTGCAAATTGGATACAATTAACTTAGGCTTGAATAGAGACTGGGAGTGGCTAAGTCATTATGCAAGGTAACCTATTTCCCCTTGTTTTTTCCTACCCTTTCCCCCTCCTCAGACATTCTTGTTAAACCCTGGATTTGTGCTGGAAATGGCCCACCTTGATTATCATACACATTGTAAGGAGAGTGATCACTTTAGATAAGCTATTACCAGCAGGAGAGTGGGGTGGGGGGAGGTATTTTTTCATGCTTTGTGTGTATAAAAAGATCTACACTTTCCACAGTATGCATCCGATGAAGTGAGCTGTAGCTCGCGAAAGCTTATGCTCAAATAAATTGGTTAGTCTCTAAGGTGCCACAAGTACTCCTTTTCTTTTTGCGAATACAGACTAACACGGCTGTTACTCTGAAACCTGTCATTATTGCACAGTCATTGATGGACTACGATTTAAAAACCACAGACCTTCACAGAGAAATGAAGTACTCCAATGCATGTTTTTGATATAGTATATTCTGGTACTCAAAGGATACAGTTGGATAGAAATTGCATCTGGCTTTTTAATCTGGTCTTGGACTCCCATCTCCTCAAGCCAAGAGAAACTTTCATCATCACTCACTCCTTGTTCCCTAGGAAAAACAGATTCAGATGGTTAAAATACTCCACGTTAATATCTATTAAATTGTCTAGGCAGTGGCAAGTGCATTTAAATTCTAGACACAGACAGTTTTGTTACATACTCTCCATCTTCAGTGTTTTTGCCTGTTTCAGGACTGTTAACTTCTGTATCCAAGTTTGTTTCAGAGTTTTTCTGAGTCTTGCTCCTAGTTTCTTCTACCAAAGGTAAAGAAAATTCTATGCCTGAGTAGGAAAGGTAAGCAAATGAATGGTTTATATACATAAATACCATACAAAACTCATGTTCTAACACAGTTAAATCTTATTGGAAGGAACTCTGTCTTACCTTCATTTCTCATGGCTTCCCTTAAACCCCTGGTTGTGGGGGAAACAACAGCTGTGATCACATCACTTCCTGCAAGGCCTGCTGCACGAAACAGCACAGTAAATTGGTAGGTACAAACATAGAAATAGGGACACAGCTTGGCTTTGAGAAGATTATATAGGGAAGTAAAACTGACAGACCTGCAGATTAGAGGAAAGAGAAGTTATAAAATTAATGACCATTCTGTAAGACATTTTTTAAACTACTGCCACCTGCTACAACAACCACCTGGATCTCAAATAGGTTGATATAAAATACTCCATAAAATGTCTAGTTTTATGGTATTTTAGATAACATGCACCTTGTATGATCAGGTTTGAAATAGGTGGTCTTGGAACACCTAGGGCTAGATTTTCAGGAGTTATCATCCACTGTGCTGAGCTCTTTTGATAAAGTCTGATCGTGGGTGCTGAGCTCTTTTGAGAAGTTTACTCCTTAGTGTATTAATTCCCATAAAGCATTAACGGAAATTTACTAATAGTTTTGCAAAATTCTCTCAGATCAACAGCTAGGCTTGGAAAGGCATTCAACACAACAAGTTAGCTGTAGAGTCTTAAGACTGCCTATTGAGAGTATTCAGCTCCCTTTACTATGATAAAAGGATTTTATAAAAGCTTTGCATGTCTGCTTTATGTAGCCATGAGAAAGAGAGGTTGGTTACTACAGTAGGACTTCAAATTTTACAAACACCTATCTTACGAATGATCAGTTTTATGAACCATTTTTCCCAGGGGGTGGGGGGAGGGCGAGTTAGGGGGACAAAACTAATCATGAATGAAAGTGGTGTCTATGAAGAACAAGTCAGTATCTTTTCACATTTCAATGCATCAGAAGTTGCTTTGCAGTGGTTCGAAGGCCAAGAAAGCAATGCACCATACTGCAACTTATACACTGTACCTATGGTAATTTTGAGATGTTCACTTTTAAGACCTCCTCAATCCCCACTAGTTTGTAAGATATGGATTCTATTGTAGTAACTATTGTTCAAGAGTTGCCTCTGTATTTACACCTGTAGAAATATGGTGTCCCTGGTGATAAGCTGTGAAACTGCCTTGATAGAGTTGTATGCAGTGTTGTTATAGCTGTTTGGATCTCAGAATATTAGGGAGACAAGGTGGGTGAGGTAATATCTTTTATTGGACCAACTTCTGTTGGCGAAAGAGACAAGCCATTTCACCTCGAATGGTTCCTTGAAGTGTGTGTGTTAACGATGTATGCTAAACAATCTGTTCCACCTTGTACTTAGCTGTGTAGTAAGTTTTTCAGACCTGCAGAAGAGCTCTGTGTAAACTCAATAACTTGTCTCTCTCTAACAGAAGTTGGTCCAATAAAAGATATTACCTCACCTACCTTGTCTCTTTGATAAAGTTATGTCCATTGGGAAAGACAATGAGAGACCTCACATGAGGGTCATCAGCCTACTTTACACAAGGGAGTGCAATCCCCCATCTGACTCAGTTTCTTCCCCCAAACCAGAGAGGCCTGATGTTAATTAGAATTCCAAGGTAAAGAGGAAGGTGGGAGGACTGTCAGTGCAAACCCAGAACAGTTATCAGTAAGTAACCTTTCTTCCTAGAAAGTCTCTGTGCATTCCCCCTCTGGGAGATTAGCAAGCAGTGCCTCATCAGGATGGCAGACAGTGAGGAGTTTTTAACTAAAAAGGACTGTAGCACTGTTCTCCCAAACTAGGAATTGGAATACAATGCTAAATCCAAGGAGCAGTATCTGGTGAAAGTGCATCAAACTCCAAGTCGCTCCTATGCGTGACTCTACCCTGGGAACCTTCATAATGCTTGCTACTGACACGGTGGTGGTTCTCATGGAGTAGGTCTTTAAACCAGGAGGTACTGGATTCCTAGCTAATATCTATACATCTCCTTAACCAGTGAGAGTCTGTTTGCTAATGGGCTTTCTTTGGCATCTCTCCACATATGTGATTAAAAAACCCATTAGATTTTCGAGAGGCCATGGTCTTTTCTGGAGAACAAAAGAGCACCCTCACTACATCAAGGGTATGGAGGTAAGTTCCCTTGGGTAGGTATGGGGTCTATTACAAACAACACGGTGAAGGGAAAACATTGATAGATGGGAACCTCAGATCACCTTAGACATGAAGCTGGGATGGGCCTAATGGCCCACTTGTCTTTGACCACCAAACCTTTACACTGTGGTCCACAAAGCCCTAAACTCACTAACTCTCCTACCAACTGTATCTGCTCTCAGGAAGGCCAATTTGATCTACAAATGCTTGAGACACTTACACTAAAGGCACATGGGAAGGGCCCATTAGCTTTGTTAGACAAGATTTAGGTCCCACAACAGCAGAGGCTCCCTAAAAGTGGTGGGGGAAATGCATTCACCATGCCCTTCAGGAAACTGGAGATTGTAGGGAGAGAGAAGACTGGTTTGCCCTTAATCAGAGAAGAATCCAAGTTAATGGGCGCGGAGATGCCTGGCTCCAGAGAATTGTGGAGAAGAGGTGACAGTCGTGCAGTTAATCTCCAAAGCCCTTGTGGGTTGGAAAGTATGAAAGAAGAAGAGGGATGTTCCTTTCATCTCACAAGAGGGGCAGAAGTAGAAGATGAGCTTCCTCTTCTATTGCCTTTTCCCAACAGGCACCTGCGTAGAGGGGTATCTGCAGTGGAGGAGAGATTTGGAGTCAATGTTAAGGGCAGCAGTGCTGAATGAGGAGTAGGCTGTGTGGTGGTCAGTTCTTGTGTCATCGCCAAGGCGATGGATGCTTTCAGAGGCAGTGCCAGTTTGGTCTTGGGTGCTGCTTTTGATTTCCCAGCAGCGCTGGATAAAGGATTTGCTCCTAGAACAAGGCAGAAGAGATTCCATCTTGGGCCCACGATAGAAGGCAGCAGAGAGGCTGGACTGGCAAAGTGAGTCTTGTGTCAGAGAGCCTCAGCAAGAAGACTGGTCTAGGTACCTCCAACAGGGCCAGAGTATCAGGCTGTAGACATTGAGAAGCCAAATGAATCTGGAGACTCAAATGTCTCCCCATTCCAGTGTGGGGAGTGAAGGTGTGGGAAACTGCACAGTAGGTCATCGAGTAAATCTTGGTTCAGCTGTGGAAGGCACCAGACATGAGTGACAGTCTCTAGTACAATTTGGAGGTAGGAGGTACGCCTCTTGAAACCTTTATGGGGCTCTGGCCTTGACATGACCCTAGAAAGGGGCCAAAGGCTCTTGAGATAAGGGCAAGCTATGTATACTAAACTATCCTATCCTACTATACACCATCATCTTATTTTCTTGTAAGTTTGACTAAGGGAAGATCTAGCCTGAGGACACAAGCCAGGTCTGTTTGCTTTCTCTAGTGGTGGCAAAGAAACTGAGGCCTTTGGGGTATGCACGCACAATCCCTTATACAGAGTAGGGTGATGATGTCACCATCATGCGAGGTCTCTTTGAGGCACTGCTTTGAGGCAGTTCTGCAGCTCAACAGAAGGGATGCCACATTCTGTATTTGCAAATACAGCGACCCTCAAAAGGATAAATGTGAAAGAAAGCGTTTTCCACAGGAATGAGGACAACAAATACTTAGATTACTGTATTTTAATTTAATTATGTATTTGGGTTTACCAAATCCAGAAATTCGTCAGTTCAACTTACCACTCGCTCATTAGAACTTGTTGCAGTGTTTCATCATGTGACCAAAAACTAGTCTTTCCAGCTATTTTTCTATCTGCTCCAATACGAGGGAATAGCTGTAGCCATGGCAGTGAAGGGTGAAGCCAATAAATAAGACTTTGCTGGAATGCACAGCGGAGTTCCGTGGACAGCTTTGGTTCCTAGATTCCAAACACAGTGTTTAATAAGATTGGTAATATCTTTCTTCTCAGAGAGCTGGACAGTCTCCCTTTCCGGCACTTCAAGCATTTATTTTACACATAAACCTAAGGC
Organism: Chelonia mydas; assembly: GCF_015237465.2. Lineage (NCBI taxonomy): Eukaryota > Metazoa > Chordata > Testudines > Cheloniidae > Chelonia > Chelonia mydas. The sequence continues at coordinate 161,573,897 of NC_057849.1, read as the reverse complement.
CTTGTCTACTCTAGTGAATAGCCCCAATTCAGTAAGTGGTAGGCAGCAACTAGGGAACTGCACCAGTACTGTTTGCACCGTTGTACACCCAGTTGAAGGTATAAACCTTAATTTAAGAACTTCACAATTGTTGCAAACCCTGACTTTCCTTTTTCTGCAGTAGGTGGTCAGCACTGGTGCACTTACACCAGTTGCTCAATAAGGGATATTCCCAGTGTACACAAGAACTTAAAAAAAACCCCCAAACCCCAACAATAAATCCTCAACTCCCAGTATCTCCATTATATTTAACATGATTACAGGAGAATGATTACCTGTATGCTTTGTGGGAAATTGACTGATGTTGCTCTACAGTGCTGGGCAAATCCTTGAGCCTCTTCTTGTGCCTTTAAATGCTCTGCCCAAGTAAAAGGTTGAGAAGAAGTGAACAGAAGTCGAGTTTTAATACTCCAGTCTGCAGGAAATTCTGTGCTTGGTGAGGAGGAAACATCAGGTATGGAAACAGGTACATGAAGATCCTTACAAAATAGAAATAATGTAAAGTCAAAATACAAGAAAAATATTTTTCATCTAAAAACTATCAGCCAGTGTTTTTGGAAAGCATACAGAACTCATGCTTCAAGGCATAAGCCAACCACTGACATGGGTTAGGAGAAGTTTTTTCCTCATGGAAAAGGTTATTTCATAATTGGCCACTATGGGGGTTTCTTGCACTTTTATTTAAAGCACCTGATACTGGCAAGCACATAAGATACAGGAATTGATGGACCACAGATAGGAAAATTATGTTATATGAGCTCTGAAGTACAGTAGACCATGCAAAGCATGGAAGTCCTTGCAAAAACAACTTTTACCTTTATTACACTGGACAGAAGCATTCCTTACACATTGATTGCTATGACAGTAAATATAACAGCACCCAGTACTTAGTCACTGCAGAGGAACACACATGCAAAATAAATCTAATGAGAAAAGGTGAGGGAGGTAATATCTTTTATTGGACCAACTTCTACTGGTGAAAAACATAAGCTTTCGAGCTTCCACAGAGCTCTTCTTGTTCTGAAAGAGCTCGGTGTAAGCTCAAAAGCTCGTCTTTCCTACCAACAGAAGCTGGTCCAATAAAAGGTATTACCTCATTTACCTTGTCTCTCTAATATCCTGGTACTAACACAGCAACAACACTGCATAAAACTGGAAATCTAGTCAGCTTCAAAAAGTTAGTTTCAGGAATTACACCTTGCTTCAGTCGGTTATCAATGTTCGTAGTTTTACATTTTATTAATTTTTTTAGGGGTTTCTCTCTCTTCTGTTACAGCACTGAAAGACCAATAGGGACAACAGGGAACGTGAATGACTATACAAGCAGACAAAACTGTTTTAGACGTTTCTGTGAGAAGCGCAAAGTAAACAAATTTAAAATAATTTTTCTAATCTCTTTCCGCTACAGTAAATGTACATGTGTCAAGTAACAGTAGTAAAGATTTCAGAAAAAACATGAATTTTAAGTTGGTGTCAACTTAATACTGAACTTCAAGGCATTCTAAGAAAAAGTCCTACAATTGTAACATTCTAGTAATGACACTGAACACAAACCTACAGAAAAAGACAAAATGTAAGCTTTTTGTGCATGATGAAATGTTGAACACCCCAAAAACCATATTTATGGCTTCCTACATTGGTTAATGTGGTAACATCTGCTCTTTCAGAACACTCTTCTTTCCAGGTGGATTTATTTTCTTGAATAGGATCTAAAAACTAAAGAAAGAGTTATCAACTTAATCTAAAGTACAGCAAAGTTGAGAGTTAAATTGACAATTTTGTTTTAAGGCTGATCTTTAAGTGTAATTTCATGAGATATTTAAAACTGACCATTATAAATAGCACATATTAGAATATTTCACCCTCTGGTGGCAACAATTAAAAGGCATTTTGCAGATGTAAATACATTTGTAAGTTTAGTGATTTTCTTAAATTGTACTCCAAATGTATTGGAAAGTTTGGGCTCTGAGAGTCCCTTTCTTCAGCCAAATAGCTTGAGAATGATTAAAGATTGCACTACTGAATACACACATCCTCCTTTGTGTTTGTATAGTATGGAGTACACTAAATGAGAGCAACAAGCAAATTTTCCTGTTCCTTTAATTGTTTTATACACAGGCACAATACTTTTGTGCAACACCCCTCCCCCACAACCTTAACAGATAATCTAGTGGAACCTCCTTCTCCCTACCAAAAAGGGTTTCTTAAATTGTATAAAAAGTGGCTTTAATTCTACATATGACTGAAAGCTTTAAAAAGCCTTGTAAGTAGTTCACAAAACAGCATTACCCCACTAGACACTTCTCCAACCATTACTCATAATGGAGCCTATCTGGGGTAAAGTTAGATTTACAGACTAAATAGCCTGAAAGATAGGTACATGACACCAGGACAGGGTGTTAATTCCAGTAGGAGAATATATTTCTTTCCCCTTCTGAGATTTCACTAGGTCCAGGGGTATGCAGTGCTCTCTGGGCGTGGATTTAAAGTGGTTGACAACTTTTTGCCCACCAGTTTGCTGCCCCCCTTCTTTTGGGGTGGGCGGGAAGAGGGGAGAAAAGAGGGCAAACCAAGTGGCTTTGACTGAATTTTTTTTTTTTTTTAAAAAGGACAAAAGCAAAGGTGTCTTTTAGGTCCCAACCACCACTTGACTCACTTTTTTCCCTTCAGAGGGAAAAAAAAATTCCAACCAGGGATGGGATGGTATTTACTAGAGGTGGACTTTACTAGGTAAAAAGAAAAGGAGTACTTGTGGCACCTTGCGAATACAGACTAACACGGCTGCTACTCTGAAACCTGTCATTATGCAAGGCACTGAATTTAGCCGTATGGAGTGGAAATCTATCAACTTCATGTAAATTTGTTAGTCTCTAAGGTGCCACAAGTACTCCTTTTCTTTTTGCGAATACAGACTAACACGGCTGCTACTCTGAAACCTTTACTAGGTAAAATCACAGTATTTACTGCCCTAGGAAAAATTTGTTAGTCCCAGTTGACGGCATTTTCTATTTTAAAAACCTGTTTAGCTAATGCATACTACCTTATATTTAGTTTTAGTTACATATTCAAATTGTCAGGTTTCAGAGTAGAAGCTGTGTTAGTCTGTATCCACAAAAAGAACAGGAGGACTTGTGGCAACTTAGAGACTAACAAATTTATTGGAGCATAAGCTTTCGTGGGCTACAGCCCACTTCATCGGATGCATAGAATGGAACATATAGTAAGATATATACACATACAGATAAGTTATCTGTGTGTGTGTGTATATGTATATACACACACACACACCCCTTACTATATGTTCCATTCTATGCATCCGATGAAATGGGCTGTAGCCCACGAAAGCTTATGCTCTAATAAATTTGTTAGTCTCTAAGGTGCCACAAGTACTCGTTCAAACTGTGATTACATAAGTCACTATATTAATTTAGGGTTGTATAAATAAAAAGTAAAACTGCAATGGGCTTAATATATGTAATTATAATACTGAACATCAGAATGTCTGTATACACTTTGGTTTGGTATTTTCTCAAGGAAGTTGTACCTGTCCACTCATATTTCAGTTTTCAATATTATATAAACAAAAATCAAAAACACTTGATTGTATGAAAATGGCAATAATGCAGGGTTGTAGGCTAGAAGCATTAAGCAATCAGAAGCATGCAGAGTTTCAGACTATCAGTCCAGGTCCATTTGGCCATCCAGCATTCTGTAGCAGCTTTCTGAACCTGTCAGTTACTAATGGATGTACCCAAAGTTTGAAGAGATTCATTCTACCTTTACCAAACTGCTGGACCCTGATGCAATTCTTTCCCCCAGTTTCCTGATTTCAACTGGATTTAGGCCAGTATTTACCAGCACCCGGTCCTAAACTAGTTTTTCCTGGGAAATTGCCAGTGCTGATTCTAACCCCACTCCACCGCACCCCAAAACCTCCCATCATTTTTACAAAAATAAAGGCATCTCAATCAACTCTAGCGCTATCGATAATTCCTAGCTCTTTTTATCTGCAGATCTCAAATGGTACGTCAACACAGCCGTAAGAGACCAGTGGCACAGTCACACCTGGCCTGTGTCAGCTGACTCAGGCTGGCAGGACTCAGATTAAGAGGCTACAAAATTGCAGTGGGGATGTTTTGGGCTTGGGCTGGAGCTCAGCCTCTGGGACACCCTCCCCAGACCAGGTTTCAGAGCCTGGGCTCCAGCTCAAGCGTCTACACCGCAATCGTGCACCCCGGCAGCCTGAGGCCGGGGAGCCCGTCACCCTACTAGGGGTCTTCTACGGCATTGCAGACCTACCCAAAGGGCTTTGCAAAGGTCAGCCTACCACCCCAGCGGGGGGGAACCCAAAGCTCAGCGGGGGACAGCGACCAGGGGCACAACCCCGGGCTCCTGAGTCCCAGCCCACTGCTGCGTCCACTCGACCACACCGGCCCTCTCAGCGCTCCCCCCCCGTCTGCTAGCGGGGCCTGGGGAGCAAACCCGACCCCACCCAGCCAAGCCCCTGGGGGCGGGGGCCCTGTAGCGCGGGCGGGTCGGTACCTGCCAGAGGGGGTGTTTGGGGGTCCGGCTCCCCGGCGGGGGCCGCTGCTCCTGCAGCTCGGGGAAGCCCAGGGGGCGGTGCGGGCCGGTGCCGGGGCGCGGCGCGTTGTCCAGGCTGGAGAAGGGATTGCGCCGCCCGGGTCTGGGGAAAGGGCGAGGGGTGGGGGCCGGGTCCGCCCGGGGGCAGGGCGGGGAGGCGGCCGCCTCGCTCCTCCGGGCCCTTTTCCGCTTCAGCCGCAGCGTCTCCGGCGGCCTCTTGAAGCCGGGCGAGTAGCCAGGCACCGCAGCGCACATGGCGGGGCCGGGCCGGGCGCTGGCGGCGGGACCCGGGCTCCGAATTCTGGCGCGCAAAGCGGCGAGCCCCGCCCCGGGGCGGACCGGCGCCTCCGAGCCTCCCCCGGCCACGCCCGGGGCTGACGCGAGCGGCGACTCTCACTTCCCCCAGCGCTGCCTCCTAACGGCGGCCGACGCCCCCGCATCGGTAACATTTGGTTCACGTTTGAAAGTTTTCTTTGCATCCAGTCGATGCTTTTCTAAACGAATTAAAGCTTAAACCCTGGCGCCCAGAACAGTGGCTGGAGTAAGGTGTACAGTATACCCTCTAATTTGAATCTTGCATACACGCAGGACATTTGCGTGCATTTTATATTCACACCCTATGTGCACCTCACTTCTCTGACCCAGCCATAGGTATACCATCTGCACAGTGTACATACACCACACACAAGTGTACCTTATGCCAAACCCGCACGCCTACAAATACTACTCACTGTACGCACATCTTGTTAGTACCACGCACCTATATCTCACACCAGTCATGTCCTGAGGTGGGAGCGACAACTCTTTTCTTTCATTGCAAAAAGTGTTCACAAAGGGGTAATTTAAAATATAAACAGAATGATTTTTTTTTTAATTTGCAATTTCAAACTGGAATCAATGTCTATATATTTACGCTTTTGACCTGCAGGGAGTGCTGTAGGACTGATGTCAACACTGGGAGGGAAAAAAAATCACTAAAACTAACAAGATGCTGTTTTGCAACAATACTGCATTTATCCGATATGTAAATAAAATGGTTGGCATGGCCTGGGCAGCAGCTGTATTTATCCGATAATGGGAGTCTGGCAAATTCCAAATGCTTCAAACAAGATGGGCAGAATGTGAGCCTAATAAAGCTTTAGAAAAAAGGAAGGTCTACCTACCTACATCAAGCACCAAGGGAAACAGGCTGTACTTAAAGGTAGAGGGGAAAATGGTCTACCAGATATTAAAACAGGAGGGTATACACTTGTGTTCTTATATTATACAACCACAAATATTGTGTAGGTACTGGCTAAGTAGAAACTGTTTACTACTCCTTTTGCTTGTCATATACGTAATGGTACTCAAAGGGAGAATCTGGGTGCCACTTTTCACCAGCACAAGCTATTTTCTCCTGCTCCTGTTACACTTCTGCAGTTCTCTGTCTGACTTTATATTTCCAAACTGCACCAAGTTTTTCCATTCCAGTGAAAAGTCCAACCCACACTAATATTAATGATGATCTCTTTAAAGATATTAGGAAGACAGCTCACTCTTGCCCAAGGAAAAATGTGTATATAAGAGTAATACAGAGGAAAAAAAGAAAGATATATCAAAGCTATTAATTACAGGCTATTTCCACTGTAACCTTCAGGTTTACTAGAATGGTATATGCTAAAAGAAGCAGAAATGTTATCTAAAGGGATAGAACAGGGAGGAGTCTTTCACACCTGGGCCTTGTCTACACAAGTGATTTTCCTGGCATTAGTTTAGCACTGGTGCCACTGCACTGTTGAGTGAGCTAGTGCAGACCCAATGCAGACATTTTTATCACCATGTCAAAAAACCTACAGCCATTCAGAGACTGAGGCCACAGAGACAGGTGGATTCAACACTCCTTTGGACAGACTAAAGCAAGCGTATTGTGCTGACCAAAGCTGCTACAGGAATATCCAAAGCAGGATGCCATTTTGCCTACCAGGTCTTAAAAGGCCCTGCTGCCCCTCAGAAGAGAGGAGAAAGCAGTCAAGACAGCCTCATCAGGAGCTATGGTATAAGTAGCAGCTTAGAAGCCGAACTGGTTCTTCCTCCAAGAAAGCGTCCAGATCCACATCGGGCAGCACTTCTGACTTAGCAGACTAGACAAGGCTGAAAAATCCCTTTAGGAGCCTTCATCTTCTTTAGTGGAAGAGACTTTCAAGGGAGGACAACAGGAGCTGCTGGGTGCTCAACACTTTTGAGAATCAGGTCTCTTTATTCAGATGCTTAAATATGGATGTAGGAGCCTAGCTTTAGGCTCCTATTTTTGGAACTCTTGGCATAATAGCTACACTAATAGCTTTAGACTAATTTTAGGTTCTATACAAATATATCTAAGCTAACACTCCATATAGAAAGAGAATAAATTAATTTAATAACTGCTCATGTTGATGGAGGTGCTAAGGCAAAGGTGGGCAAACTACAGCCTGTGAGACTGTCCTGCCCAGCCCTTGAGCTCCCAGCTGGGGCGGCCTAGGCCCCAGCTCCTCCCCTGCAGCCTCAGCTCGCCGTGCTGCCAACGCTCTGGGTGGCGGGGCTTCGAGCTCCTGTCAGGCAGTGCAGCAGCGTGGCTGGCTCCGGCCAGGCGGCACAACTGCCAGACATGCTGCTCTGAACAGCATGGTAAGGGGGCAGGGAGGTTGGATAAGGGGCAGGAGGTTCTGGGGGGGAGGGGTCAGGGGGAGGTTGGATGGGGCAGAGATTTGGGGGTGGCGGTCAGGGAGCAGTTGGATGGGGGAAAGGTTTGGGGGTGGCAGTCAGGGGACATCGGGGGGGGCTGGATAGGGGGTGGGGTGCCCAGGGGGCAGTTAGAGGTGGGGGGGTCCCAGAAGGGGGTGGTCAGGGGCCAAGGAGCAAGGGGTGTGTGGATGGGGGGGTTCTGAGGGAGGCAGTCAGGGGGTGAGAAGTGGGAGGGGGCAGGCTGTTTGGGGAGGCACAGCCTTCCCTACCTGGCCCTCCATACAGTTTTGGAACGCCGATGTGGCCCTCAGGCCAAAAAGTTTGCCCCTGCCTGAGCTAAGGGATAGGGCATTTATATCAGCAGTTTATTGTACGTAGGGTTTCAGGGACATGCACATGCTCCCTAACGGTCACTTACTGCTTTAAAAGTCTCCAAGGACATATGTGTTGGCATGCCACTCCTACAATGCGGGTCTGTAGAGGAAATGTCAAGAAGGAGACTGTTCTGTCATTCAATAGACCTAGTTCATTCAAATTCACCAAAACAATTTGCAAAATGCTTCCCCCCAGCCCAATGTATGAGACCAACAGCTAAAATGTACAGAGTACAGTAAAAAACCAAACAAACAACAGATTGATAGTTCTAGGAACTAGAAGTCTCTCAATTCTTTTTTTTCCCCTTTGCAATTTTATTGTTACTTTTCTAGTTTTGTTAAACCGATTCCAGTTTTGTCATTACATTTTTATTTCCATTCCCTCTGTTCTCGCTCCTTTTATGTTTAGGCATTGAAACTGAAATGAAAGTGGCAAGAGAATAAATAAAATACACTACTAGATGTATCCTGGGTTCAAGACTGATTTCAAATGAGAGAGATCAATGCCTTAATGTAATTTTACATGTGTATGTTCTGTATGAACCAGCACCTGTTCTCAAGCTTGCATTGTATCATAAATGGAAAAATTTGATTTTTTTCCATACTTCTTATAATCTGCATTATAGGATATACTGAGGACATGTGATAATCCCAGTGATGAGAAAAACTGACATATTGTTACAGTCAAGAGAAAAGGTGGGTGAAGTAATAACTTTTATTGAACCAAATTCTGTTGGTGAGAGAAATAAACTTTTAAGCTTACACAGAGCTCTTCTTCAGGTCTGGATAAAAAAAAAACAAAAACAAAAACAAAATAATTCCCAAATTTGAAGCAGAACTCTGTGTAAGCTTGAAAACTTGTTTCTTTTGCCAACAGAAGTTGGCCCAATAAAAGATATTACCTCACCTACCTTGTCTCTAATATCCTGGGACGAACGCAGCTACAACAACAGTATACTGTTACTCAAGATTAAGTCTAACAATGTAATACCTAGATTTCAAAGGGCTAGTGCTCACAGTTTGAACCATCCCCTCCGACAGTGATATTTAAATTAATAGAACAGTTGGTGCTTCAGATCTCAAGCAGTAACAAGCAAGGAAGCTGTAGGCCTCACTGAAAGAGCTGTAGGTTTTTTCCTGGAGGATGGATGCTGATGTGCGTGGTAGTGGAAAGGAGAATGGTGTTGGACAAGCTGATTTCATCAACATTAGCGTATGACTAGTTAAGATTAAAGAGCACAAGTGAAAGGGTGTAAAGGAAAGAACACAAAAGGTGTTTTAGGAATGATGTCAAAGATGGAAATCCAGTTTACATTTCCTACTCTTTAGCCATATAAAAAGGAACAAGTCTATGTGCAATAAAGTGCACTGAACATAAACATGAATTGAACACTAAAGCAAAAGACTGACCTCATATCTGTGTAATCTTAATTTTATAGCTAAATAAAAGTGTGATGTTATGAAATGGTCATAGAGCAGTAATTCAAATCTTAAAGGGACATGATTAACTTGAAAACAAATCAGTTTGAAAAAAAACCCGTTACAAATTGTGCCTGCCCCTAGAATCCCTCCACCAATTTTGCTAGTTTTACTACTACATTTTCCTATTTAATATTTTTCTCTTCCGTGTTTAAAAAGAGTATGTCAAAGACTGAAGCAGACTATTCAGGTGCTAGCAAATGCAAAAAGTAAAACTGAACAAGCAGAAAAAATTATTTTTTCTCGAACTCCAAAATAATTTTAGATGTTACTTATAACAGTAATAGGAGGGAAAAAAAATCAGACAGATGTGATTTTTAAGTTAATGGTATCTCTTTAGAGTTGTTGATGGAATCATTCTATTAGATTTGATTCAGGGAAACTAAAAGTCTCAGTACCAAAACATTCACAGCCCAGACACTAGTTACAGAACTATTTGAAGTTGCACACCAATTTACTTATCAAATATATTACATATCTGTCTCGCAGTCTTGGAAACAAGGAAATTGTGCTTCAGAATTGGATGACTTGTCTTTTTCTTGCTTGATTCTTCTGAACTATTTCCATAGAAACCTTGGCTTCATACAATGGGACTGGGTCATCCAACTGAGGCCTAAAAGGGAGCAATCTGTCAGAAGTGTCTGGTGTGCATGCTCAGATCAATAAGAAACATTCCAATACTATTGCTGTAGACTTTACATTTTACAATGTAAACTTTACTCCTTAAACAAAATGAAAATGTTATAGCTGCTAGGATCCCTGGAAGAACTGCAGAGCTGTAAAGCAAACAGGAAACACAAGTTTAATTCAAGATAGCCTGAATTTCTTTTTGGCAGGGGGGCGGGCTACTCTTCCCACTCTGTGTAAGCCGTGAGGGATCTCCCTTTTCCCCCCCCCCCACTTATGGCAGTCTCAAATTCTATTCACTCCATCATTCTTCTGACAGAGGAAGCCTAGAAAGATCTCCATTTAGAGCCAGCAACACTCTTCAGTCAGGTACTGTTGAGCACCACAAGGTATTCTCTCCCCACAAGGAAAGAATGTGCTGCCTCTGCTGGATTTCCAGACAGTGCTGATCCAGGGAGAGAAAAAACAGGAATTGGACCCAAGTTTTCCATGTGGTAATGCAGCAGGCTAGCCACACGTATAGACCATAAACAGTTTCATATAAATTATTCAGTAAAATTTCTCATAACGTAGTACTTTGAGTTGACAGTACAGGTGGCAAGAGTTTTCTGAAGAATAGTTATTTCTCAGGTTAAAAACTCAGTATTAATCAGAGAGTTTGTTTTCACTATGGTACTTCTGTCTTACCTGAAAATACTATTTGATAACTTTTCCATTACATCTTCTAAGATACGTATCTGAGAGGGCTGTTAAGGTAACAATATATACACAAGAGGCTGATCTTTAAGTCCACAGTTCTGCAATTAGACTTGCCTGGGGCAGATCCAGGCATCTGTGCAGACCTCCCAGGGTCAGGGCTTAGATGAGATGATTTAAAGACTGAAAATAAAGTTAATCTGAGGTCCACGTTTGATTATGTGTTACAAATTATGCTTCCTAAAACAAAATAAAGAAGGCAGGTGGACGAATGTATCCTCTAACAAATACAACAGCAGTTGATCTGCCACAGTACCTAGGAGTTCTAGTGCTGTATCATAAATTTTAAAAATAAAACTTTTAAGTTTTACATTATCTGTATGGTGCTACAGCACTAGTTACAATGTCCATCATTAAACAGAGCATAGCACTCTTTGGAGAATAGGTATGACAGGTTTTGGTATGAGTAATCTGTATGAATGATGGATAGCTATTTGTCTGAGGTAAAAATCAAGGGAGCAGAAGAACATGTGAAGCAGAACATATGGATAGTGCACAGTGCATAAATGCTGTGCACATTTTCAAGAAATCTATTTTATTTGAACTAATCAGCAATACTCATATCAATGGGAAAAAAGAGGGTTTTACTAAGACTGTCTACTTTACAGACCTTATAGTGGCACAGCTGTACTGTGCAGTTGGGCCGCTGTAAGGTCTCCCATGTAGCCGCTCTATGCCGATGGGAGAGAGCTCTCTTGCTGGCATAATTAAACCATCCCCAATGAGCGGTGGTAGCTATGTCAGTGGGAGAGTGTCTCCTGCTGACACAGCGCTGTCTGGACTGGTGCATTTGTAAGTAAAACTTATGTCAGTTGGGGGGTGTTGTTTTTTTCCATACTCCTGAGTGACAAAAGTTTTACCGACCAAAGTGCTAGCAGAGTCATAGTGGTAGTCTTCAGTATTTTTGTCAGTCACCAGAAAATGTAACTTGGATTCATTCATTCAATTTTAAGAGTAGTCAATTTAGTATTCAAAATGTAAGCCATTTCAACCTGATCTCCATGTGATCTCTTCTGATGTTTTTTTTCCTGCAGTATGTTCACAGTGCCCAGATCACATACATATGTTCAATGTTTCTATATAACAATTCAAGGTAATGCTGTTATTCTGTTTGAACAACCTGTGGTAAATAAAGTATGCTCCTTGATTACAGGAAAACATAAGAGCTGACAAAATAAATCCTGTTTGTTTAGTTAGTTTAAGAGCTAAGAACACAAATTGTATTTCTCAGAATTATTAGTCATTTTTAAATCAGGAAAATTAATAGAGCTACACTGAAGTGGAATGTCAACAAATAACTTTTTAAAAGGATATTCATGATTACTTGCTTCCCCACCCTACACATCAATGTTCATGTAAATAAGCCTTTTGGTGTGCTTAACTTTGGTTAAACTATTGTGCAATTTAGTTGGGGGGAGGGGGACTTCCTTTGCCCCAAGAGTCTCAATGTAGTTAACTCCCTTTTAGAATGCAGGAACTTAATCCTTACATTCCTGTTCTGCTGAACTGCAAAAAATGATTCAGCAGATCTCATGATCTGCAGCGCTGTGCAGAAGCAAGGAGGGACCTTAAAAGCATCATTAAATTTGCAACAAAAGGTATAGCTATTGTTTTTTATATAAAGAGCCACTCATCTCTCCAGCAGCGTGCGCACACACACACGCACACAGCTCAACAGAATGTAGGTACATAGAATTTGCAAATAGGGTACAATTTCTTAAAGTACAGTTCTTATGAAGACAAAATAATAATGAGTTATTAAATAGTTCAGTTTAGTCATTATAATGCAAAACTTAAGATTTGTAGATGAAAAAAGTAATGCCTAGAAGAATGGAGAACATATACTCTATCATAAGCTGGTTTGTTTTTAAGCCCCCTCTCCCCCAAGATGGATAAGTAAAAATAGAAAAGTTTTATGACTCATTCATAAGCCGACCCTATAATTCAGGGGTCGGCAAACTTTGGCTCCCAGGTCATCAGGGTAAGTTGCTGGCGCGCTGAGATGGTTTGTTTACCTTGAGCGTCCGCAGGCACGGAGGTAAACCTAAGTAAACAAAGCATCAGCTGCTTACCCTAACAGGCCGGGACAGCAACTGGTGGGGAATTTTTTGCAGGGGTGGGGGTGGGGGGGGGTGAGAAGCTGGGGGTCAGGGGAGTAACCCACATGACCCCCCCCCACCCCATCCCTTCCCTTCCCACCTTATCTGGGGAGGGCCAGGGAAGGATGTCTCTGGCCTGGCTGGAGCTGCTCTGGTGGGTTGGGCAGCGCAGCCGCAGCCTGCTCCGCTGGGCCAGACCGGGCAGCATGGCCGCAGCATGTTCCAGCGGGCTGGGCCAGGTGGCACGGCTGCAGCGTGCTCCAGTGGGCCGGGCGGCGCGGCCACAGCCTGCCAGCCCTAGAGCTGCAGCTGCTTCAGAGGCTGGGGGGAGAGCAGCATAGCCAGAAGCAGAACGACTCTGGCCCTGCCTCTTCCCTTCTGGCTTTGCTGCCTCTCCTTGCTCCCTCTGTTGGGGAGAGGGGCTGTGTCCCACCTCTCCCTCTCTATACCCGTTCATAAGCCTACCCCCTTCTCTGATGCTTCCCTTTTTTACTAAAAAAAATTTGGCTTATGAACAAGTCTATACGGTAAACCCTACTATCTAAAAGCATATAGACAAGATTTGATTTAAAGGTGCCAGATTCTCAGCTGGTGTAATTCAACACAACTACATTGCCTTCTATGGGGTTATGCTGATTTACACTGGTTGAGGATCTGGGCCCTAATATTTTACTTTCTTCAAAATATTTGTTTTAGTTTTCTGTTCTGTTTTTCCCAAAGTACAGTAACTCCTCACTTAATGTCGTCTCAGTTCGTGTTGTTTTGTTGTTACATCACTGATCTATTAGAGAACATACTTGTTTAAAGTTGCGCAATGTTTGCTCATAACATTGGTTTGGCTGCTGCCTGCTGGCGGGTGGGGGCTTGGAACCAGGGTGGACTGGCAGCCCCCTGCCCCTCCCCCCCCCCAATCAGTTCTCCTCCATCACCACCCCTAGCACTTCCCATCTGCTGGCAGGCCCCACAAATCAACAAATCTCCCCTCCTTCCCCGCGCCTCCCGCCTACAGCAATCAGCTGTTTCACGGCGTTCAGGAGGCTCTGATGGGGAGGAAGGAGAGGGGAGGAGCGAGGACACAGCACGCTCAGGGGGAGGGGTGGAGTGGGGGCAGGCGTGGGGCAGAACCAGGGGTTGAGCACCCCCTGGCACTTTGGAAAGTCAGTGCCTCTGCAGCTGTGCATGTGCCATCTGGAGAAGGGAGTGGTGTGCTCTAGTGGGATAGCGTGGGTTCATCATCACATTCAGTTTCCACAGGGAAGTGTTTGCAGCCACTGCCGTGTGTCTATTGTGTCTCCTCCCTCGGTGCTGACTTGTAGAGTATGAGGCTATATTAACAATAATGTGTTATCCCTTGAGGGCTCAGCTGAGTGCCAGTTTATCATTTAGCAGCAAGGCATTCCCTGGGAACTATCCCAACTGTATCAACACAGTTGCTTTAGGAGAAGCTCATTAGCAGGTCCCCAGACAATCCTCTGATTAGAACTTGTTTAAAACGTGTGCGTGTGTGTGATCGAGCTATATGTACGTATGTCTTGTCTGATGAAAAAATTTTCCCTGGAACCTAGCCCCCGCATTTACATTAATTCTTATGAAAAACTGGATTCGCTTAACAGTTTCTCTGAAAGTCGCATTTTTCAAGAACATAACTACACCTCTACCCTCATATAACGCGGTCCACGGGAGACGAAAAAAAAAATCTCATCGCGTTATAGGTGAGACCTCGTTATATCGAACTTGCTTTGGCTCCCCCGTTCCGACTGCTCCCTCCAGAGACCCCTGTCCCTAATCACCCCCAGGAACCACCCCCTACCTAACCCCCCTGCTACCTGTCCCCTGACTGCTCTGACCCCTATCCACACCCCCTGCCCCCCGACAGGCACTCACCAGCAGTTGCGGGAAGCAGAGCAACGCGGCCCCAACCAGTTCCACTCCGCCAGCTCCCAGCCGCGGTGCTCCGCTTCCTGCCGCTGGTGAGTGTGGGGAGGCTGGGGAAAGGACGCCCTCCGCACTCACCGGTGGCAGGAAGCGGTGTGAAGCGGCCCCAGCCCACTCCGCTTTCCTTGCCCTGGCCCCAGCCGTGTCGCTGTGGGTGGTGGTTGGGGAAAGGTCCTGCACTCACCTGTGGTGGGAAGCGGAGCGTCGCATCTAGAAGCTGTGGAATGGAGCGGGCTGGGGCCGGGCTGCTCTGCTTCTGCCGGTGAGTGTTGGGGGGATCCCTTCCCCCAAGTGACACGGCTGGGGCTGGGGCGAGGGAAGCGGAGCGGGCTGCTCCCGGCCCCCCACTAATCCCCTGGGCCACTCTGAGACTGCAGGGCCCCTAAAAGTGCCCTGCCACAGCTCCTGCCTCCCAGACCCTGAAGGGGGTGGGGGGAGGCCCTGACCGCCCCCAAGACCCTCTGCCCCTTATCCAACCCCTCGGCTCCGGCCCGGCACCCTTAACACGCTGCTCAGAGCAGCGTGTCAGAGCTTTACCGCGTTGTATGCGAACCCGTGTTATATCGGGTCACGTTGTATCGGGGTAGAGGTGTATAACATTAAGCGAGGAGATACTATATACACTTAGAGGGAATCTACATAAGAAGTGTGGTCAAAGCAATAATGATATATATATGAAAGTGATATTCCAAACAATGGTTAGGATGTTTCTGAAGTAGTAAAACATTTAACCACATGGTTAAAATTTAGCATATGCTTAGGTGCTTTGTTAGATCAGAGAATATACTAGTAGTTTTCTCATAATTTTTCCCTCAGGCAGATTACTGGTTAGTGTCTAAAATCACCATTAAAGGATATAAAGATACTTCCCTTGTTGCACATTTGACAAATTCCATACTTCATCATTCAGAAAAGAGACTGTGGCTCCCTTAAGGAACAAGCAGTGGCTATCTGGAGGGTCCAGCTTAAACAAATTAATAGAAACATCAATACATTTTCTCAAATGAAAATGGTATGAACCAATCAGATTAGTGGATGGTTGATTTATATTTACTGCTAAAAGATGAAAAAACCCTTCCAAATCTATCAGAAATTAACTGATTCATAATAGTCACAACAGTGTAATTTTTTTTAAAAAATGGTACATATGACTGGCAAATCAATTCAATACTTTGAGCCAAACAGCATGAACCCTTCAATAATGGTGTATCCATGCTATTATAGTAATTTCTTTTCTACACCATCACCACTGCTCATAGAAATAAAGACATTTATTAATGTTGTTGCAGGATAAATACTTTCTGCTGCTTTGGAAATAAACATCAAGGTTTGTGTGTGCACAAACTGATTGATATTATTTTAGCAGTGGGAGACCATTCATCTGAGAGACAGAGTTCTAAAATACTTTGTGGTTAAGAGTAACTTGCAGTATTTTGTCCTTACCTGGAGGTTTTTCTCTGTGGTTACCCAGTGTCCTCCAGCACTAAGAAGTGTAATGATATCATGTTTGTGTGGCAGCAGTTGCTGTTTTAATGTTGACTCATCTTCTTTACTGTATAATCTCACTTAAAAAAAAACAAAAAAAGGAATAAAGTTATGTACAATGCCTAACAAAATAAAATTTATGTTCAGTTTCCGCTTTATCAGAAAAATAAGTTTTGCATGTATAAGAAACAGAATCTCATGAAGATTTCTCACTGAAAAGCACCTGGTTTGTACATTTTACATTTTCCTTATTCTTGTTTTTTCAGTTCAGTCTTAAATTGACTCTAAATGTATTTTTAATGGGGTGAAAAACTGTTTTTGAGATACACAGTTTGCAAATCAGTGCTGTAGAATACAGACAAAAACAGATGCATGGCAGTGATTTAAATACAGCTGAAAATGTTTTTAGTTAAATATATGCAAGAGCAGAACCTCTATGAAGCAATACCAGTAATATATATTCCTTTTAATAAATAAGAGCTCAGTGGAAGTCTTTCTAGAAAGTCCCACAAATGTTTTAAAATACCATTAAATAGTAAGAAAGTTTGTCAACTGTAAAGCAAGTAGTATTCTCAGCATAGGAGGTTTATTCCTGTTCACTCTGGGCTTTCATTGCTCATGCAAGGTGCTGACTGACAGCACTGGAGATTTATGTCCTTACTTTATCCACTAAACAGCAAAAACAGTGGTAGTACAAATTTCCTCCATGCTGATTCCTTTTCAGTTATTTCAAACTAAAAAAAAAAAAAAAAAAAAAAAAATATCGGGCAGGATTTAGAAGATGAATTTTATTTATTTTAATGATCAAAAAAGTCCCAGTTTTAGTCATTCAGCATCATATACTGTCCATGGGAAATAATTCGCAACATAACTGTCTAAGGAGTTTTGTTTAAAAGTAGCAATTAGTAAAATGTTCACTTAACAACTATTACTAATCTGTATGACTGTGCAGTAGTATCAGATACTTCCATTAAAGGGTGACATGATCGCATACGCTTAAGGAGGTCTGGCATTCTACCCAGCAGAGGCACAAGTACATTTGCACATTGTGGGAGAACAGACACACAATCGTTGTCTATTATGTAGGTGTGTTTTTAGTTGAAGTGTTTTGCAATTTGTCACAATTTGCAATATATTAAAAATATTTAATACCACTCAGCAGAGCAATTCTGTAGCAGTTACAAACCTCCAGCATCTAGGACAATATCCACTCCCAGCCCGCCTGTTTCCTCCAAACAGCTTTCTGCCACATCAGTCTTACCATTTGAGACATCAATGACTCGAGCTGGACAGGACAGGAAGTTTGGTCAGTTACAGTAAGAATCTAGAACTTAAACCCAAAGCAGAACACATGCAAATGGAGTTTCTATTCTTTAAAATGAGCTATGAACAAAATTGCAGCAAAGCAAAGAAATCCAGCAGTTTCTAGTCTCCAAATTATTTAAGACCAGTGACTGAATTTACTGAAACCAAACCACTAAAGTATATTTAACAGCATTTAAGCTCAAAATGAAATATATAGTGGTGTTTATGACAGGACAGCATAAAAAAAAAAAATCTATCCGTGATCAAAATTAGATTATATTAGGATTCTGAGGTAGTTAGCTATACCAGGGGTTCTCAAACTTCACTGCACCGAGACCCCCTTCTGACAACAAAAATTACTACATGACCCCAAGAGAGGGGACTGAAGCCTGAGTGGGTGGGGGAGCGAAAACAGAAGCCCAAGGGCTTCAGTCTCAGGCAGTGGGCTTGTAATCTGAGTCCTGCTGCCCAGCACTGAAGCCCCCAGCTTCGGCCCCCAGCAGGTTTAAGCCAGCCCGGGCAACCCCATTAGAACAGGGTCACAACCCACTTTGGGGTCACAACACACAGTTTGAGAATCACTGAGCTATACTATAGAAGCAATATGGACTAGAACAGTGGTCCCCATAATGTGGGGTGCGGAAGAATGTTCAGGAAGGTGTGGCTGGGCCTGGGCCAGCCTACATGGGGGATGGGTAGGGAGTGTCTCAGCCCCACTCTGCCCCCTGCTTGGCTCTGGCCCTGCCCCCAACGCCACCTGCGGCCCCACAAGCCTGGCTCCCGGCCCCTGACTGTGGCCTGGCTCCTGGTGGGGGAGGAGGAGAGAGGGATGCGGACAGGTTCCATTACGGGTAAGGGGTGGGGTGGGGGGGATGTGTGACAAAAAATATTGGGGACAACTGGACTAGAGGAATGATTGGAAAGTCATCATTTTTAATATGGTTGTGTCATTGACTTGCTTTGTGGTTTTGAGCAAGTCACTTCATAGCATTGCATCATTATCCTCATCTAAAATAACCTTGCAATAATGATAACACTTAATTACCTAACAGAAATGCTGTGAAGGTTAATATGTTACATTTTTGTATATAGCTTTTAACCTGTACGGTGCTATTATACAATATTGCATTAAAGAATGCTTTCTGGCTTTCTTTTCAAAGCTTTATTGAAGAAAATGGTGTTCATAAGGTTTATGTTGCACCAACTATCCAGTAGCTCAGGGGTGGGCAAACTTTTTGGCCTGAGGGCCACATCTGGGAATAGAAATTGTATGGCGGGCCATGAACGCTCACAAAATTGGGGTTGGGGTGTGGGAGGGGGCAAGGGCTCTGGTTGGTGTGGGCTCTAGGGCAGGGCTGGGGATGAGGAGTTTGGGGTGTAGGAGGGTGCTCTGGGTCTGGACCGAGGAGTTCGGAGGGGGATCAGAGCTGGGGCAAGGGAGAGGCTCAGGGGAGCAGGCTCTGAGCGGTGCTTACCTCAAGTGGCTCCCAGAAGCACTAGCATGTCCCTTCTTCGGCTCCTACGCAGAGGTGCAGCCAGGCAGCTCTGCACGCTGCTCCATCTGCATGCACTGCCCCTGCAGCTCCCATTGGGGTGCTGGAAGGGGCCACTGGAGCGTGTAGGAGCCGGAGCAGAGCCATGCCGCGGCTTCTGGGAACCACGTGGAGCAGCCCCCAACCCTGTGCCCCAGCTAGAGCGGGGCCATGCTGCAGCTTCTGGGAGCTGCGTGGCGCGGCCCCTGACTCAGTGCTGCGGCTGGAGCAGGGCAAGCCCCAGACCCTGCTCCCCAGTGGGAGCTCACAGGCCGGCTTAAAATGGCTTGGCCCGTGGGCCATAGTTTGCCCACCCCTGCAGTAGCGGTTTCCATACAGTTAAAAAAGTAAGACTGAAATCTCTGATTTCAGTTGCTGGAAATTAAGAACAATTAGGATATAGAAGTAGCCTATGTACACTTTTTCCCAGCTTGTAGAATAAAACAAACATTTCTATTTAAATAAGCTGCATAAGTAAAGTTTTTGCACTTTAAATTAACATAACTGAAATAATTACAAATAAAATTGGAGGTATATATCCAAACCATAATAGGTTAAACTAAAATTTGCAAAGTGAACTTACCAATTAAAGGTTGCCTCATGCCTTTTTGATATTAAGGAAGAAAAAAGGAGAGAAGAAGGTGTGAAGCAGGCATTTAGAAGAGTCAGTAAATGAAAAAGACAATCACACTTAGTTAGGGATTGTAGTGAGGCAGAGTAACCTCCCTTCAAGCCTGACTGTTACTGAAAAATTGCTTACTTTCTCATTTTTACCATATAAGTATAAAATAAATCAATATGAATATAAATATTGTACTTATATTTCAGTGTATAGTATAGAGAGCAGTATAAACAAGGCATTGTCTGTATGAAATTTTAGTTTATACTGATTTTGCTAGTGCTTTTTATGTAGCCTGTTGTAAAACTAAGCAACTATTTAGATGAGTTGATGTACCCGCTGGAAGACCTGCGTACCCCGGTTGAGAATTATTATGCTACAGTATCAGTTGTTTCGGGGATGCATCTTGGGTACCCTACTATTTATTTCATTAATTAATCACAATGATGCCATGACAGAGCATAATTCAACATGATATAAAAGAAACACGTAAAAATTCTGTAACAGATATATTTCAAAATTATTTAACATCTATTTTAAAAAGTGGGTGATTGGTAACCAATTGTGTTAAAATGTGAGGTGACAGTCTAGTTATTTGGAACCACTTCATTCACATACAGAACATTTAGTGCTATATTCAATGAATATTTATAAATTTTGCCTTAGGTCAATGTGCTCCAGCCTATAATTCAAATGTGTTAGTCACAACCCTGTTTAAACCCACTTCTTGCTGGCAAGGTGCAATAACCATTTTTCAACCAGTGCAGACAAGGCTTATCTGTGTAATAAATCATTTTACAAAATCAAAGATCCTCCACAGTTTATAGAAATTTTAAAAAACCCAATATTTATTACAAGGTTCACCAAGTCTTTCTGACCAGCACAATCACATTAGCTCTCTAGTAGCAATATATGGTTCTGACTAACAGTTTCAGTGTACCTTTGACAGGTCTTTAGTCCTTCCCTCCTGCTTCCACTGAACTTAATGATGAGTAGTGGGTAATAGCAACACTTTTCATGACTTGGTGCCACCATCTATCTAATACCTGCTATTACGGAGTATGAAAGTTGTCCAGTATCAAACACCTGCTATTTACTATACTGAGAAGGCTCAGAGAACCATGACATCACAGGGAACGCATAAAAATAAATTTTGCAGCTGATTACTGTAAGTACACATTTCTTTCTTATGTTTCATCAGTACTCTGCTAGAAATACATTATGCTCATACTTATGTTCATATTCTGTCCCGATTCTGAAATTAACATTAGAACCCACCAGTTTAACATACTTCCTCTGTTTTGCTATTGTCTTTAATCAACAAATTATTGAAAGCATGTGAAAACGGCTTCCTGTATATAGACCAAATATTAATACCTACCTACCAAGAGAAACTTTTACTAAATTTACACAATTTACACATTTTGGAAAAAGCAAGATTTTATGCTTACATTGTCTTTTTTAAAAAAAATCTAAAACACACATTAGATCTATTTTCCCCCGTATCCCTAATCAAAAACAAATCTTTTGACTCCCAAGAACAGCGTCCCAATACCTTGCTCCAAAAAATCCTAGTGTATGTCACAACAAACTGGGAACTGAAGGAGTCAGATGAACATGCACTTGGAGCCTAATCTGAAACCCACTGAAGTCAATGGAAAGACTCTGGCTCAAACTTCTGGAGGATTAGATTCCTAACTACAGAACTTCATTGATTTTCTGACAAAGAAATTATACCAGTATCATGAAACTGAGCTCCCTCTTGTTTCTATAAGAACTTAAAACTAATCCCCATAGTTTGTTTCAATTCGGAATTCAATTTAATTTTGTTTCAATTCTGATTTAGGTAGCTAAATACTATACCTCGGGCTCATGATTATGTTGGAAAGACTTCAGGTACAGAGATTTAATTCTGTGCGACTGATGGTCAGGTAACAATTTCTCTCTACTCTCGAGCAACGTTATTTACTATATGAAGAGACTGCCCAAACAGTCTGACTAAAACCAGGCATTAAACTTATATAGAAGTGTTTTTGCTAGACAAGAAGTACTGGGAAATAGCCAGCACCACAACGGATATGAAGATCAAAAAGTCCTATTAAATACATCTAAAAATATATGTTAAATTAGACTAAACTTTTACACTATATATGAGTATTTATTTTTAAGTTTGGATTTTAGATTTCAGTTGTTAAAATAAACAAACTTCAAACTGAAAAAATATATTTCAAATAGTTGTTCCCACAAAAGTGTAGTGAGAAAGACTATAAAACTTACCCACAGGAGGTCTAAGCCTCTCCAAGTACTGCTCGTCTTCAAGACTATACGCTGTAGAAATTACTTTGGCTCCTCTGTGCTGTGCTAACTGAACAGCTATTGTACCAAATGGCTGCAGGGAAAAATTATATACCAGTTTATTTACAACCACAGTAATGAAATGTAGTTTGAAAACTAGAGTTTTATTACAAAGGTAGCTCTAGAGCTATCAAAGAAGGACACCTTGAAACAGGCTTAATATTTTGTCTTAATGAAGTATGTCTGGAAAAGTATTTCAGATCCCTAGGGGCCTGCTCTTGCACTCATTGAAGTCAATGGAAGTCTTTTAACAGACTTTAGTGGGCTTTGGATCAGGCTCTAGGAGATTGTTAATCTCCTTCCAGAGCAGCTGTAGCTTGAATTCCAGCTCTAGTGTATAAAGTATTGTAAATGCAACTGCAATTTCGGAGTATGTCTGTAGAAGAGAGGAAGTCTTTGCATTTGGTTGCTACTTGAAGGAGGACATGCTCCCTAGAGAGGAGCTCCAAGCACTTGTTATCTTGTATATGTTGCAAAGCTATATTTCATTGATGGTTCTTTGCTCAAGTGAGCCTAACAGCTGCACCAGCAGTTAAGAGGGCAGGTAATCAAAACTGAACAATGTAAGAGAAATTGAAAAGTGGTGGTGGGGAAAGAGGTCAAACTACAGTTTTCTTCCATCTACAGTTGAGGGATCAATATAAAGAGTGTGTCAAAGTAGAGCAAAGCAAGGAGGAATTCCCTCTTTACTCCCCACACAACATGGATAGGATTGTACAACTGGCCCAATGTATTTAGGGGCGCCCCTTCTTATCCTTGTGAATCATCTACTGAAAGATAGAGGAAGAGGATACCAGACTTGATTAGTCCAATCTGTCATTGCAAATGCTATGTTCCTGGGTAAATTCCTTGATAAAAGTAAATTACTAGGGCTGTTGATTAATCGCAGTTAACTCACGCAATTAACTCAAAAAATTAATCACGATTAATCACAGTTTTAAGCTCACTATTAAACAATAGAATACAACTGAAATTTATTAAATATTTTGGATGTTTTTCCTACATTTTAAAATATATTGATTTCAGTTACAACACAGAATACAAAAAGTGTACAGTGCTCACTTTATATTTTTTATTACTAATATTTGCACTATAAAAATGATAAAAGAAATAGTATTTTTCAATTCAGCTCCTACAATACTGTAGTGCAATCTCTTTATCATGAAAATACAACAAAATACGTTGTTAATACAATTTGTTACATAACTGCCATTAAAAACAAAACAATGTAAAACTTTAGCGCCTACAAGTCCACTCAGTCCTACCTCGTCAGCCAATTGCTAAGAGAAACAAGTTTGTTTACATTTACATGAGATAATGCTGTCCACTTCCTATTTACAATGTCACCTGAAAGCGAGAATGGGTGTACACATGGCACTTTTGTAGCCAGCACTGCAAGGTATTTATGTGCCAGATAGGCTAAATATTTGTATGCCCCTTCATGCTTTGGCCACCATTCCAGAGGATGTGCTTCCATGCTGATGACGCTCGTTACAAAAATAATCTGTTAATTAAATTAGTGACAGAACTCCTTGGGGGAGAACTGCATGTCTCTTGCTCTGTTTTATCTGCATTCTGCCATACATTTCATGTTCTAGTAGTCTTGGATGATGACCCAGTACATGATGTTCATTTTAGGAACACTTTTACTGCAGATTTGACAAAACGCAAAGATGGTACCAAGGTGAGATTTCTAAAGATAGCTACAGCACTTGACCCCAAGGTTTAAGAATCTGAAGTGCCTTCCAAAATTAGAGGGATGAGGAGTGGAGCATGTTTTCAGAAGTCTTAAAAAAGACCAACACTGATGTGGAAACTACAGAACCCGAACTACCAAAAAAGAAAATCAACCTTCTGCTGGTGGCATCTGAATCAGATAATGATAATGAACATGTGTCAGTCCACACTGCTTTGGATCGTTATCGAGCAGAACCAGTCATCAGCATGGGTGTATGTTCTCTGTAACGATGGTTGATGCATGAAGGGACATGAATCTTTACTACATGGCACATAAATATCTTATGACACCAGCTACAACAATGCCATGTGAATGCCTGTTCTCACTTTCAGGTGACACTGTAAACAAGAAGCAGGCAGCACTATCTCCTGAAAATGTAAACAAACTTGTTTGAGTGATTGGCTGAACACGTAGGAGGACTGAGTGGACTTGTAGGCTCCCAAGTTTTACATTGTTTTATTTTTGAATGTAGTTTTTTTCTTTGTACATGGTTCTACATTTGTAAGTTCAACCTTCATGAAAAAAAGAGATTGCACTACAGTACTTGTATTAGGTGAATTGAAAAACTATTTCTTATGTTTTTTACAGTGCAAATATTTATAATAAAAATACAAATAAAGTGAGCACTGTACACTTTGTATTGTGTGGTAACTTAAATAAATATGTTTGAAAATTTAAATAAATCGTATTCGATTATTGTTTAACAGCACAATTACGTGATTAATCACAATTTTTTTTAATTGCTTGACAACTCTATAAATTACTATATAGGAATAGGAAATAATCTGTTCCTAAATTATTTTAAAGATATGCCTTTAGGATGTTATTGTTACCTACACTTGCTCCATCCATTACTAGTACAGTTTTTCCAGGAGAAACATGGGAAAGATAATGTAGAGCTGTGTATGCTCGTAGGCCATCACGAATGGTCCCTGCCGCTTCAACCCAAGGGACTTTTTCTGGTTTATGAACTGTGTAAAAAGAACAAACAGAGGGAAAGAAAGCAATAGGTTTTGTAAAGACTTAACATTTCAGTAAAACTATGTTAACAAGTTTTTAGCTCTAGATCCTTAGTCATTTTCTATAAAAAACAGAAGAAACGACAAACACAAGTCATTCCCTCTAAACCAAGCTACCTACATAAAAACGGCCATACTGGGTTAGACCAAAGGTCCATCTAGCCCAGTATCCTGTCTTCTGACAGTGGCCAATGCCAGGTGCCCCAGAGGGAATGAACAGAACAGGTAATCATCAAATGATCCATCCCCTGTTGCCCATTCCCCAGCTTCTGACAAACAGAGGCTAGGGACACCATCCCTACCCATCCTGACTAAAAAGCCACTGATGGACCTATCCTCCATGAATTTATCTAGTTCTTTTTTTAACCCTGTTATGGTCTTGGCCTTCACAACATCCTTTGGCAAAGAGTTCCACACGTTGACTGTGCATTGTGTGAAAAAATACTTCCTTTTGTTTGTTTTAAACCTGCTGTCTATTAATTTCATACAGTGACCTCTAGTTCCTGTGTTATGAGAAGGAGTAAATAACACTTCCTTATTTACTTTCTCCACACCAGTCACGATTTTATAGACCTCTATCATATCCCCCGTTAGTGGTATCTTTTCCAAACTGAAAAGTCCCAATCTTATTAATCTCTCCTCATACAGAAGCCATTTCATACCCCTAATCATTTTTGTTGTCCTTCTCTGAACCTTTTTCCAATTTCAATATATCTTTTTTGAGATGGGGAGACCATATCTGCACACACTATTCAAGATGTGGGTGTATCATGGATTTATATAGAGGCAATATGATATTTTCTATTATCATCTATCCCTTTTTAAACTTATTCCCAACATTCTGTTCACTTTTTTGACTGCTGTTGCACACTGAGTGGATGATTTCAGAGAACTATCCACAATAACTCCAAGATCTCTTTCTTGAATGGTAACAGCGAATTTAGACCCCATCATTTTATATGTGTAAATGGGATTAGGTTTTCAAATGTGCATTACTTTGGATTTATCAACATTGAATTTCATCTGCCATTTTGTTGCCCAGTCACCCAGTTTTGTGACATCCTTTTGTAGCACTTTGCAGTCTGCTTGGGACTTAACTATCTTGAGTAGTTTTGTATCTGCAAATTTTGCCACCTCACTGTCTACCCCTTTTTCCAGATCATTAATGAATATGTTGAATAGGATTGGTACCAGTACAGACTGTGGGGGGACACCACTCTCAATTCTGAAAACTGACCATTTATTCCTACCTTTTGTTTCCTATCTTTTAACCAGTTACCAATCCATGAGAGGACCTTTCCTCTTATCCCATGACAGCTTACCAGCCTGTAATTGCTGGGATCACCTATGGAATGCTTTTTAAAAATTGGTGTCACATTAGCTATCCTCCAGTCATTTGGTACAGAAACGGATTTAAATGATAGGTTACAAACTACACTTAGTAGTTCTGCAATTTCACATTTGAGTTCCTTCAAAACTCTTGGGTGAATACCATCTGGTTCTGGTGACTTATTACTGTTAAATTTATCAATTTGTTCTCTATGCCAGACTTTATTCCAACTGGGTTGGGATACCTTCCTATCTCAATGTCAAATTCTCAACTGAACTTTTAAAATTACCTACGTTAGAAAGAAATATCACTAGACCTGGAATTCCTAATTTATAAAGTGATTCTATTCTGTTACTCTACCAGGTTCCCCAGCACCTGGCAGGAACGCAAAAGTCCATTACACTTGTGAGGACATTTTGGTGCAGAATAGTGGTAGAAAGTAGAATCCCCAAGCGTTGCTATCCTGTCCTCTATCTCTTCATTGTCTTGTTGCAGGTTATAACATTACATTGTAAAATATAAGGCTGCAAATGCATTTGATACCCATATATTATACAATGAGTTCAGAAAAAAAATAATTTCCAGCCTGTGCTGAAACAGAACCACAAACACGAGTGGGAATGTACTGGTTACATTTTTCTGTTTCTGGCTCCTCAGTGTGAAAGGCAGTACAGAGAATCTCTTACGATTTTTCCTATTTTTTTAATTTTGTATTTTAATTTGAACTCAGGGAAGGGTTGCTGCAAAGCAGCAAATGGCTGTCTCCACTCTGTGGAAGAATCCAACTGGCCAACGTAACAACAATATGTGCAACAGCATTGCACTATTGCCTTTATGTAATGGAGGAGAGAAGCAGTAAGAGAGAAAAAGGCATCCTTTAAAAAGTGGACGTTAAATCCTAGTGAGGAAAATAGAAAGGAGCATAAACTCTGGCAAATGAAGTGTAAAAATATAATTAGGAAGCCTAAAAAAGAATTTGAAGAACAGCTAGCCAAAGACTCAAAAAGTAATAGCAATTAAAAAAAAAAAAAAAAAAAAAAAAAAAAAAGTACATCAGAAGCAGGAAGCCTGCTAAGCAACCAGTGGGGCCACTGGATGATCGAGATCCTAAAGGAGCACTCAAGGACGATAAGGCCATTGTAGAGAAACTAAATTAATTCTTTTAATCAGTCTTCACGGCTAAGGATGTGTGGGAGATTTTCAAACCTGAGCCATTCTTTTTAGGTGACAAATCTGAGGAACTGTCCCAGATTGAGGTGTCATTAGAGCAGGTTTTGGAAAAAATTGATAAACAGTAGTCAGTGACCAGGACCAGATGGTATTCACCCAAGAGTTCTGAAGGAATTCAAATGTGAAATTGCAGACTACTGACTGTAGTTTGTAACCTATCATTTAAATCAGCTTCTGTACCAAATGACTGGAGGATAGCTAATGTGATGCCAAGCAAGTGAGTTTCATCTCCCTGAGGCAGTGGAAAGACAGCGTGTAGGTAGAACCTGGACTGCTTTTTAAATATGAGGAACAAAAGATTCGAGACTCAGATGGCACATACTACTTGAGGAAAAAGTGATTATTGGGTTGTCCAAATATCTCTGTTGATGCACTGGAGGAGAAATCTAGGATTATCTGAGACACTGTGTGAGTCAGTTCGTGACACTGCACATAGTAAACTATACTGGAAAACACAGGAAATCTTAAAAGGGTCTCCTTCTGTAGTAAGTATGTATAGTTCACCAGCATATACTTGTCACTTTTATATAAGTCCTAATTTTGCTTAGCCTGTGTGTGATGGGGTGCCTGCCGCACACTAGGCTCTAAGGGGTTAACAGAGCCCTAGAGAGGCTGTGCAGGAGGCAGCCAATCAGAGAAGGGCTGAAGGGAGCAGCCAATCAGGGCCAAGCAGGCCCATATAAAAAGGGAGCTGCAGAGCAGAGGAGGGCAGTTCTCTGCTAGGGGCCCAGGGAGGATGGAAGGACTGTGTCTCTGTAGGTCTGAGAGAACTGCCAGCACCCTGGACAAAGCATTGCTGCCAGCAGGGATCGGGGGAGTGGGAGACAGCTTCTGGCTGGCTGCTGAGGTTTGCAGGCTGAGGCCTTGAAGCAAGGGTAAAGAGGATGCTGGGGCCACGAGGAAGTGGCCAGACAACTCGCTGCAGTACCCACTAAGGGCAGTCGCTGAACAGTGTGTGACTGTCGCTGAAGATGATGTAGTGGTCCATGGAGAGACGTGGGTCCTAGAGTAGGAGTGATGGTGGTGAGGCACCATCACAGGTGGGCGCACTGGCAAACAGAGCTAATACCCATGACAGCCAGCAGGAGGCACCAGAGTGGTGAGCACAGCCCACTACACTGTGGTTTTAAGTGTTAGAGTAATAAACCTTTATTTTAAATATTCATAAACCTGTGACTGTTGTTTTACAGACATAAGGAATCATAACCAGGAGGGGATTTAACCTTAAAGTGATCTAACCTAGATAACACTCTACTTGGTTACATCCAGTACATAGGGATCAGGGAAACAATATTTTCTTCAGAATAATTTACACAGTTAAAGTGGAGTAGCGGGTTTGGTGTCAGTATAAACAAGTTTACATTATCCTTTAAAGAACCCCTACCCCGCAGAGCAGCTAATGTTTGTTTCTCCATGGATGGAGTCAGAAGAATAGAAAAATTGTTAGGATACAATTTCTTCAAGATAGATACCTTGAGCAAGTCATTTCACTAACCAACAGGTTGTGGCAGAGCCAGAAATGGAATCCAAGTGTTTCGACTTCCAGTCCAGTCACTATCCACTAGACAATGCTGCCTCCAGGCAAACAGAACCCAAAGAAGGAAATGTTGGTGTAATCTACAACACCATGTTTTCCCTGGGTTTCTGATCTTTGGAATCCCACTCTAGTCTGTTAGCATACATTCCAGGTGTTCCTTTGATCCTAAAGCAATGATGATTCAGGATCAGAGGTCAAGGCTAGGAGAGAAGGTAATAAGCAAGAGTGGAAGTTGTTTTTCAAAATGTTTATCTGTGGGGTAGGTAGGGTAAATCAGTGGGAAAAGAAAAGTGAAGCAATGAGGAAAGTTAGGTGAAATAAGAGATGAGTCAGCTTGTGTAGTTGAGTCAGAACATAACGTCATTGCTGCTGTTGTTCAAGGAGTCTATGAGTACACTGTAGTCAAGGTTTCTATGAAAGGCGGAGTAGATAATGGAACATCTGAGTGCTGCTATTATACATAAACAGAGCAATGGTTCCAACTCACTGGCTGTCTAAGATACTACTTTGGGTTTTACATCTATAATCATCTTAAATATTAAGAAGTGTCATGATCTACTTACCCAAATAATGCTCATGAATTACAGCAACTTCACAGAGACCAGACTCTTCTGAATCCAGGGGCAAGATTCCTGAAAATTTTCAGCAAAAACAAAACAAAACTTCAATTCAATGCAAGTGTATATTACAAATAAAATAAGTTGAGTGTTCCCAGATGAATCATTAGTGCAGCTTTATCTACATCACAGTTCCTCTTTTCTCATTTCTATATAATGCAGTTGAAAGCATCAGTCTGGATTATTACAATGCTTTAGGTAAAGACAAATGATTCAATGGTGCCATGTGTTCAAAGTGGTACTCCAGCATTTTCTTTTCTTGATGATAAAGTGATATTCTGCTGTTGGTACTTTAGCTCCTCGTCTGCTCACGAATGAACTCATCTCACACTGTTTATCTGCTTCTGCGGTATCTGTGATGAGCACTCCTCTTTTGACTCTACCTGAGCGCATTAGACATTACAGGAAGAAGAGATCTCACACCGCAGGAGGGCCCAGATAGGGTCAGATGTTGAAAGCATCATGGACATGGGGCAACATCATCAATTTAAAAACTAAATGTTAATACCTACCCATCAACAGAAACTTGTGAAAACAGCTTCCTGTTTAGTACATATGCCTTCAGCTATGGTGCTTGTACATGACTGAAACTCATTATCAAGACACTTCTCTAATTAAATATTGCTCAGGTTTAGTAGCTGCCAAAATTCCCCCCTTCACAAGTCCCATTTATTTAATAAAAGGCCAATCTACCATTCTTGGTCTTACATTTAACTACTGCTCTAAAAAGAAAGATACCTTAGCAGAGTATTCTCTTTCTCTGTGTAATATATTCCGATTTATATGGTTTTACCTACTTAATCTAGTCACTGTCATCAGTCTCTTATTTTCATATGAAAAATTCAATCAAATTAAAAAGAAAAAAGGAGAAAGTCCTCTTCCAAATATAAACTCTTACATTTTAAGATTAAAATAATTCAATAATTGGTATGCTTATGGTTATATACAGACCATGGACTCATTCTTACAACTTTTACTCATGGGAATAGTACCAATGAACTCAGTGGTATTTATTGCATGATTAATGACTGATTTATAAATAAGGGCTACAGTATCAGACCCAATCTATTTAATTTGTTAGCCTCAGGGAGAAGTACACACTGGCACTACTACACACGAAGATCTAAGCAGCTTTGGATAATTCTAGTAATGACACTACGATAACTATTCTATAGTTTTTAAAAATCTGTTCAATTTTATTAATAAACTAACACCATAGGCAAGCAACCTGTTATGCAAAATCCACCATCCTTTAAATCCCCTACCTATTAAGTATGGATAGGAACATAACAGCAGCAATTTGGAAATGTATTTGTCAAAATTTTATTTGTGTAGGGAAAAGTTTCTTAAGTGGACTTCAGATTGTTGTAGCATCTTCAGTATGGGATGAATAAATGTAAAGAGTTGTTCTGAAAGGGAAAGTCAAAAGACTTCAGTATTTGAAAAGAAAACTAAAGATACTTTCAAGTGTATTTTTCCCTTGAGTGTAATTCTGGTTCTGTGGAGATAAGTGGTAATCAACAAATAGCAATTTTGAAAAATATTATACAAACTGCTTCTCTTTTTCCAGATACAGGTAAAAATAGGCCTGATTCTACTATTTTATATGCCAGTTTCACACCAGTGTAACTCCACTGTTGTCAGCTGAGTTACTCCAGATATACATCAGCGTCAAGTCTTTATTATCCACATCACTTCAAAAACTTTTCAGAGCTTCATTTGACCCTTACAGATCTCTCTTTACAGTACTTTTCAGCTTTGTTTTCCTCCAATGATTGGGACCAGTTATGTTTCATGAACTAGATCACAAGGTCAATAAAATACATAATTTTAAAAAGTACTGAACACGTATGGCCCCAATTCGGTGATATACTTAATAGGACTACCCAGCCACTCAGAATTAACCCAATTCAAAAAAGAACTAAATAAATTCATGGAGGATAGGTCCATCAATGGCTATTAGCCAGGATGGGCACGGTTGGTGTCCCTAGCCTCTGTTTGCCTGAAGCTGGGAATGAGCGACAGAGGATGTATCACTTGATGATTACCTGTTCTGTTCATTCCCTCTGGGCCAGCTGGCATTGGCCACTGTCAGAAGACAGGATACTAGGCTAGATGGACCTTTGGTCTGACCTAGTATGGCTGTTCTTATGTGCATACATTTTACAGGATCAGGGCCAAAATATCTGCAAGACACTGGGCTATAAATAATGTTTTAGTTGATTAGGCAGATCTAAAATTTTTTTTACAAACTGTACATTTTTGAAAGCATAAGAATTGTTTACTATTAAAGTAGTAAATATGGAAAATGTGAACATTAATTTTATTTCACTACATTTGAAACTTATAATGAAAAAGGAAAATTCAGGAAAACCTGGAAAAACTTCAAGTGATTTAGGACTTTTGACCTGGAGATTGTTTTTTCTTTTTAAATTTGTTAATATTATTTTTGGGGGAAAACAATGATTAGCACTTGGGTAACTTTCCCTAGTGGGAAGCCCATAACAAGTCACAGAGCAGGGCTCCCATCCACTTAAAAAATTTTTTTTTTAAACAAAAAGTCTATTTTCATTAAAATTATTTTTAATGAATGAGACATGAAACTGAAACAAAATGTGTGAATTAAAAAATGAAGGCTGCAGAACTAAAACATCCATCTGTTATTTTTAAAAGGCCCTGGAGTTAGCAAAGCACCCAAGCATGCATGTAATTTTAAGCAAATCAGTAATTCCATTGAAGTCAATGAGACTACTCATGTGCTTAAAGTTACACGTGTGTTCAAATGCTTTGCTCGATCAGGACCTAAATGATTTAGAATGTCAAAGTGAACAAGCCTCAGTGAACTAGGACAAAGAGCAAAGATCAGGTCACTAAAAGTTTTTGTATTTTTTTTTTTTTTTTTTTTTTAGCAACTTTTAAAAAACAGCAATAGGGATATAAAATAATGAATTATACCACCTTGTATGTCCACGCAAATAGATTAAAAAAAACAAAACACATGTATAGCATAGTATGTAATCCGTACCAGCAGCACAAATTGTCAGTGTATTTATTCAAATTGATAGATTGAAAATGCACCTCTGTGGGGCAGATTCTCAGATGGTGTAAGTTTTCATAGCTCCACTGAAGTCAATGGCACTATGACAATTTATATCAGCTGAGGATCAGTCCCTCTGTGTCTCATTCAGACACTTTCCAGAGCAGAAAGTCTTCAAATAGGACTCAGCTCAGGAAAGTTTTATTATAGTGAAAATAAAAGTGTTTCAATTATGTTGCAACTTATATGGAAAAAAAAACCCACAAAACCCACAACCAACATGTCTATTTGTAGTGATAGCATTGATTATAAACCTTAATACTTTAAGAATTATTTCAAGAGACAAAAGTTAACTGATAAAGCACAAACTTTAACTTACCCACTACTTCATCATCTGGCTGAAAGAAGGACACTTTGCTTCCAACTTATGAAATACAACATGAAGGAGAGGGGGGGGGGAAAAAGCATGAATATAAATATTTAGAATTGAAAACTGTATTTGAGAGAATACTACAGACTAGCAGTAGCTTACAAAAAACAAACATGTTCAGACTATATTTTATCTGTTAGGCAAAATTATAGGTGGCTTCATTTTCAGAATGTAAACATTATTTAACTTACACTCCAAGCCCACAAAACATGCGTAAGCACAAGAGTAAGTGTTTGCAGTACCAAGGTGTTAAACAATGCATCAAAGGTGGACACATGAGTGAAATATCTTGAATTCCTGAAAATTATTTTGTCTTAGGGTTAGAATATATCTACATTATGGTGACTATATCAGCATCACCATAGCTATGCTGGCATAACCCCGTAGTGTAAATGCACCCTACACTAACAGAAGGGGTTTTACTGTCACTGCAGGAACACTCCTCCCCAAATGACAGTAGCTAGGTTGATGGAAGTATTTGCCCATTGACTTAGCTGCTTCTACAGCAGAGGTTAGGTCGACATAGCTATGTCAGACAGGGGTGTTTTTCTTCACATGCCTGATGTGTTGATGTTGACCAGGCCTTAGGATATGTCTACGCTACGAAGCCTATGCCAGCATAGCTATGCTGAATAGTTCCCTAGTATAGACAGCCTACACGGAGAGAAAAACTCCTGTTGGTGTAGGAACATCACTTCTCAAAATGACATTAGCAATGTCAATAGAAGCCCTCTTCAGCAAACATACCTGCATCTGGCACTAGGGATTTTATCAGCATAGCTAGGTCAGTCGCAGTGTGGGTTTTCCACATCCCTGACTAACACAGCTCTGCCGATTAAAACGTATGTGTAGACCAAGCCTTAGTCATTACAACAAACACTTTTACAAATGTCAGTTACAACATCGCAAAGATATTCATAAATTCTACTGTAAAGTTTACCCTTGAACTGATTTGCAGGTTTTATGTTTCAGTCTAAGTATTTTTAATTTTTACTATATTATACCATTAATAGTTTGTCAAAAACAACATATAGCCAAAGTGAATATTAGCTCCAGGCACTAAGGCTGTACAATTCAAACAATTTCTAGTGGTCTTAAATGAGTGGCCATTTACTTTTTCTCCCCCAAAGATGATCACATTGTAGATTAGCAGACTCACCCTCCAACACCACTCCAGCAATTTCCCTCCCAACAGGTAGAAATTCTTTCTTCATCTTCATTTCTGATAAAAGCTAAATCACATTAATGGTTAGAACTTTCCTGCCAAGACTCTTAATTATTGCCTATGCTCATAAATTAGGGGCCATAAAGAGAGTAAAGCACTCCATTTCTTAAAGATGAAAATCTGGTCTTTGATCCAAACGTTATTAAAATAAAAATGCTACATTCCTCGTTTAAAAAAACAAAACAAAAAAACACTATATAAAAGTTTGTTCCCATTTAAATTAGTTAAAATTTCTAAAAGTACAGATATATAGCCAACATACTTAACAGCAGAGCATGTATATCAACAAAAAACAAATTACACCTCTACCCCGATATAATGTGGTCCTCGGGAGCCAAAAAAAAAAAAAAAAAAATCTTACCACGTTAAAGGTGAAACCACGTTATATCCAACTTGCTATGGAGGGCTGGGTAGGGAAGGCTGTGCCTCCCCAAACAGCCTGGCCCCGCCCCCATCCGACCCCCATCTACTTCCCAGCTCTTGACTGACCCCTCAGAACCCCTGACC
This sequence comes from Chelonia mydas, assembly GCF_015237465.2. NCBI lineage: Eukaryota > Metazoa > Chordata > Testudines > Cheloniidae > Chelonia > Chelonia mydas. The sequence goes on along the minus strand of NC_057849.1, from coordinate 161,539,341 downwards.
CATCCAACCCCCTGCTGCTCCCTGACCGCCCCCCCGAAACCCTCTGCCCCTTATCCAACCCCCCCGGCCTGGCCCCCTTAACACACCGCTCAGAGCAGCGTGTCAGACCTAGACACACTGTCACCAGGCACCAACTCCAGGGCTGGAGCACCCCCGGAGAAAAAACCGGCAGCCTCCCCCCTGCCCCAGCTCAGATCCACCTCCTCCCCTGAGCATGCCACCGCCGCTCTGCTTCTCCCTCCCTCCCTCTCAGGCTTGCCGCGAGTCAGCTGTTTGGCGCAGCAAGCCTGAGAGGGAGGGAGAGAGAAGCGGAACGGCAGTGCACTTGGGGGAGGAAGCAGAGAAGAGGTGAGCTTGGGCGGGGAGCAGTTCCTCTGCGCCCCTCCCCCCCCTCAGTTACTTGCTGCAGCCCTCCCTGTGCCCCCACCCGCCCCAGCTCACCTCTGCTCCGCCTACTCCCCTGAGCGTGCCGCCGCTCCGCTTCTCCCCACTCCCTCCCAGGCTTGCGCAAGCCTGGGAGGGGGGAGGAGGGAAAATGCTATACCGCGTTATATCTGAATTCGTGTTATATTGGATCATGTTATATCGTGGTAGAGGTATATATTAATTTAGGCTCCTATTTGGGTTTTAGTAAGATTTTTCACGTACAGGTTACATTATTGTTTGAGAGTCTGATCCAACCGCCGCTGACATAGCTGGTTTAGATCCTATATACAAAGCAATATACAAACAGTCATTATAGCTGTCAGACCACCTAGAGGCGTATAGAATCATCACCCAGAAGAGAAGGGATGATTTTATTACTTTATACAATTTAGAACCGACAAGTTGATTTCTCCCCAAAAAAATTAGGGGCCAAATTACAGGTACCTTTTAAACACCTGAAGCAGATCAACCACAACAATGAACTAAAATAATATGGCCACAACCTCAGCTGGTGTAAATCAGCATAGTGCCATTGCATCAGCTGAGCATCTGGCTTATAGTTTTCAGATAGAAAAAGTAAATTCCCCATGTCCTTATAAAAGTTAAACAAATACCTTTACATCTGTCCAGCTCAGAGCACAGGCTTTAACCTGTATTTTCACATCATTGTCTCTTGCAACAGGAAGATTTTCCTAGGATAAATTTACAGACATTATTGTCTGTAATACAACAAGAATGTGCTAACAGGATGATCGCAAGATCTTGGGAACATTTATATCCAATGAGTCCAATATCCTGACTATAAAATAGTTCAAAAAAGTCAGGAAAAGTCTGTCACATCAAAGGAAAATAGGAAACTAGAGGCCATAATGGCTTTACATACTGTATATCATCAGATTTTAACTGTGTACTTTTGTGTTATGAACATAATAATACCTTACTAAACCTCACTACTACGATAACAGGGAAAAAATGTTTTGCCAGCTAACTTTACAAACCTGCATGCTATTCCTTTACATCTGCTAATGTAAGCTAAAGAAAAAGCAAGCAAAATGGAACTATTTTGAAGTAGATGGGGAGAATCTTAAGACTAGAATTTTTTAAGACTCAAGTGTTAGGCCCAGTCCTGCCTCACTTAATCATGAGAGTAGTCACATGCAAGTAGCCCAACTAAAGTCAAAGGAATTATCTGCACGAGTAAGGATTACAATTTTAGGCTCCACAAAGGATAGTCACCATATATTACAACAGGAAAAGTTCAGTTGTTTAAAAGGTTCATCCCCTCCCATCACAGTCCACCCAGGACGTCCTCCTTAGCACCTAAGATTGGAAGTGAAATTCTGGTCCCATTGAAGTCAACAGGAGTTTTGCCATTGCCTTCATTAGGCCTAGGATTTCACTAGCGCATGGATCGGCAACTTTTGGCACGCAGCCCGTCACGGAAATCCGCTGGTGGGCCAGGACGGTTAGTTTACCTGCAACGTCCGCAGGTTTGGCCGATCACAGCTCCCACTAGCGAAAGGGGGCTGCGGGAAGTGGCGTGGGCCGAGGGATGTGCTTCCCACAGCTCCCATTGGCCTGGAACAGCGAACCATGGCCAGTGGGAACTGTGATCAGCCAAACCTGTGGATGCTGCAGGTAAACAAACCGTTCCAGCCTGCCAGCGGATTTCTGTGACGGGCGATCCCTGCATTTGAGAGTGTTTAGATTTTCCTTAAAATGTTCTTTGCTTTAATTTTTCCCCTGGGCTTATCAATTAGACTGACCTCCAACTTTTTTTTTCTGAGGAAGACTGAGCTGAACTTTCTCTGGCTCTTGCTTAGTTACTCAAGATCATCCCACAGCTCCAGGTTCAAGGCTTTTTGCTAATCTGGGGGAAGAAGATGCCAGCTCAACCACCAAACCGGGTTCTCCCTCTCTGATGTGCAGAGAACTACTGCTAAGCCACAAGACCATTCAAAAAAGATGAATGTTTAACTGAGTTAGATTATAACTTTTTCTGAAGCCAAAGGGTTTCCAAATAAAGCAAATTTACATTTAAAAATATACTAAACTTAGCCTGTAAGCTTTTGGGGTAGGGACTGTCCTTCAGTTAGGTGTGCCTAGCCCAATGGGGCCCTTATTCCTAACTCGGGCCTCTTGTCACTACCACAATACAAACAAGGTAGTTTTTAATAGAGATTTATAAAACATAACACTCTCATCAGAGCAAGAAACAGATGAGACGGTGTATGCCTCTGTGGAGAGGCTGATCATGGCGCTCTTCCTCATTCATTATTTGGAGACAACAAGATCATGGGGTGAAGGCCAATGGTGGCCTGTTATCCCCATAAAGGTACCTCCACCTTGAACTCTTCATCCATGCTACCTCTCTTGAGACTCCTGACCAGGGGCAGATTAAGGCTTCCTGGGGCCCTGGGCCAGAGCAAGTGGTGGGCCCTTCCTCGCCCATTCCACCTGCAGTCCCACCCCCGTTTCACCCCTTCCGCCTGTGGCCCTGGCCCCACCCCTTTCTGCCCATTCCCCAGGCATGGCCCCATTCCACCCAGGGACCCTCCCCCATTTTGCCCCCCCCCCCCCCCCAGCCTCCCAACGTGTTTGCTCCTTTCTGCCTCCAACACCGCTGTGCCCCCAAGACTAGAGCAGCTCTGTCCCTGGAGCCACAGAGGACAATGAGAGCTCCCCCAACCCTAAGGCCATGGCAGGTAGCGAGAGCTCCTCCAGTCCTGGGCCGCAGCGGGGTTCCGGGTGCTAGGCCTTCCCCCGCCATCCCCCACGCTTCTGCAGGGGACCAGGGTCGGGGCACTGGGGCTTCTCCCACCCCACCTGCCCCGCACTTCTACCAGAGAGCAGAGTTGGGACCAGGGGATTGCCCTGCAGCTTCTGCTGGGGACAGAGTTGGGGGGTGCTGGGGGCTTCCTCTGCTGCCCTGCGGCTTCTGCCAGAGTTGGGATCCAGGAGGTTTCTGGGGGCTTCTCCCGCTGCGCCCACCCGGCGCTGCTGCTGGGGAGCAGGGTCAGGGCACAGGGGCTTCCACTGCCCTGCCTGGTGCTGCTGCTGAGGAGCAAGGTTGCAGCGCCGGGGCTCCAGGCTTCCACCACTCGGAGGCAGATTTTTTCCGGGGGTCCCAGGCATGGGCCCCATCAGCCCAGTGGCTAATCCACCACTGCTCCTGACATCCCTCTATGCTCCTCCAACATATCCTCACTAGTTGGTGGTCTGTTTTGATGGAGACTGGCTTTCCTTTCCCACAGAAGTTTTACTTTTGAAAATGGTTATTTAATTATAATAGTGTTTAAAGACCCCAGTCAGGACCGGCACTCCACTGTAATAGATGCCGTACAAACATATACAGAGATAGATTTTAAGCTTGTCAGAATGTGGGCTAAATGGGCAAGCAGACAAATATCATAAAAGCAAAACAGTATATGTTGTTAGTTACTTTTTTAATTTTTATTTACACTACAACCATCCCTCTATCCAGGTGCCTCAGCTAATATGGTTTGCCACTACTAACCCAATGCAGAAGATTGATGATTCTGATCTAAGATAAATAGTTTCATTTTGACACTTGGATAGTTTTACATGCAGATATGAGAACACAGCTGTGAGAAAGAAAAAAGGATGAAAGATGCTTAATAATTCATCCACATAGGAACATATTCCCTTCTCTCAGCACATGATTAACAGTTCTTCTGTAATCTGAACTCACCCTTTCCTGGAAGACAAATATAATTTCCTCTCCAGATGAATTCTGCTGACAATACAGAGCCTTCATAGTAACCTGAAATAACATACAGAGGAATCTAAAATAACCAAATTTTAATATATGTAGCACTTGTAAATTGATTTAGTAGCAAAGACTATAAGCATTTTTGTTCATCTAGAGCAAAAGTTTAAGATACACAGGAGGATTAGAAAATAACCCTGCTCCCAGTGAAGTTAATGGTAAGTTTGCTGCTGAATTCAATGGGTGCAGGATCAGTTTCTAAATCGGACAAATACAATGTACACAACAACAGTACTAGTGCAAGATATGAAAACATCAAGCTTGCCTATACTAGAAATATGGGTTGAAGTGAGGTCAGTGTGTGTTAACTGACCTAACGACAACCTCTTTCATAGCGCAGATGCACTGCAATGTCTTTTACCTTGATTGAAAAGGTGAAAGGTTTTGCATTCTTTTGGTGAAATGTGTTGTCTTGAGTGGAAAGGAGGTAGGGTGACCAGATGTCCCAATTTTATACGGACAGTCCCAATTTTTGGTTTTTCTTCTTATTTAGGCTCCTGTTACCTCCCACCCCCGTCCCGATTTTTCACATTTGCTGTCTGGTCACCCTACAAGAAGGGGAGAAACATAGGACAAAGATTTCTTTTTCTCTCACACAGACTGGATCCTACATGTCAGAAGGAACGACCCTCTCATGTTTGGGAGAATTATTCATGATAAGCACATATTTTTTCAGACTATACACAACTGCCCCAATTCCACAATTCATTGCAAACAGGAATTCTGCTGCGCTTGTGCAGAGCCCCCCAATGAAATCACAAACGTATCTTCACGCAAGTTTAAAAAAAAACCAAACCATTAAACTCAATGGGACTCCTCATATGTACAGTTATTTAAGTGTACTACTATTCCCAAGATAAGACCCTTAGTCAGTGCAGTGATTTAATGATAAATACTGTCAAATCATACCAATTTCAGAGTGTTAGGTTACCTTTACTATTAAAGCTGGATTTTCAGGGGCGTTGCGCTTCCCGGTTTAAGGGACACCGCTCGGCTGCAGTGCTGCGGCTCTGGTGACACCTGGGGTCTTTCTTAAAGCTCCTGCAATCAGGGGATTATAGCCGCCTCTCAGCCTCCGCTTTTGTTTTGTTTTTTAAGTAAATTTCCAACCGTTCGCAGCCCTCAAGGAGAGGCCAGAAAACAGGGACTCTGACGGCCCGGAAGCCCCCTGGTGTTTGCTGCCGCCTAGAACTGCGGGGGGGGGGCTAAGCCCGTCCCCTGATTGGGGCGGGTCCGAGTCAGGATTTTTTAACGTGGTGGGGCGATGCCGGGTCTCAACAAAACAGGGACGCGAGCAAGAGCAGGGAGGGGGAGGGGGAGGGGGAGGGGGAGGGCTGGCGCCGCGGGGGAGGGCAGGGGGCTGTGTCACAGACCGGGCCGGTGCGTATCCCGCTCCCCGCCTGGGGCAGCGACGCCCCCGCCCCAGGCCCGAGGCAGCCCCCAGTTGCCATGGCAAACCGTGAGTGACTTCCGCCGCTCTCACCTCCGCGGCCCCCGCTCCAGCTCCCGCAAGGACCGCTGCGCAAGCCCCGCCCTCTCACCCTCGCGGCCGCGGACACCCCGAGACTGGTCAGCAGGAGAGACTCGCGATTGGTCACTCGAGGTGAACGGGGCGGGGCCACACCGCGAGCCGTACCCACAGCACCTCGGCAGGATCCGCGGAGACCACGATTCCCAGCAGGCCTTACAGCTCCGATCGGACTACAACTCCCAGCATGCAACGCGCCCCCAGTTGTCGGCTTGCTGCTTGAAGGTGCTGGCACTGCGGCGCGAGCGCGGGGACATGTCTGTGAATTAAAGCCCAAGCGCCGCCTTTTAGGATTCCGTTCATGCAAATTGACACAACTCCGCCCACTGTTGCCCCACCTCTTCTCCCCTGGGAGCGCGTCTGATTGGTCCCCTAATTTATCCTCTAAACAAAAAGAGGGATCCCCACTAGCCCTGTTAGTGGGGGGGGGAGGTCATACAACCCTGTGTCCTGTACACACGAACCTGCTAGTGCGAGGGGGGCGTGGTTTATTTATGATTGGTCGCTCTGCCCTCTCGCCCGGGTTGCCTTTGTCTTGGTGTCAATCTTCGCATTATGATTGGTCAGTATTTGCGTCAATCTTCTTAGAGGGGCGGGTTGTAACTGGGGAGCGCCGAGGGGAGTAGGTCGGTTGCGCCGTAGTACGGTGGCTGTGAGAGCGAGGGTGACACACTCCCCCCCCCCCCCCCGAGAGGGTGGCTCAGGAGGAGGCAGCGGGAGGGGATGGTGTGTATCGCGGAGGCGGTGGCCGCTCCGGCTCCTCCGCCGCCCCCCGCCTTCGCCGTGGATCTGACCAGGGCCCCCCGGCCCCCACAGATATGAGGTGAGGGGGCGGCGCGGCCGGGGCCCGGCGAAGGGTCACCCTGGCAAGGAGAGAGCGAGCGGGGCTGGGGGACCCGGGCTCCCGCCGCCTCAGCCCGGAGCCCCGCCGGCCGGCCCGTCTCCTGCCTCCCTCACCCCGGCTCCGTCCGTCCGAGCTCCTCCCGCCCTGTCTGTCCGTGTGTCCGTGCCCGGCCCCTCCTGCTGTCCCCTCCCTTCCCGGGTTTTGTCCCTGCCCCGCTCCCGCCCCCGCCCGTCTGCGCTCCCCGCCCGGTCCCGGCTCCCCGCCTCTGCCTGGGCCCCTCCGCCCCCCGTCGGCGCTGCCCTGCCGCCCCCGGCCACCCGGAGCAGCCCGGCGCTGTCGGCGGCGCTGGGAAGCCGGAGCGGCGCTGGCCCGGGAGCCAGCGTGTCGGGCAGCGGCCGGGTCCGTGCGTGTGGCTCTGAGGATGGGGTGCGCGCGGGGCGGCGCTGCGGGGCAGGGGTTGGCCGCTGTCTCTGGGGTGTGCCGGTGGCCCACACACCTGGCTGCCTGGCGAGGCTGAGCGGGGAGACCCTGGGTGAGCTGGGCGTGTGCTGGGGGCGCCGGGGGCCCTGCAGCCGCCGCCGCCGCCGGGGCCGGCGTTCCTGTGCGGGGCTGATGTGAATGGGTCTGTCTGGCGCAGAGACGCGTTTCGGTGGGTGTTGCGGCGCCTGGGGTAATTCGTCAGGTCTGTTAAAATATTTTGAAATAGTTATTAAAATCTTGCTGTTATTCCTTTATTTGGAGTTGCGTTTCTGTGGAGAAAGCGAGGCGATGCAATGGAGGGCATTTTTGGAGACAACTCCCTGGTGTCTGATAGAGCCCGCTTGTTTCTGGTATTATGGACGTAAATCAAAGCCATCGCTCCTAGAAAGGATCTGTATGCATGTGTCTGTCTGTAATGTCTAGGAATCTCCATGACATAGAGAAAGGGAGGATACTACTGCAGCCTGCAGGCAGTGTAGTGCCCTGTAATGCCTTAGTAATGATTATGGGATTTTGGATCTCTGTTTCTTTCCTACCTCTTGCCTCTCTTCTGCCTCCCCCCCCCCCCCCCCCCGCATTTGCTTCCTGCCCCCTCAACGCACACAGTTCGATGGTGTTAAGTGAAGGAGGAATGCCATCCCTTGTAGCTTGAAAAGGGCACACAACCAATCGGACAAGGGGATGTTGTAAGAGGCTCAGGAAAAAGAAACTTACTAGTGCATGGTCGTTTTCCTGTTCCTTCACGTCTATTTGTCTTGGATTAGGAGACAACTTTATAGATAACATTTCCTGTGGACGTCTTTTGTTCTGTATCAGCCGCTCCTTTTATTGAAAGGAATGCTTTTGCTATTTAGGAAACAGATTAGCTTCTATGAACTTCTTCGGTTAGTAGGCTATGGATATTATGGTCAGAAACACTTTAGTATTGTTTAGTAATAGCACCGGCAGTATTCCAGAAGTAGCAGTGAAGTATTCATAAAAGCCATTGTTCGGTATTTTCCTTGTTTTTTCTCTTATCCTTTCTCTTGCCAGTTCGTTGAGTACCATTTGTAATGGATGAATGTTTCAAATTGTATTGAAATATTTTAAATATTTAAAAGGTAACATCTGCATAGTTTTAGGTGAATTGTTGAAGTGTGTTTACCAATGTTGTAGTTCTGCCTTAGATGTGGAGAAAAAATACAAATATTTAATATTCTTGGAAGCTCTGCATAATAACTGAGGAACAAAAATGGTTTGCTAGAGTGTGAAATATGTTTTGCTGTTGTTTTCACGTTACCAACAACTTCAGCTTATTTTTTTTCTTAGAAGGGTATATTTTTTTTTTTATAGGTCAGCAGTATTCACAGACTAGTGAAGCAACTGCTAAATTATTTTTTCCAGTTTTAAAAGCAACCCCCCCCCCCCCCTCCCAGTTTCAGGGTCTTGTCGGGGAGATGGGAGCATAGGGGAAGGGAATAGCATGACCACTAGGGTCATGTTGCACACAGATGAACAGTTTCTGCTGGGTATTATGCCCAGGCTTTTTGAGTTAGGCAAGCAGCTCTTTCCACATATTGCTTCAGAAATCAAACTTAATTCTTTCAGTTCCTCTGTTCCCTTTACAGTATCCTAATACTTTAATTCAAGATAAGATCTCTTTTAATGCTACATTTTCTTGAGAATTCTCTTAGTAATTGTTCTACAGAACACTGTCTGAAGGTTTAGGAACACAAGAGTTTTATTTCAGAAATGGTTTGTAGTAAGTATCCTGTCTCTTGTCTTGTTGGATGCTCTAGGCAAAGACTGTATCTATACTAGTGAACCTACAGCAGCGCAGCTCCACTGCTGTAAAATCACTTGCGTAGCCATGTTATGCTGACAGGAGAGAGGTCTTCCGTAGACATAATAAAACTGAAAAGAGCGGCAGTAGGTATGTCAACTAGAGAAGTGTCGACATCGCGCTGTGCACCTGAGTGTTTATGCTGGCAAAACTGTCGATCATGGGTGTGTTTTTTCACATCCCTGAGTGACATAGGCTTTGCCCAAGTGGCAGTGCAGACATGGCCTAAATAAATGACATTTCCTCTCTTGTCTCTTAATGTCCCTAATTATGCAATTAGTTTACTGTTGGGTTCAGGAAGAAATCCTCATTTGAGGATTAGTTTATATCCTAAATGATTGTTTAATAGCTCTTGTTGTAGTTGTATCTTTGCTAATGGAATTGCAGATTCTAACTCCAGTTTCTGCAGAATATTCACTGGAGAAGTAAGGATGTACAGAAGTTTCATTTGCATAATTTAAAAATACCAACCCTAAAATCAGTTAAAATGCCAGCAACAGCACAAAGAAATTTAGAGAAGATCATCATAGGGAGTTACTTCAACTATGAATGTAGAGTTCACACAGCAGTCTGTTAAAGAAGGTACAGAGTTTTAAAAGTTGTATGGAGATGTTCATTTAACAGAACAAATTGTAAACAGATAAAGACTTGTTCATTAGGTGTATTTGGGTCCATCATGTAGAGAGAGGTGGTCAATATGACAGGGATTGACCTGGATTTGCAAAACTTGTGCTCACCAGACGTGAAGCCTATTGTGATTCGAAATATTACTTCATAATACGCTACTGTTGAAATGGTAAACTGCCAGAGAGTTTGAGTATTTGATTATTGTAGTGAAAAAAGCTGCTGAACTTTTAAGTGGTACCTTTTTTTTCTCCACAACATGAAAGTGGCTGGCAACAATAGGTGACTAGAAATCCTGTGTGTTATAAGATCTAATAATGCAGTGCTTTATTACATTCTGTCTTGCAGTATGCAGAACCAAAACCCAATGCTTCAAAATAGCATGATGCTTTTTTAAAATAAAAATTTAAGACTGTGGCAAGCCTAAGCCAAACATTTTTGTTGGATGGCAAGTCTGTGTAGAGATATCAAGTGGCTTCTGAGTCACTAATCATAAATGTTAATCTACAATATTTAATTTGATGATTTACCTTCTTGCACAATAAGTATTATATGGTGCACACAGTTCCTGATTTTGTGCTTAGACATGTAAACCCCATCCAGTTCAGTGGAGGTATTCCTACATGTAAAGTCATGTGCATAAGTGTTTGTAGGATCAGACCATAGACAGTGTTTCTGTGTAGGAATTCATGTTTAGGAAAGTGTGTCTGTCTGTGTATACACTCTAGTGGCAAGGTGCATTGTTTGTTGATTTATAAAGATTTTTATCTTCTGGTATTTAAACTTTTATTAGCACTTATATACACATCCAAAAGTGTCTGTACCATTCTCTTAATCAACATAGAAAATGCCCTTTATCTATATGCAAGAAAAAATGGCTGGAAATTCTGTATATGTAGAGGGGTGAAGGAGAAGGTTCCATGTCATTCCCTAGAGGAAAGATTTTATTACTAATGAATTTTATGCTCTCCCACTGTTTCATCATGGGGGGGGGACGACAAGTTTTCCTTTTGAGGTCTGTACAGCAGATTTTGTCTTGAATAGTCTAATCTCCCTACATGCCTGGAATATCAGAATTGAGATTCTCTGTAGATCTGAGTGGAGAATTTTTCCCATTGGTACTTGCTGTCTGAAGGCTTTTTTAGAAGTCTTTGTGTACTTCTGTCATTATGAGGAACCTCTGTGTTAGAGTAAACATTTTATTCATGTTTAATATAGGATTCAGAAATTACTAGTGGCCTTTTAATGCAACTGTGTCTGACACTTCATTTTTTTTCCCCAAAGGTGATGTGGTATTGTTATGCAAGTAGCAGAGCTATCTTTCCTGATATGCTATTAAAGCATAGGACTAGGAATCAGGTTTTATTTAAAATTCTGTCATAGGCTCCCTGTGTGATCTTGGAAATGTTGCTTAACTTTACTGTGCTACTGTTTTCCCAATCTGTAAAACGGGGCAATGCTTCCCTATCCCACTGGGATGTTGTGAGAATTAACTAATGTTAACGAGACACTCAGTATAGTGGTACACAACACAGAAGTGCCAGTGAATAGATAACAAAAAAAAAAAAATCTTTAAATATCTACTCTTGATGGGCAAACACATAGTGGTTAGCAGTAAAACTGCAGGAAAAACTCAGTGAAATGGTGCATTCTCAAGTTGGTTTTCTGTTATAAAAATGTCATAAGTACATTTACCTATGGAAGTAACATGTCTCTTTATTCAATGTAATGTCTCTGGGATGGTTGACTTAATTAGTGCTAGTGTCTTTACTGAATTCTTTTTCTTTCCCCTGCAAATCTTGCTTGCCACTAGCTTTCTGTAAGTGTACTAAGTGTGCATAAAATACCTGTGTATGTTTTGTAATTTTAATTGAATGTCTTGGTAATTCACTGTTTAAAACTTATGTCCATGCAGGTACTTCAGAATGACTCTTGTGTTTAAGGTGTGTTCTGTCATAGCTCTGTCCATTAATATGCTAGATAAACATTGTGCTAGCTTCAGTTTCTCAGTGAAGTTAATCTTTAGGTTTGGTCTCCTCTTCATCTGGTTTGCTGTAAATAATAAAGGAAGCAAAATTATAAGCTAGTGTTTTCTGTTTTCAACAAACTTCTGTTACACAATTTGAGTAATAGCTGTTAATATGCCAGAAGAATAAGCAGGAGGCCTGGATTCGAGCCACAGAATGGTGTGTTCCTTAATTCATTACTTTCTATATGCAGAAAGAACATGCTCTTAAAATGTCTCATGATAAAATTACAACAGTGATTTGCCAGACTGTATATATTTTGGTAATATTTTCAACAGATATATTTTATTGAAATAAATCACTCCTAGCTTATTCTGTTGGAGACACAAAATAACAAAAGTGGAGTTCATTAACTGGTTACAGTTTGCTGGTACAAATTTCTGGCTAGAGCCAGACATCCTGTAACCTCATATTGTGTGGGCTTCCTGACACAGCTTTGTCAGTTCACTTCAGTTTTTAACTTCTGTGATTCTGGTCCTGGTCTTTTCTGCAAGAAGCAGTTGGATTAAATTGCACAAGATTGTCTGAGTTTTGGATTTGTGTAAATATTTGAGTTGTGTTGGGGACATCTAAATCACATTTTTTATTTTCATTAACCTCCCACTGACATCCCCAAACAGGATTGTTGAGACTTAAAGGACAAAAATAAACATTCTGGTTTAGAACTGAAGCTGTATAGATGAGAAGCGCAGTCAGGAAAGTAACTGAAATACTTCCCTGATGGATGTTATTTTCTAAATAGACAACCTACTCTAAATTCTCTATTACTGAGGGACAGTCTTCACTCATTAATCTATTTTGCTTTTCACAATGAACTCTCTGCACAACTTTTCATGAGGGATGTACCTGAGTATTCGGATTCTAATATCTAAACTGTATTGTTAAAATTATAGTAACCAAAAATTTGGGTTATTGCTGATTATGCACTATATGTATCTTATGACTTTTAAAACAAACTCTGTATTTGTGGATAACCTAAGCACTAGAACCAGATGTACAGACACTCTTTTCTTAACCTGTGTTCTATATAATTTTTTAACATTAGCTTTAATTAAAGGGTTTATCAAGATAAAGATGTGAACTAATGCAGAAAACAGATTTCTAACTTCTCAGCAGAATTGACAGCAGAAATTTTTGAACTGACCATTGTAGTAGAATTTGGAGACCACTATATTTGGGAACCTCAAAAACAAATGCTGTTTTTAGTCTGGTTTTATGATTAGATCAGGTTAAATTCGGATCTTAAGTAGAAGTACGCTAACCCTTCTTCATGCTGAACCACAATTGACTTAAAATCAGTACTAGTTTTGCTACACTTTCAGATAATAAATACACAAATAACTCAAACTACTACATTCCTAGTGAGATCCTGGAAGCAATGTAAGAAACATCCCTGTGCAAGTTATGTTGGATAATTAAGAACCTATATTTGTTTTATGATGGAATTACAGGTCCCTCAGTTAAGCACTCAGAAATCAGAAAATTACAATGCTGAGGTTGCATATGCATGACCCATTATTCATATGCATTATGATTGTCTTATATTGCTGTGCTATTTCTCAAATACAATTAATAAAGGTGCTAAAACCTAAATACCCATGCATGCAAGAATGGAAGCTAATACAGTCTTCATTGACTTAGTTTTTAGATAAACTACCTTCTCTGCAAGGTATATTAATTTTGACAGCTATCACGTACATCATTTTTTCCTTTATGTTCCTCCTTAGGCACTCAAAGAAGGAGGCAGTTTACTAGGAAGCTAATTACATCCATACAGCACAGAACAGCCTTTCTTAAGTGCACACTTCAGAAGATTATCAAAGTAGTTGTGCAAACGGAGCTGCATAGGTGACTTTCAAAGGTCAAAGCCAATTTTTGCTGGAACACAGACACTTTATCAATCAGGGCTATTTCCATATCAAGCTTAGCTTACTATCCATGGCTGCTTCAGCTGTAGAGCTCTTTCAAAAGTCTTAATTATCTTTATAATGGGAAGGTCTAATTGGATTTTTCTCTCTCCCTTATTCTGCCACTAATATTGTATGTAAACAGCTGAGAATTTTTTTTCCAAATTTAAAAAAAAATCTCAGAGCAACTAAGGTGCCACAAGTACTCCTTTTCTTTTTTAGAGCAGAGATTGAAATCAAGAAAATCTTGACCTCCATGGTGATCACTTTGGAAAGCAAATAGCAACTATGAATGTGTTTTAGGATGGAAATTCTCATGCAAACTCAACTACAGTGTTTGCCGCATCTCTTGCTATAATAACCAATAATCGTGATTTAACCTTTTCCACTAACTTGTTACATAATATACTCTTGATCTTATGATAGTCCCATCGTCGGTCACAACATCAGAGAAATCCACTTAGAAAACATGAAAATGAAAGAGAATTGTATCCTAATGAACAGTCTTGCCCCCTACCCCCCAAAAAATCTCTTGCTTCATAAATAGTGTTTGCATCAATACATTATAGCACTCCCCCAAAATGTGAAACTGAGTTCTAGAACCTTCGTGTTTGTATATTAATTGATGAATGATGGAATCTGCAGAGATTCAATGTAACAATCCACTCAAATTTTGATATTGCTTCTTCATCTCTTTTAATCAAAGCCTTTTAGAATAAGTAACAGTAGCAAATGTAACAAGATTTAAGTGGTAGTGAAGTGCTTTGAGTAGCAGTTAGGAGCTAGGATATTCTTAAGTACAACTTGAAATATACAAGTTTCAGATGTAGACTGTATTAAATTTCTACACTAATTAAAATATGGTGGTTTGTAATATCCTAAAGATAAATTTTTATAGGTCATTCGCAGTATCCTATTCTGCATAAAAATAAAAATAGAAAAGATTTATTCAATTATCCAGTCCATTATATTAAACAGTGTTTAGATTAATTTGCTGTGTTAATCCCTGATCCCGCAAGCTACTCCTGATGGATGTGTGCTTGCCCCATGTAGAGCCTGAAGTCAGTGGAGATATGTGCCAGTGGATGTGTCCACCTGTGGAGAGACCATTGCAGGATCAGGGACTTAAACACTGTATATAGATGCTATATGAACTTCTACAGTGAGTAAGGTGAACTTCTAGCTGAACTGTCTGGATTCTATTTTAAGCAGAAGAGATGTGGTTAAAATCCATTCTCTCATTTGCTCTGTTGCCTGCAAAGTACTTCTCAGCTGATTTGTTGAGATGACTGCCATTATGCTGACCAATACAGTTAGGCTGTTTCCTTGTGCTCCCTCTGTCTGTATCTGTGTTTTCTCTTTTGATTTGTAAAATCTTTAGGACAAGGACTGTCTTTCATTCATTCTCTTTGTACGTTGCCTACTTCAGTAAGGACCTGGTCCATGACTGAGACTTCTAGGGATTACTGCCATAGAAATACATTTGTAAAGCACTCTTGAACTTCTCAGGATAAAAGCTACTGTAACGTTAAGTTGATACAGAAGGAAAAATATTATGGGAAGTTTTATTAATTTATTAACATAACAGGAACAGCTAGTTAGACTTTAGTGTATTAAAGTCCAGTTTTTGCTAAAGCCTTTAAAGACTTCAGGCATACTATTTAAATTCCTCTTTTTTTAAAAAAAAAAAATCTGATCCACTCTTGATGTTCATAAGGACCTTTTCAGGAAGAAAGAAAAGAGTGTACACACACAGTGCTTTCCAATGCACAAAGTAAACTAGGGGGGAAAAGGTGCAAACTCTTTCCAGTTATCAGAAATGTTTTTCGGGGGTGTGTGTGTGTGTTCAAGTTGTCCCTTTTAAAATGCAATATTCTATTTAATGCCAGACCCTTTGTTCTATTCAGCTTGCTCAGATTGCAAACCT
This sequence comes from Chelonia mydas, assembly GCF_015237465.2. Taxonomy (NCBI): domain Eukaryota; kingdom Metazoa; phylum Chordata; order Testudines; family Cheloniidae; genus Chelonia; species Chelonia mydas. Next base: position 161,523,966 of record NC_057849.1, on the reverse strand, counting down.
GTTTGCATATTGAACTGGAAAGAACATAATGAAAATGTTTCTGTTGGGATTAAGTACTATGGGAAAAGCTTTTGCAGAAATTCAAAAGAACTCTGCTTGTTGAACACTTTTTGTTTTAATTGTTTTATACAGGGGAGTTGCATCATATGCACATTTAACTTACGCGAATTCAACTATACACTCTCGGCAAAGAAAAATAACAAGATACCTGTAAATAATGCGGGCGATTCCACCCACCATTCCACTCAATGAGCATATGCCCCGGAGTGAGCCTGCCACCGCCCACCCCAGCACCAGCAGGGGTCCTGGGACTGCCCCACTGCCTCCTGGCCCAAGTTTTAGTTAGGGGTATATATTAAAAGTCATGGACAGGTCACAGGCTGTGAATTTTTGTTTACTGCCCATGACCTGTCCATGACTTTTACTAAAAATATTCGTGACTAAAACGTAGCCTTAATTAAAGTGAATCACTTACATTGTAAACCCCTCCAGAGAGGTACCTTCCCCTAGGGAGGTTGGCTCATACTGGGTTTCCAGAGACTAGAAAGGCAAAGGGAATTTGTCCGAAAAATGCTGCATATAAACTGACTTGGGGCCTTTTTCCTGATCTAGAAAACGGACTTCTCTTCAAGGTGGGAGAGGCAATCCTTGCAGAAGGGATGGAAGGACTTGACCTACTAGGGCCCCATAAGACTGATGGGTGATCCCTGGTAAGCTTTCAGCATGTGTATAGAAACTTACTGTTTTTTTTATGTTTTCTCTGTAATGCTTTTACCTTAAGAATAAGTGCATTTGCTTAGAAAGAGCTGTGTAGTAACTTGTAACTGCTGGCAATACACTGTTCATAGCCCTTGGAGAGAAAGCAAAGCACAGGCTCTGGCCTTTAGGCAATTTGGTTGCTGGGGATAGCTCAGTATATGGGAGGGAGCTGTGCAGCCTTAAAACACCACCACCTCCTGCACTCAGAGGGGAGTGGAACAAGGGTCCCTACCCAGAGACAGGTGATGGCAGGAGAACTGAATGGGTACTCCTGGAGCAGACCTACTTGGAATGGGAACTTCTGGAGTCATTAGTCATCCTCTTGTAAAGCCTCTATCCACAGCTGAACGTTGAGTCATCTGGCCCACCGCAATAACTGGAATCTACTCTTGAAGTATTTCATATATTTGTGTCAAACATCCCAGTGCTGACTTTAACAAGTTGTTTGCTGCATCAACACACAGGTCTGATTCATTCTCTCTCTCAAAGGTACATTTGATGCTGCTATTAGACATTTAAATCATACAAAACTGCAGAAAATTACAATCCGCCGTAGATGGCTTGATTAGCATAGCAACTTGTTTGTATGTTTTTTTTTTTGGGGGGGGGGGGGGGAGTTTAAGCCCTAAAAGGCTAAAATGGTATCCCAAGCTGCTGACAATTACACCAAGTTCTTTTTATTTTTTTTCAAAATCTCATTACAGTGCTAAATTTGGTGGGTGAATTTAGTATTTTAATTTTTTTCTCCTTTTTGTTTCAGAATAGTTTAAAAAAATAAAAATAGATGGAGGGCTTTACTTAGGCACTGGATCAGAACTCATTTACTGTGGATGTTTGCAGTGCAAACAGATATCACTAAGAAAATGGGCTTGGGTGGATTTACTTAGTGACATCTGTTTGAGACAGACCTTCTTTTTAACTTTGTACTCAATAGTGCAGCTTGATTTCCTTTTGGAAAAGTTCTGGTAAGGTTTAGTTTTAATCTTATCTAGTGCACAAGACTTGTCCGGGGGGGTGGGGGAGGGGAAAGATGGGTAAGGAGGCTTATGGAGAATGTTAGTGAAAATATGAGCTGATTAGTAGTTGCAATCATATGGGTAATTAAATCTGGTTCATTAATACTTAGGAATCCTAAATCTGCATTTGAAACTTGTCACTACCATAGACACTGAAGGAAATCAGCTGTATGTATGGTCAGCCATAAGGCTTATTATGGGCTTGTTGCAAAACATGTTTTGTTGTCTTAAAATAAACAAGTGAATAACTTGTGTTACCACTTTGTGCCTCTAACTTCAGCTCTCAGCCTGGCAATAAAAGGGTCTTGGCATAATTTCTTAAAAAGCCTCCATGGTCCTCTCCAGTCGCTTTGCGGCGATTTAGTGCAAATAGTTCTAAGAGTGCCCACAAAATCAGATGCTAGCTTCAAACTTGTAACTGAAGATCCTTCACACAAGATGGATCAAACCTGCCATTCTGGTCAGATAAACATTGAGTTAGTACTTGAGTAACTGGCACCGGCACCAATGGTAATTGACCACTGAGTCAATTACTCTTCAGCCAGTAGATTTTAAACTTCTCTTGAGAAACTAACTAAAAAACAAAACCCACTACCTTCAATAAAATCAAGCCCAAGTGTATCATCTGCTGGAAATCAAAGCTACTGTTTCAATTTCTAGTTTCAGAAATATTCTTGGGTATTTTACCCCATCAATTTTGTGGGTCTTAGACAATATACCACCTGACCTAGTGAAGGCAGCAAAAACTGATTCTGAACTTATGCAGGGGGAAGAATAGGGGAAGTAACTGGACTGAAGAACAGTCTCACTGGTAAAGGATTGTTCTTTGTATCGGACATCATGTACCAGTGTCTGACTCTGCACCTGTTAGAAAGGAAAGTATTTCCTTTCTTACAGGGCTGTGAAGGTTTTGACAAATGGTCCTCTAGTTGAGAAACAAGTGGCAGTGTTGGGAAACCTGAATTAGTCATCAAAGGGAGTGGAGAAAGTTTGATAACAAGCAATTTTTTGGTTCTACAGTAGTACTTTTGGTATATGGTATCTGAAAAAATGCCTGACTCTGGAAGAATCACTGGGAACATTAGTCACCTGCCCAGACCAGGGCTATTAGTTTTAAGATACTGTGAGAGAACAATAGAAAAGCTTGAAAATGTTTTGGGAAAAGTCTTTAAAACTGATCTTAAGCCTAATTTGAGTTTTTGCTCTAATGCATGGCCGTGGAGACCCATTCTATAAGGTGCAGTTGACACCTTAGTTGTCAGAGTGAAATGTGGGGAAAGTCTGAGGTCAAGAAGGAGATCTTGGGTCAGGAGTTCCACCTTCTGAAAGCATAGGATTTTCCTTCTAGAATCCTGATGGTCATTGGGTCCGTTTTCTAGGGTTGAAAGGCTTAGTTGGGATGCTTGCAGGCCTGTGGCAGAGAGGCCATGTGTAAGGGACTGCGGAAGACTCTGTTACGGTCTAGCTAGGGGAAAACAGCTTTCTCGCGCCGATGGTCATTGTAGGACACAGAGAACCGGCTGTAACCAGCCCTTGGCCGGTTTCAATCGCCGCATATGGCCCTTTGCCAGTTAGAGGAAAACCCCTTAGGAAAGTACCTGATTATATATTCATGATATGTTAATGTGTAGTGCTTTTTTACTGCTTGTTGTCCACCCCTTCGTCGGACTCCATCCCAGACATAGCTCCGGTGTGCTGGGTTCCCCGCATCTGTGACAGCAATGCTTGGAGTCCCCGTTGCGGGCGTGTCACTTACTTTCAATAAAGCCAATAACTCGCTACTTTGCTGTGCGTAGGCCTTGTTCTTCCGGAGCATTCCTGCTAGGCCTTTTTGTGCCCAGAACACCATGTTTTAGTATACAGATGCACATCAATGTGCTTGAGACAGAGGCAATCCAGAAAACTTTCAAGGAATTCATACAGTGCAGGGACATCCTGGTAAAGTTGTTCTGGTACTGTGATGGTGATGTAACAATAAATGTAGAGGAGGAAAAGAAGTGCTTCACTGAAAGAGTAACATCTGGTAGGCAAAATGGCTATGCCAGATGTGTGTCCTTACTTTGGGAAGACCCTATTACATTGTATCTTGAAGTCTTCTTGTGCTCATGGCTTCACCTGTCTCTAGATCTGTCTTGTCTTCGGGAGTAATTCCAAACTGCCCTAGTTCTGTGATAGTTCTTAAAACTTCAGTGGATACCTTTTTTTCTATCTTGGGTGCGGAGACTAACATACTCTTTCCTCCCTCCCTGAAAAGGTAAACTTCTACTTGTTGGGAAGGTGTTTGGAACTTGTGTTCATATCATTTTGGTTTGAAAAATATTTTGGCAGCATCTTGCTTTGAAGCATTATGGCTTTTTGGATAAAGTCATAATGATTTTGGCAAAGTAATGGTAAATGTACTAAGCGCTCTTTCTCTCTCTTCCCCTCACCCTAATCTGGGGCAAGAAGCCAAGGGGATCTCCATTACTATTTTTCAATGGCTTATACTAACAGTGCAATAGGTGGATACTGTGACCCTGGGCAGTCTGAATTTGGTTACTCATATTTCTGGCGGGACTACAGCATTTTAGTATTATAGCTTACTTTCTCTTGCACCTCTAGATGATTCGTCTGTAAACTTAATTGTTTTAGCATTGTAGGAACACTCATTCCACAGTTAAGGTTGGAACTGGGTTTCTGTTTTAAGCTTGACATTTAATGTTGCTGTAAAAAACAACAGTCACATCTGCTTTAGAATTGGTAGGTATCATATATATGGTAGATTCCTTCCCTGCTTCTTGAAGTGAATGTCCATGCTAACAAAGGGGATCAAGAAAGACCGCTCAGGTGTTACTGATAGCACCCTACTGGTTGAGAAGGCTGTCTTTTTGTTTGTTTTTTGTTTTTGTGGATCTGATCAGCATGTCCACAAGCAAACCTGTTTTCCTGTTTATACAGAGAGTATCTCTCCCCAGGCCAAACCTATCACTAGAATCCAGATGGGCTAAACCTGAGTTCTTTATAATCTGTACAAATACCCTCTTCTCATTTAAACATAATCAATAATCTGGGGTTCAGGATATGGGCAAGATTGTCTGCGTACCTCATCTTTAGCTATCCTTCTAGAATTCCTTTAAGATGGCCTACCACTTGGAATAGCTGATTTAACCAGTACCCTTCAAACTGCAAGCAAAAGAACTAAGCACACACCTGACTCCACACTAAGGAGCCATTCGGGCAATATATTTTGTCACAAAATAGAATAGTGCAAATTATTGTCACCTTACAGACATTAAAAGAAAAGGAGTACTTGTGGCACCTTAGAGACTAACAAATTTATTTGAGCATAAGCTTTTGTGAGCTACAGCTCACTTCATCGGATCCAATGGATAAAGGATAAAAAGGATAAAAAAGGATTAAGCAATGATTGCAGTGTCAGAAGCTGCAGGTTTTTGTGAGGTTAATAATTTAAGACCCTATTTCTGTTTTGTTTTTAGTCTATTCAAAACAGAGATAAAGGTGCATTTTCTAGTATTCAAATTTCCAGCCACATAGGCAAAGCTTGAGAACCATAGGTTAGAGCACATATCCTGCATGTTTGTTTTAGTCCCCTCTTTAACTTCTGTCATATTCATGCTTTTTGTTCTTGAACCCTGAAGAATACTGGCTTAATCACCATAAAGTGAGATTTCTCTGCATGAACTGAAGTAAAAACCTGAACTGCTGCCATGTATCAAAAATCTTGTAGCTTAATACCGTTGTCACTGACCTCTCACTGTAAAAAGTGAGCGTGAGTAAATGGCCTAAAAGATGTCCATGCATCTCTTGGCAATGCTCTTTGGCAGGCCTTACTGAGGATTACTTGCTGCTGCTTTTTTTTTCCTCTGTAAACATATGCTGGAAAAAATTCTAGTGAACAATTTGAAGGAGTGTTGTTGTACCAAAACAAGGCTTTGCATTTAAAGGAACACCGTCTGAAACACTGTTTCTAAAACTGATACATGCAAGGGCTGAGCAAATGAGAAATGAAACCTGTTTGCATAGCAAATCTTGTCTCCATATGTGCAATTTTTTTGCTAGCATTTGTGAAAGGGGGCATTTACTTGTTTTCTCCTGGTTTGTGTGCACTAATGTGGTAACATAAGTATACTTGTACTGCTTTGGAAACCTACATGTATCTGTATAGATCCATGCCTTAAAGGAACCAGTAACTGATATAATCAGAGAGCTGTTGTAGCTTTAGAAATGTTAATATTATATTAAATTTGTGTTGTGTGTGTGTGTGTGTGTGTGTCAAATGAATGTTGTGACTTTTTTTTTAAAAAGGGGAAATATGCAGATGGTCTAACAATAATTGCCTTGTGATTCTTGCCCTGCCCCAATCCTACCTCTTCATGGTATCTGGTGTGATGGTTGACCATAGGTAGGCTTGGCAGAGGTGGAGGGTTTTTTTGCAGTTTATTTTTAAGAATTTTTTAATTGATTTTAAATTTTCACAGTTTTGAGAAATTATGGGGAGCAGTGTCAGATAATTATTTAACAAGTAGATGTTGAGATTTGAACAGTTAAGCTGCATAACTGTTAAAACACACATTGTCAACATCACATGTCAAAATATGCAAAGTAAAGATATCCTTAAATCAAACTCTTAAGTTCTCAAGCAGCATTTTTCTTACAATGCTTATCTGTATATTTTTATGGAAATATTTTGTGTGTGTGTGTGGTGAAATTATCAAGATGTACCAATAAAATCAAATCCTTTCAAACCGAATTTTAGGTTCTAAACAGCATGTAGCTAGCTAAAAACTGCCAATATGGTCAGAGCACTTGGCATATGTATATTTTTATCATGGCCATATTAGTTATTCCGTGTATATGTCTGTCTGATTCAGAACCCATTGTAACCTATATGTATGGCATCAGAAGACCCTTGAACATGATTTCTTATTGTTTTAAAGGCAAGCTCATCTTGAGGCCTACAAAAGTTCATACTCTCTTCTCTGTAGCTATAAATTCAACTTTTACTCCAAAGAGCCTATTATTTCATTGTGTTGCCACAGTTGTTTATAGTGCACAGTGTTAAATTCAGACTTCCTGAGGTAAGTGGGCTTGAAATTAGAGATGCTGTCAAGTTCTTGAGCTCTGTCACTTGATCTGCTGTTTGTATAAGACTAACAGTTTGCAGTGTTGCCAACTCAAGATTTTGTAGTAATTGTTATGATATATAATATTTTACTTAAAATCTCAGCTTCTTGAGACAAGTGACTATATGAAAATATTAGCTTTCAATGTAACAATTTTTTCTAGTCCAGTGGTTCTCAAACTGTGGGTCATGACCCTGTTTTAATGCAGTCGCCAGGGCTGACACTAGACTTGCTGGGTGGAGCCTGAGGCCAAAGCCCGAGCCCCACCACGCAGGGCCAAAGCCTGAGGGCTTCATCCTTGTGCAGCAGGGCTCAGGTTATAGGCACCCTGCCTGGGGCTGAAGCCCTTGGGCTTCAGATTTAGTCTCTCCACCCAGGGTGACGGGGCTCAGGCTTCAGTCCCCACTCCTAGGGTCGTGTAGTAATTTTTGTTGTCAGAAGGGGTTTGCGGTGCAATGAAGTTTGAGAATCCCATGTCTAGTCCATGTGGTTGCAGAGGAAAAAAATCGAAAATGTGACCCAAATGCCTCCTAAAATCTCAAATCAACAAAAAAAAAATTACAAAAATTGTTAGTCATGAGATTCTTAAGCCAGTCTTGTGATTCTCTGGGACCTGACTCATGATTTTTGAGCACTTGGGGTTGGCAATACTGACTCTATGTTGTACTATGGTATTACAGAGCTAGCTAGCTAGCATGAGTTGAGAAATTAGCTTGCCTGTGTAACTCCGCTCTGCCCTTCCAATAATACTGTTTTCTTTTCTATTCCCCCCAACTACATCCATTCATTTTTTCCATGTTGTTCCCAATGAAGAATACACCTCCAAGACACTATCCTCCATTCATGTCTCAAGACTTGCTCCTTCAGTGGTGCCCACAAGAAGTGAACTAACTCTTTAAAAAAACCACTTCTAATTGAATCACTAAGATGTGCACTTAACAAAGCTAAATAATTGTGATCTTGTTGTAACCCTTCTCCACTCTCACTCTTTTACTGTGAGTTGCTTCCCTCCATAATGTCATATATAAACTGTTTGGGGCATAGTTGATGTATTTTTACATGGACTAAAGTGTCAAGCACACTTTTGGGCACTCTGAAAGAGTAATAGCAGTGATACCACTCATCATAATGGCAAATAAGATCGTAAATGTTAATACACGTGGGCTTGTGACCTTCAAGACACATGGGGGTAGGGATCAGGGAAGTGCAAACAAGACTCAGGAAATGGAAGCTACACAAGTATATGAAGTATGACCTCATAGTCTTAATGCACCAAGTTTCCCCGCCCCTTAATTTTAAATCCCGCTTCTGCCACCAGTTTTTAGCTATGTCAATATAATGCACGGAGTGATCCCTGTTAGGGTGTTTGCACTCCCCTTGGTTGACTGACCCAACTCAGAGCAGTAGATCATCTCTCTTGAGAGCCCCCTCCTTCATGTCTGAGAACAAACCATGCAGCTGGCTCTACAGTCTTGTCTTCCCTGGGGTAAAAGATGTGTTGCTAACTTGAATTAAAATCCTAGTGAACTCAAGTTCACACACCATTTTTTCCTAGTGAAGACAGGTTAAGGTTCTGGAGTTGGACTATGTGCTGTGTGAGACTTTAGAGATCTTGTTCAAGGATTCCACTAGGGAGGCTTTTCAAAAAAATGAGATTCTTTGGGCTCCAGATGAGATTACAGTAGAACCTCCGAGGTACAAACACCAGAATTATGAACTGACCAGTCAACCACACACTTCATTTGGAACCAGAAGTACACAATCAGACAGCAGCAGAGACTCTTCTCCCCCCCCCCCCCCCGCCCCTCACCCCAAGCAAATACAGTACAGTAATGTGTTAAATGTAAACTACTTTAAAAAAAAAAAAGAGTAAAGGGAAAGCAGCATTTTTCTTTTGCATCATAAACTTTCAAAGTGGTATTATGTCAGTGTTAAGTTGTAAACTTTTGAAAGAACAACCATGGTGTTTTGTTCAGAGTTACAAACAACCTCTGTTGCCGAGGTATTCGTAACTCTGAGGTTTTGCTGAATGTGAATAGTGATACCATGGAGCAGACCTAGTAGAATATAAAACCCTCCCACCACTATAGGCAGAATATAGTTCTTTTCCCTGAAAGGCTAACCTGAACATTAATCTTCTTTTAAGACCTCTCTCTCAGCTCTGGTGTGTTTTTGTTTGTTTGGTTTTTTTCCATTTCCTTTGCTCTTTCTCCTGACTTCCCCTTTCAGGTACGTCTACACAGCAAAAACAAAACTAAGGTGCAGCAGTGAGTGTCCGAGCCTGGGTGAACTAACTTGGGCTTGCAGGACCCAATGTATGGGGCTAAAAAGAGCAGTGTAGATGTTTGGGCTCTGGCTGGAGCCTGGACTCAAACCTGGGGGTGGGGGTGGGGGCAGAGGGGAAGATCTCAGAGCCCAGGCTCCAGTTTTAGCCTGAACAGCTACACTGCTATATTTAGCCCTGCAAGGTTAGCCCCATGACCTTGAGTCAGTTGACCCAGGCTCTGAGACTTGCTGCCATGGGTCTTTTTGTTGCATAGCCATACTCTGTTCTTTTGCCACTTACGTCTGTCTCCTCCTGACCACCTGAAGCCTTGGTGAGTTGGTCTGCTATGCCTCTGACATCCTCCAGATTTTTCCATAGCACACTTCTTCCACCAAGTCTAAATACCATAGTAATCTATTTTAATGTTTCAGGTTAAAAACTTAATTTAGAACTTTCAGGCTTTCTAACTGTGTAGCTTTCTCAAATACGTGTTCCCATGTATATTTTTCCTTAAGTACCTGAATTGATAGATATGTACACCATTAACTATAGCTTAAAGTGTAAGGTTCAGTGTACCTTTTCAGCAGGGGGAATGATCTTATTTTCCTTTAAAACACTGAATTGCCCAGTGGTGGGAATTCCTATGTAGCTTGGCGTGTCTAAGTTAAACTATTTGGAGATAATGAAGATACCAGAAAGGCTTAGGAAAAGTTTATCAAATGGGCACAGTAACTCAAATTTTGAAACTCCCTATTATCTGCTAAGTGTCCCTGTGTGATTTGAAGCATATAAAATTTTGTGGATGGACATGGTTTTAGCAAAGTTAGATGGGGGACAAAAGCAAACTATATCTGTTTTGAGAACTCGTAACAAATCATGTCAGCATCTGTTGTCCACTTTGCTTGTATGTTACAACCTACAGACAACAGATAAGGGGTCTGATGCAAGTATTCTTCCTCCATCTGGAAACCCTTACCACTCTTTGAGAACTAACGCAATATGAAAAATAAGTGAGCTACTACTTTACAGATGTCCTCTTTGAGATTTTCATCTGTATATGACACTGACCTCTCCTCTCATTACGTTTTTCCTTTCTCTTGTGGGAAAGAAAATCTGTCAATTTTAAACATTGGAATTTTGGGAGGTGCTCGGATACCATGGGCGCCATATAAAAATCTACCTGTATCTCTCTCCTATCCAGCTTGACACCATAAGGGAGGCTAAAATGCTAACTGAATCACACAAGTTTTATCTGATCTACTTTTGAGAAAACTGAGCTTGTGCAGTTACCGAAAGGTTTGTAAAACAACTCTACCCCTAACTTCTCTAGTAATCAATTTTGTCAATGACCATAAACTATAAAGTCATAATTACAGTATGTGGGTCACTTCATAGCCTTGAAGTGGTATACATAACTTTTACAAATTCTTATAGGCAATTTGTGTAATCATGCCGTTAACCAAGAAAAAAGAAAAGTGTCGAACACTGTCTTGCAGGAGGCACTCAGCATTTCATGTGATCTGGTCCCTTGATTCGATTTGGAAGCCAGTTATCCAAATGTCACTAAACAGAGACCTAGTGTAGCTTAAATTTAAAAGGCTCATGCCCCATGAATCTTGGGAGGCATCTCTGCCGCAACCAGGCTAAAACTGGCTCATTGGGGACTAACAATCCAAGACTCGTTGGTTTTGAGAGGTGCGGTTAGTGCATGTCTGGTAAGCCTTCAGTTTGGGGGAGGATGGCAGACTGTGCTATCTCACGTGGAGCACAGGATGTAGGGAGGTGGAGATAGGGAATTATCTTTTTCTCTAAGCACCTGGCTATATGCCGCACCCCTTTCTTATAGATCTCTTAAAGTCAGCAGGGCTCTTTTTCTGCAGAGCTTACATATTCAGGAGTTTGTTAGGGAGAAGCAGGGGCCTTGGATATGTGTGATGTTCCTCTCTGGTGTTATCTGGACCGGTGATCTGTTAGGTCATGCCAATCCTTGACTCTGGGAGTCAGCCTTACCCTGCTCTGCTCTGCCTCTGGCATGTAAGCTGCTCCCAGCTACTTGCAACCAAGTGACACTAGCTGATATCTCCAGTCCCAAACACAATCCTAGGAACCTACATCTTGCAGGGTCCAGTTATACCCACTGGATGCTGCAAGCTTATGAGTTTGTGAATTTAACAAAGAAATTGATATATAGCAGGTTTGTTATCCCAAGGGGAGTCTGACACGCTTCAAACCAAATGCACTGCTTCAGGTAGAATAAACAAACAAATTTATTAACTACAAAGACATGCTTTGACTTATAATTACTTTAAAAAAAATCTAACAAGTCAGATTTAGTCAAATGAAATAAAAGCACAATGCATTCTAAGCTGATCTTAACACTTTCAATGCCCTTATAAACTTAGATGCTTCTTACCACAAGCTGGCTGGTTGCCTCTCAGCCAGCTTTGATCAGCACTTCAGTCAATTGGTGTGGTGTCTGTAGATGTAGGTGGAAGAGAGAGGAAGAGCATGGCAAAGTCTCTCCCTTTTATCATGTTCTTTATTCCCTCCTGGCTTTGCAGCCTCCTCCCCTCCTCAGAGTCAGGTGAGCATTACCTCGTTGCAGTCCCAAACTGACCAAAGGAAGCAGGGTGACTCACTCGAGTGTCCAACAGATCCTTTGTTGTTACCTATGCCAGTGTCCTTTGTTCCTGTGAGGCTGGGCTGGGTTTGTCCCATACATGCCCTGCTGAGGTGTGAACTGCTCCTCTGCTTCTGGAGAGTTTTTGCCTAGGCTTTTTTTAAGCCATGAAGATACATTTTCAGCCTCATAACTATATACATGAAATTACAACCTATAACATTACTATAACAATGATTACTATACCATTACCATAACAGTAATGCTCAGTACATCATGAACTTTCTGAGGACACCTGACATGACAAACTTAACATTAGATACCACCAGTCGTTATAAGGATGAACATGGGGTGCTGGGTGTTTCTCTCCCCCACACTCAAGGTACAGAACGTCACAAGGTATTCTTCCTTCTCCACCACCTCCCAACCCCCCCCCCCCCAAAAAACAAAACAAAACAAAACCACCAAAACAAAACCAAAAAAACCCTCTCAAAGCCTGATGAAGCTTGGTCATCTGAGCTAAAACTGAATCGGTCATCTGACAGTCCTAAATAGAAATGTCCATCTCAGTTTTGGGCTTAGTGATGGGTTGTCAGCCCTCTTCAGGAACTTCTGAGCCTGACAGGGCTATAGGAGATGACTAATGGACCCCTACAAGTGTGTAAGGGTTTGCGAGGAGGAAGCCCAATGATCTTTGTAAATTTTGTAGGAGGGTGTGATAGGCCCTCAATAAGCATGCTAGGGCTTACAGTGTGGATTGGGGGCCCCAGTGAGCTGATTGTGGAGGGAGCAGTAGAGTCCCAAGGTCTGCAGGAAGAATCAAATGTGCCCTCATTTTTCATGTTCCCTATCCTTCCTCCTCTCTCTGCTGGCACTTTTGTCTGTGCTCCCCACACACCCCGTAGATCTCCTAAACTCTATAGGAAGTGAGAAGCTGAGGAGGTATTAAGTGAAGGTTTTTTCATAATTTTAATAGTGAACAACCTGCCATTATCCCAGATAGGAATGTACATATGGCAGGGGAACATGGAATGCTTTGTGCATGGATTATAGTGTTGAGAACATCAGTAGTAGCTGTGAATGTGCATATAGGTGGGCATTAATCAATTAACCTTTAACAGAAACATGAAAATTTGAGTTGTAATGTGTTAAGACACTAGCAGGCTTGTAATCATAATCCTGTGTTTTCACTATGTGAATCTCTCAGAAGTTTGAAACTGAGATTTGTTTCTTAACTAACTTCCTAGATCTGCTGGGTTTCTGAAACTATATTCTTTTATCATGCAACAGAACTTGTTTGATCTTCTTAGATCAGGGATTCCCAAACTTGGTTCGCGGCTTGTTCAGGGTAAGCCCCTGGTAGGCCACAAGATGCTTAGTTTACCTGAGTGTCCGCAGGTACAGCCGCTCGCAGCTCCCAGTGGCTGCGGTTCACTGTTCCCAGCCAATGGGAGCTGTGGGAAGCAGCGTGGGCCGGGCCACAGCTTCCCCACAGCTCCCATTGGCCGAGAAGGGCTAACCACGGCCACTGGGAGCTGCTAGTGGCCGTACCTTCAGACTCTCAGGTAAACAAAGTGTCTCGTGGCCCGTCGGGGGCTTACCCTGAACAAGCCGTGAACCAAGTTTGGGAACCCCTGTCTTAGAAGGAGGCAACCTCACAGCACACTTTAACTCAAAGTGCCAAAATCTTAATTTATTATTACTGCGTTCCAGGGTGGATTTGTTCAACTAAAAGCAATTTAAGTCACTTATTTTAGTCGTAATTTAAATAATCAAGCAGGAAACCTTGATTTAGATAATCAGTTTTTAACTGTGTTTTGCATTTGTACTTTTTAGTTATTTTCCTAAAGAAAGATTGATTCTCATTAGTTGGTAACCATTAAATCAGGTTGATTTTCACCTAAATACAACCTTCATATTAAATTTTGTTGCTTCTTTTGCTAAACTGGGCACTATATCTGCACAAATTTATTTAGGTGATTACATTGCATTTATTCAGGTTCTGAATTTTTACTATTTTTATTATGACAGAAAATTGTGAATGATGCATTTCTTATTTACTTGATGATTAATTTATTTATTCATGATTTGTGCCAAGCTCTGTTTGGATGGAAATTCAATTGAAAATGCTGTGTATTTTTAATTTTTTTTATTAACTAAAACTATCTTAAATGTGCTAAATACTTTGATATTTTTTCTTATGCAAGTTTTGCATTAAAAACTGATTTATTAAACAAAGGAAGTCTCTGTAATTAATGAATTGAACTGATTGTTTCTGATCACCATGCTGTTAAAGATTTTAGAACAAGTTAATCTGACCCTCTCACATCTAGGTTTTTATTCATAGTTTGGAAGAGGAAAAAACCCTTCCCTACTTTTCAATCCAAATTTGGTTCTTAACTTTTAATGACCTACTCATCGAACTGGACTAGTTTAGTAAACAAACAAAGAAAATATTTCCTCTTTATCTGTAGGAAAGGCTGCTGCTGTGAAAAGCAGATTTAGTGCTTCAACAAACTGTTTCCAGGTGCTTAGTCAATGATTTCCACCAGTTCAGTGGTTTGACTTGGCAGCAAATATGTACTGCTTAATATTTTTTTTATTTAATTTAAGCCTTAACATAAATTGTCAATTTCAAATTTAATTCTAAATAGGCTTATTTTTTAAAATTAACCCATACTTTATTTAAATTGGATTTGTATTTAATTTTTTTTTTAATCCACCCTGCAGGAGTCTCTCATTTCTAGGTGCTGAAAACAGATTTATTGGAATGCCCAAAAGGAACATAAATCTAATGGACCTAAGATTTGAAACCTACAGTAAACAAGCCACCAACAGCACTAATTCCTTTATCCTCTTATTGAAAGGAATTTTTGTCCTTTAAAGGGATTGACAAAGCTTGCCACTTCCTTAATGGGATATATGGAGACCGCTGCTACACATCACTCAAACACGAAGGGCTGATATTATCTAAGAGCTTCATATTGTTTCAGTTCAGAAAAATTTCTTGGGCATGTACTAATCAATGTGAAAAATGCATGTTACCCCAAAGTTATGACCACTGTTAATTAAAGGAATAGATCTTGTCAATATAGTAATACATATGTTGTACCATTTTTCTTTGCTAATTTCACTCCATTCCTTTTTATAGATGATAGTTTTTTCTGCATTATTTTCAGTGCTCCCTCCCCTCCCTTATCTCTATCTATATTATGTTCTTTATCCCTCCAGACCACTTGCCCTGCCCCCTCTCACATAGGGCCTGAAATATTTTTACTTACACCTAATAGAAGTGCAGGAGACAACTGGCTGGGGTCCCTGATCTGCTGTAAAAAAGTGGTATGATTTCTACCATGATGCTGTCCCCGAGATCCAGCCTCACTAGCTGGATGCTAAAAAAAAAAAAATAAGTTGTATATTCTGATTAACTTTGAAGCCTCCCTTTCTGTTTTTACCAGCAGTTATTGTCATTCCCTCCTGAAATCCTTGTTGCTGCTGTGGAGAAGGTGTTAGTGGTAGGTGTCAGTTACTAATCTTCACAGATCTTGGGTCTTTCGGAGCTTTTCATTGAATATCTTGAGTACCTGCCTCTGCTGCTACTCTTAACTTCCACGGGAGCAAAATTGATATGATTCTTGTCACTTCCCCTAGTTGCCTTTCTTTCTGACCAGATATGTCAGTTTTCACTTTGCTGCAGCTTGGGAAATCTCTGAACAGCAGGAGAGGCATTACAGGTCTCTGTAGATGAATGAAGATGATACATTAATTTATGCTTTCTTCACATATGGAAGCTTTCTTTACAACCCTAAACGATTTGAAACATATTTGAAAAACACAATCTTAAATTCTGCAGAATTAATGGAATGCACCCCCACATTCTCTTGGGAAAGGTTTTTAATCACTATGGGGTGAATGGATCTGTGAAGCCTTGTATTTCTTTCTTTGAGTATAAACTAGGTTTGAAGATGACCTAAACTGGTCTGTTGCCTTATACCATTTCATATTACAAAAGCTGTTCCCCAAACACTATTTCTCTCTCTATCCCTTTGCATGTGGCTGTTGCCAGGTTCAGAAGTTAAGCTGAATTGTTTTTGCTCTGCCATAAAACTTGATCTTTTTTAAACAACTGACAGTATTCTAACAGGCATCCCTAAAAGATGAAGCAAATAGAAAATGGATTTGTTTTTTGGCACTTACCTTGCTCTACAGCTATTCTTCACCCATTTCATTGCAGGAGGGAGAGTGGGAGGTGTGTTCCAAAGTAACGTTGTAAACAGGACAGTAAATAGATGATATATCAGCAGTGTCAGTTCAACTTCAATGCACTTCTCTTTCAGCTTATCACTGCAGATAGGCAGAATCAGGAAAAAGTAATTTTTTTTAATAGCTTTCTCAACTCTTTTAGTGTAATCACAAGAGTATGAACTTCTAAACGGGACAATACCTGATCCCATGTTCCTCAGTGGGTCACTCGCTAGGGCTTGTCTATACTACCTGCCGGATTGGCGGGCAGTGATCAATCAACCCCCGCTAGATCAATCGCGTCTAGTATAGGCGCGATAAATGGACCGCTGAGCGCTCTCCTGTCGACTCTGGTACTCCATCAGAACAAGAAGCGCAAGCGGAGTCGATGGGAAAACGTCAGCTGTCGACTTATCACAATCTAAGTATGTCAACTTCAGCTACGCTATTCATGTAGCTGAAGTTGTGTATCTTAGATCGACCCTGCATGGTAGTGTAGACGAGCCTTAAGGTTCTGAACATGCTGCCACTTAATATCAGAGGTGACATTGTCATACTGTCTGGTATAAGAAAACACTTTTTTCACATACAGCCAGGAACCTGACTCTGCTTCTTCAGCCACTTATGAAAACTAATGCTACAGGAAGCCACAAGAGAACCCAGTATCATTTTTTTCCTCAGCATTAAGCTAACAAACGAATATATTTACATTAAAATTGCTGGTTTCAGAATTGCAGCCGTGTTAGTCTGTATTCGCAAAAAGAAAAGGAGTACTAGTGGCACCTTAGAGACTAACCAGTTTGAGCATAAGCTTTCATGAGCTACAGCTCACTTCATCAGATGCATTCAGTGGAAAATACAGTGAGGAGATTTATATACACAGAGAACATGAAACAATGGGTGTTATCATACACACTGTAAGGAGAGTGATCTCTTAAGATGAGCTAATACCAGCAGGAGAGCAGGGGAGGGGGGGAGAAAACCTTTTGTAGTGATAATCAAGGTGGGCCATTTCCAGCAGTTGACAAGAACATCTGAGGAACAGTTGGGGGGGGGGGGAATAAACATGGGGAAATAATTTTACTTTGTGTAATGACCCATCCACTCTCAGTCTCTATTCAAACCTAAGTTAATTGTATCCAGTTTGCAAATTAATTCCAATTCAGCAGTCTCTTGTTGGAGTCTGTTTTTGAAGTCTTTTTGTTGTAATATTGCGACTTTTAGGTCTGTAATCAAGTGACCAGAGAGATTGAAGTGTTCTCCGACTGGTTTATGAATGTTATAATTCTTGACATCTGATTTGTGTCCATTTATTCTTTTACGTAGAGACTGTTCAGTTTGACCAATGCACGTGGCAGAGGGGCATTGCTGGCACATGATGGCATATATCACACTGGTAGATGTGCAGGTGAAGGAGCCTCTGATAGTATGGCTGATGTGATTAGGCCCTATGAATGTGTCCCCTGAATAGATATGTGGACACAGTTGGCAACAGGCTTTGTTGCAAGGATAGGTTCCTGGGTTAGTGGTTCTGTTGTGTGGTGTGTGGTTGCTGGTGAGTATTTACTTCAGGTTGGGGGGCTGTCTGTAGGCAAGGACTGGCCTTTCTCCCAAGATCTGTGAGAGTGATGGGTCGTCCTTCAGGATAGGTTGTAGATCCTTGATGATGCGTTGGAGAGGTTTTAGTTGGGGGCTGAAGGTGATGGTTAGTGGCGTTCTGTTATTTTCTTTGTTGGGCTAGTCCTGTAGTAGGTGACTTCTGGGTAGTCTTCTGGCTCTGTCAGTCTGTTTCTTCACTTCAGCAGGTGGGTATTGTAGCTGTAAGAATGCTTGATAGAGATCTTGTAGGTGTTTGTCTCTGTCTGAGGGGTTGCAGCAAATGCGGTTGTATCGTAGAGCTTGGCTGTAGACAATGGATTGTGTGGTGTGATCTGGGTGAAAGCTGGAGGCATGTAAGTAGGAATAGCGGTCAGTAGGTTTCCGGTATAGGGTGGTGTTTATGTGACCATCGTTTATTAGCACCGTAGTGTCCAGGAAGAGGATCTCTTGTATGGACTGGTCCAGGCTGAGGTTGATGGTGGGATGGAAATTGTTGAAATCATGGTGAAATTCCTCAAGGGCTTCTTTTCCATGGGTCCAGATGATGAAGATGTCATCAGTATAGCGCAAGTAGAGTAGGGGCATTAGGGGACGAGAGCTGAGGAAGAGTCGTTCTAAGTCAGCCATAAAATGTTGGCATACTGTGGGCCCATGCGGGTACCCATAGCAGTGCCACTGGTTTGAAGGTATACATTGTCCCCAAACGTGAAATAGTTATGGGTGAGGACAAAGTCACGAAGTTCAGCCACGAGGTTTGCCGTGATATTATCGGGGATACTGTTCCTGACTGCTTGTAGTCCATCTTTGTGTGGAATGTTGGTGTAGAGGGCTTCTACATCCATAGCGGCTAGGATGGTGTCTTCAGGAAGATTACCGATGGATTGTAGTTTCCTCGGGAAGTCAGTGGTGTCTCAAAGATAGCTGGGAGTGCTGGTAGTGTAGGGCCTGAGGAGGGAGTCTACATAGCCAGACAATCCTGCTGTCAGGATGCCAATGCCTGAGATGATGGGGCGTCCAGGATTTCCAGGTTTATGGATCTTGGGTAGCAGATAGAATACCCCTGTTCGGGGTTCCAGGGTTGTGTCTGTGTGGATTTGTTCTTGTGCTTTTTCAGGGAGTTTCTTGAGCAAATGGTGTAGTTTCTTTTGGAATTAATTTGCAAACTGGATACAGTTAACTTAGGCTTGAATAGAGACTGGGAGTGGATGGGTCATTACACAAAGTAAAACTATTTCCCCATGTTTATTCCCCTCCCCACCCCCCACTGTTCCTCAGAGGTTCTTGTCAACTACTGGAAATGGCCCACCTTGATTATCACTACAAAAGGTTTTCTTACCCCCACCCCCTGCTCTCCTGCTGCTATTAGCTCATCTTAAGTGATCACTCTCCTTACAGTGTGTATGATAACACCCATTGTTTCATGTTCTCTGTGTATATAAATCTCCCCACTGTATTTTCCACTGAATGCATCCGATGAAGTGAGCTGTAGCTCACGAAAGCTTATGCTCAAATAAATTGGTTAGTCTCTAAGGTGCCACAAGTACTGCTTTTATTAAAATTGCTGTTTACTTTGTTCTTTATCTTCTTCCTGCAATGGACACTGCATTCCTGACAGCATAATTGTGTTAAAATAGCAGAGTGCTTTAGTTCCCTATCAGACCACGTTTTGGGAGGGATTTTCAAATTTTTTTTTTTTTTTTCCAGAAGTCCCTTTTCCTATATAGTCTCAGACTGTGTGGGCTTTTAGCAAATTCCACCTCAAATTAGGTTGGATTTAAAGGAAAATACACTTTTTTTGTACTGAGGAGCTTTCCTGAGTAGGATCCAGGACCCCCAATTGTCTGAGTTTCAGAGCTGAGGTCAAGAAGAAAACTTAAGAATCACTTGTGCTTTAAAATGGAGAGTAATAAAGTTTAAATAACTAATCCTCAGGCAATGTGAAGTATATCACATTTGAGATCTTATTCTATATAGCCCTCAAATAGTCGTTACTTGAATGTATTAGTGTCTTTAAATATTCTGCTAGCAGCTAGTGGCTGCAGCAAGTGGTTATATAGCCAACATGAGGAGAGGGCTCTAAAGGTACATTTTGCCTTGTACCCTCTGCAGTGCGTATGGAATTCACAAGATGAAACTGATTCGCTGATTTTGTATGCACCAACCCTTTTACATTAAGATCTTTGTTTCAGCCTTAGTATGGTATCTCTCACTGTCAGAATTGTTTTTTGAGGCTGTGCACACTACAGCTTATGTCACTCAGCGGTGCAAATGAGGTGTCTCTCCTACCCCTACCCCCACCCGAGCGACGTAAGTTACACCGACAGCGTGCTATCTGTGGGCTGCTGCAGGGTCTGTAGTGTAGCCATAGCCTTAGTCTCCTTGGACCATAAATATCATGCTGAAAACGTATTCACTTTGTTACTTCCTTCGTAGTTCTTCTGCTGAGTCCTCTCCCGGCCTTTTATGTGGCATATGATTGAAGGTCAAAATTTAATAATCTTTGCCAGAGTGAGTGGACGCATGCTTTCATTCAAGGAATTAAAATGGACTTTCTGATTCAGAAAGCTTTTTGTGTGTTTATGCTTTTCAGAATGCTGTGAATGAGAATTCAGTTTTTTACGTAGGCTGTAAATATTTCCCACAAAAGGGGCAGGATCATCAACATCTGGAACACTGTTTTAAAATAAGTTAATAAGCTTACTGCAGCATAGCCATTTAAATTCTTCCTTGTAACCAAAAAAGATTTAACCTCTGGTCTGTGCAAATGGACATGGCCCAGTGTAAGCAGATATAGATGTGAAGTCAAAATTGCTATATATTTGCATTCAGTGATTAAAAATTCATAACAAGTGTACTGTTTCTTGAAGGAAAACCACTGTTCGTTCTTTGTAGTTGGTATACAGTCTCCTTGCAGCTTTGGGGGCAGCCTGTATATTGCTGGTATATGGCCAAATCCAACCTACTGAAGTCTGGTAGTCTGTTCTGCATCAGTAGCTTCATAGGACATGCTAAGGCTTTCTTTGCAGAATGAGGATTCTTTAAACCCAGCTTACTGGAAAAAGTAGAAAACATTGCTTCTGAGTTCTCTTGTCAAATATGGCCCTCAAACTGAAATTAGGTTTATCCAAAGATTCTGTTGCGAAGCAGTGCTACAACTCCCTCCTCTTGCAGGCTTAGTGAAGACAAAATATCCAACAAACATCCAGAAATGGAAATTATTTTTCTGCACCTTAGTAGCATAAACAGACTTTTTTTTCTATTTTACTCTTATGCTAAAGAGCAAGCCTTCTCTCGAAAGGATCTACACTGTGGCACAGGCCACTCAGTGTGTTGAGGAATGGCCCCCTGAGCAGCAAGTCAGTTTCCAGCTCTTGCTGACAGTCAGGGGCAGCAGAGGCATACATACCTTCAACACCTCTGCAACCCTGTGTGTCAGCTGCTACTGGGTTTGTCTGCTTTGTTTCATTAAAAGGAACTTTGGATGTTGGTGGGAGGGAACACAATGGTAGTAAGTGGACTGTGAGGTAAGGAGGGGTGTAGAATAACCAGGGTTGGTTAAATATTTTTGGCAGCTTGCAAAATTATATGAAAGGGAAAGGTGGCAATTTCAGTTACAGCAGAGCAGTAGCTCTGCTGTAATTAAGTTTTAAGTTTAAATCTCCATGTCAGCACAAACTAACTAATGCTCCAAAAGTGTGAAATGCACATATGCTGCAGGACTAGGGGTTTCTGGAAGCCAAAGGTTTGCAGACCATCTACTATCACAGAAGCTGGGTAGCTCAAGGTGTGAAAAGGTGTTGTCTTTGCTCTCTACGTGAATTCTGCGGGGTCTCCTTTTAGGAAGCTTTGCCCAGACATCAAAATTTCTGGCTTAAGTGAGATATTAAAATCCACATGCAGATTCTGATTGTTACTTCCACAGTATTGTTCAAGAAATTAGCATTAATTAGAGATAAGAGGAAGACTCAAGTAAGCAGTTAAGATTGTGACGTTGCACTCCATATGTTTTATGGAAATATGCTAACTAGTGTGAATATAATATAATGTCTTCTGCAGTTTCCACAGTATGCATCCGATGAAGTGAGCTGTAGCTCACAAAAGCTTATGCTCAAATAAATTGGTTAGTCTCGAAGGTGCCACAAGTACTCCTTTTCTTTTTGCGAATACAGACTAACACGGCTGTTACTCTGAAACCTGTGAATATAATGTAACTGGAATGTGCTTCATGCAAAACATCTCTTATAAGGTATCATTACAAAACTTATCTACTGAGTGTGTTCATCCTATTTGTATGAATGTATCATTCTTGTATCTAAAACTAGAAATATGTCGTATTACTCTGAGGTCCTATTGTACTTATGCAAAAAGTGTGGGCCATTAATGATGGCTTAGGATCTTGATGGCTCCCGTTGACTAGGACAATTGGTTGTGAATGGGTTTATTACGTGCAAGCCTTCCTGTGTAGTGAGGTGGGTAATGAAGAATGAGGTCTTACAGTGACATGTGACCATATCACGTGATACTGGAATCCATCTTAAACCTGGTGCTTTTCCATTTAGAAGGAGAGATGGGAACCCAGAGAGACAAAAGATTCCCGCATTGTGCCAAAGATATAAAAGGGGGTGGAACAGAACAAAGGGGGCTGCCAGTCATGAGAAATCCCTTAGTTACCACCTGAGCTGGGACTAACTAGGACTGTACTAGGGGAAAGGATTGGGCCCAGACTAGGAAAGAGTCAAGTCTGTGAAAGAAGCTTATTGGAACATCTCTGAGGGTGAGATTTACCTGTATTCAGTTCTTAATGTATTAGGCTTAGACTTGCGTGTTTTGTTTTATTTTGCTTGGTAACTTATTGTTCTGTCTTTTATTACTTGAAACCACTTAAAGCCTACTTTTTATACTTAATAAACAAAAGTGATTTTCTTAACCCAGAGTAAGTGATTAATACCTGGGGGAGCAAACATCTGTGCATATCTCTCTCTGTGTTACAGAGGGCAATTTATGAGTTTACCCTGTCTAAGATTTATACAGAGTAAAACGGATTTATTTGGGGTTTGGATCCCATTGGGAGTTCGGTATCTGGGTGCTAGAGACAGGAGTACTTGCTGAGCTGTTTTCCGTTAAGTCTGCAGCTTTGGGGGCATGGTTCAGACCCTGGGTTTGTGTTGCAGCAGGCTAGCGTGTCTGCCTCAACAAGACAGCGTTCTGGAGTCCCAAACTAGCTCAGAGGTAGTTTCAGCACATCAGGTGACAGTCCCAAGGCGGTCTCTGTGACTGAACCCGTCACATAGATAATATAATCATGCTTCTCAATCGTTTCCTGAACAGTGGGACTGAGTGTGATCAAAGGAAAGCAAGTTGCTCTGTCACTTAGTCCAGGGATTCTTGATACACATTCCCTCTAACACGAGTCGCTTATAATATTTTTATATTTTTAACATTTTTGAAGCAGAGCTAGGGAATATGGGGGATCGGCAGTGAAGGGTAGTTGGGGAGGTGAGGGAGAGGAGTTGGGAAGAGTGCCGGTTGAGGGGCTTGGCTTCACTGGGCTGTGCTCTGGCATACCTACCGAGAAAACAGCATATTCTTTGACTCCCTACAGTGACAATCCCTACAGGATTGTCCAATCACTGTCTTTGAAAACCCCAGGTTGACCAGAGCTTTGATGAAGAAATTGGTTTCCAAAAGTAGTTTCTCTGCCATCCTTCAACTAATAAAGGACCCTCCTCAAAGGGACCCTTTCTATCTGAGTGCTCAGAAGTGCTGGCAGAGCAGAACCATAAGGAGGAAGATTGACCTACTGGGAGGTGGTGGTACGGAGTGAAGCGTAACCATATGTGCCTTCCTCTACAGTACAGATACCCCTCCCCTCCCCGTTCCTTCCAAGACCGAAGGAGAATGCTCCCATTCTCTCCATTTCTTCCCAATTGGAGAGAAATGAAACCAGCACTTCCTACCCCATTTGTATTTTCCCTGTGTTGCTTCAGGAAGTGGGGAAGGGACACTAAGCTTTGTTCTTCTTTCCCCTCCCGCTGGTGCTGCTCTTCTGGGAGAAGTGGGCAGTCAGCAGTGCGGGAGTATGGGGAGAAAGGGGGGTAAGTTGTGCATTGTGGGATGCATGTGGGCTTCAGTTCTACCTTCACATCTGTGTCCCCTTCAAAACATGTCCCCTTCAAAACACAGACATATAATGTTGAGGCTAGGGTGAGAAGCTGGGAATGGGCGTGTGTGGGGCTTGGCCCAGTACATAGCACCAAGATATTTGGGAGCTAAGAACAAGCATGCTCTTAGCATGTGTTGAGTCCCTTCCCAACATCCTAGAGCCGGGTTTGGGGTAGGGACTCTGCATCTCTGCTCTCCTTTCCTTTGTTATGTCCAAGTAGACTATGAGCAGTTCATGTAGCCATTATCCACCTCATAGCCCCATTATGCTTATTGGGGTATGCAGTAGCACAGAGCAGGGTAGAACCCTGTGTTTAGGGGGGCTTGAAGCAGCAGGGGTATGTGGGTGATCAGAGCAAATAGCACAGAAAAGGGAATATTGGAGTAGTTAAAACATTGTGGAGAAATATGGGAGGTCCCAACAGTGAGGGAGGAACGTGGTGGTGTTGGAGTAGTGCATGGATTTGGTGCAAAGGAGGAGGTTATGGCTGTGTGGTAGGAAATGGGGGACTTGCTCTTTTTCACCTACATTGTTCCTGCATCTTCAACGATTGATCCCATGCCAGTGACCACCGCTCCAGGGAGAAGAGAGAGAACTGGCCTGTGCTGGAGAGGCAGTGAGGTGCAGGAGACTAGGAGAAGATGCAGGGGCAACGAAGGGACTAACATGCAGCCAGTGCATTCTGTGACTGGGGTAATCACTGCCAAGAAGCTGGAGGCAGTGGAGAGGAAAGCTGGGCTGTGGTACATGGAGATGCTGAATTTTTTTTAAATCCAACTGTCACAGATCCTAGGGAGCGCTCCCCGCTGGCCACTTACTAGAACAACTGTAAGGGGAATCCAAGTCTCTGCTGCTCTGGATCCCCTGGGGTGTTTCAAGCTCCTGTTGTATGAACAGAATACAACCACTGCCCCTATATTGGGGTCCCTAGGCACAGTGGCAGGGCACTGACCTTCTACCTGGCACTCCCCTCTGAGTGTTGGAACCTGCTGTCCAGTTACCTAGTTCCACTGGGCGCAGTGTTGTTCCATCAGGCTCCCTGCTGTGTAAACATGCCTTTTGCCTAGGACTCCACCCCAAAGGCATGACGTTTTTAGTTT
This sequence comes from Chelonia mydas, assembly GCF_015237465.2. NCBI lineage: Eukaryota > Metazoa > Chordata > Testudines > Cheloniidae > Chelonia > Chelonia mydas. Next base: position 161,499,078 of record NC_057849.1, on the reverse strand, counting down.
AATTTCATTCACGCCCACAAAGATTACATGAAAATAGTTTTCAGAGTAGCAGCCGTGTTAGTCTGTATTCGCAAAAAGAAAAGGAGTACTTGTGGCACCTTAGAGACTAACCAATTTATTTGAGCAGAGCTTTCGTGAGCATCCGATGAAGTGAGCTGTAGCTCACGAAAGCTCTGCTCAAATAAATTGGTTAGTCTCTAAGGTGCCACAAGTACTCCTTTTCTTTTTATGAAAATAGTTGTACCTAACCAGGAATATGCTTGTTTCCTGTTGGTGGAGGAAGGTAAGTCATAGCTATCTCAAGTGTTATTACTCTATTGACTTGTATGGTGGTTAATGGATAGTGCACAATGAGGGAGTTAGACCTCTTTCATATTCCTGTTAGGGACAAATATTTTATGTAATCTTTGCGGGCACTATCCATTAACCACTATACAAGTCAATAGAGTAATAGCTATGACTTACCACCAACAGGAAACAAGCAGATAAAAACCACATCCTTCTCAAGGAAGTCAAAATTATGGCAAAATATCCCTTGGCAGGATACTATTTGAGGTAATCACAGACTTACAGGATTATAAGAACAGCCATACTGGGTCAGACCAAAGATCAATCTAGCCCGGTATCCTGTCTTTTGACAGTGGCCAAGGCCAGGTGATTCAGAGGGAGTGAACAGAACAGGTAATCATCAAGTGATCCATCCCTGTCACCCATTCCCAGCTTCTGGCAAACAGAGGCTAGGAACACTATGCCTGCCCATCCTGGCTAATAGTCATTGGGGGACCTATCCGCCATGAACTTATCTAGTTCTTTTTTGAACCCTGATTGTTTCTGTAGGAAACTGTATGTAACTGTAGGAAAGTCTCCGGGCTAAACACAGAGCGTGAAAAAGCCAGTGTCCACCAGAGTCAAAAGTTTTTCCTGGCAATTGTGGGGGCCTAAACTTATCAATTTCTGTGTAATTTAAAATTCTGTTTATAAACCCCCAAAAAACCAATATTTTTGTAAATTACTGATTACTTTAGATGTCTCAACATTTGGGTGTCCAACTTGAGACATCTTTAAGGAGGCCGAGTTAGCACATGGGTGTTCAGCATTTACTGAAAATCAAATCCCCTACAGGGAGTCTTGATGTGAGCAATCAAAAAAAAATCACTGTTCAATCTTGACCAAGTTTTTAAATGTAAATGTCTTCAGGAATTTGAAGAGCCTCTAGTAATGCCTGACACTTTTGCCAAACAGCAGAGTGAAATTAACAAGGCTAATCAGTTTTACTTCTCTCATTCAAAACCCTTTGGGCAGCAGTGAAGTTAAGAGTCATGTCACTTATCTACAGATGTAGACTTGTAAAATTAACAAATTTACAGCCATTAAAGATAACTTAAGACTTATGTCAGCATTCTTCATTGAACTCTGAACTGTCATTTATTGTCAAAACCCTGTTACCAGAGTGTCCCTGTTATCTGATAAATCTCCTTAAAAGAGCATCTGCATCCAGAGGATGAAAAATAAAGCTTTAATTTAATAACTTAAGTCCTCCATTGAAACACTACTAATAGTTTCCCAAGTTATGCTGTCAGTCCATTTTTTTCAGATTCTAATACCCTGATCTGAAATTGTGCAGCCTTCACTTAAGTAACTGAGCGCTAAATTGTAAACTGCTTGCTAACTTTGAACAGTTATTCACACAAGTAATCCTGTTAACTTCACTGGTGAGCAAGGGGTTCATATTCAGGCCTTTTTATCAATACACTAGGACATTTTTAAAGGGGGGGGGGGGGTCAATAGATTCAGTGTTTGAAAAGAATGATGGCTATATGTATTTCTTATATCTGAGAATCATACAAATGTAGGACTGGAAGAGACCTCAAGAGGTCATCTAGTCCTGTCCCCTGCACAGAGGAAGGACTAAGTATTATCTAGACCATCCGTCACATGAGTTTGTCTAACCTTTTCTTAAAAACCTCCAATGTTGGAGATTGCACAACATTCCTAGGTAATTTATTCCAGTGCTTAACTACCTTAATTTTTCCTATTATCTATTCTAAATCTTCCTTGCTGCAATTTAAGCCCATTATTTCTTCTCCTGTCCTCAGTGGTTAAGGAGAACAGTTTATCAACTCCTTTTTATAACAACCTTTTATGTACTTGGAGACTGTTATCATGACCTCCCACAGTCTTCTCTTTTCCAGACTAAACACACTCCATTTAAAAAAAATCTTTACTCCTAAGTCATGTTTTCTAGACCTTTATTTTTGTTGCTCTTCTCTGGACTTTCTCCAGTTTATCATCATCTTCCTGAAATGTGGTGTCCAGAACTGGACACAGCACTCTATATTTGAGGCCTTATCAGTGCTGAGTAGATAATACTTAGTCCTGCCGTGAATGCAGGGGACTGGACTAGATGACCTCTCAGTTCTTTCCAGTCCTACGATTCTATGGGTAGAGTGGAAGAAGTACTTCTCACAGTGTTGTACAGCCATTTGTAAGTAATCCTCACACCATCCCTCAGAGGGAACAAGAATGGTTAATCCCTGTTTTAAAAGATGAGAAAACTGATAGGGTAGGTGTCTTGCCCATGGTCAGAGTAGGATAGTACCATAGTTAGAAATCGAACCCATAACACCTGACTCAGCCCTGTGCATTAACCACTAGAATGTGTTTTCTCTCAGATGAATAGTGGAACAACATTCCAAGTAGCACTATAGTATACAATCTAAAAATGAAAATTGCTAATTAGTATGTGGTGGCTCAGAAGTGACCGAACCAAAATTCTTTCGGGGGTGGGGGTTTTCCAGTATGCTGGTCCAAGAGGGAAAAGTGTTTGACAGTTTCATATTAGTGGTACTGCTTCAATAGCTCCTAGAGGCAACAGTCAGAATCTTCCATTGTGCTAGGTGTTGTATAGACATAACAAGACCGTCTCTGTCCTGAAGAGTTCAGTCTAATTTTGAGACATAAAAAGTGGGGTTAACAAAAAGCAGGCAAAGATAGCAGTGATAAGATCGTTTGGCTGTACATAGTGCACAACTAGATGAGTCTTATCGGGGGTTTTTGTATATGTATAATATACAGGTGTGATAATGTGGGAAATCTATGTACAATTTATTAATTGTTTGATATTGAAGAGTCTGTATTTGCATTAGATGGCAAACTCCATTTTGTTAGGCTGTTCTTTGCCTTCCTGCTGTGTTTTTACCCATATAAAATTCTAAGTGTTGGTAGCACAGGGTTAACCATGAAAAAATCATTAAACTTTTTGAAGTCAAGTTACACAAGATAGAAAATATGATTTAAGATTTTGCATTAATTATGGTTTCCGAGGTTAAGAAAATGTTGGACATGCTAGAAGTGAGTCTCTCTAGAAAATTTTCTTTCTAAGTTTGAGTAGCTTATGTTCCACCAATGCACTAACAGAGCTGATCTTGTAACAACAGTGGGGCAAGGGGTAAATTGGGAAATTCTCAAAATTACTACCCCTATTAGGGTAGCACATCCGCGATCCATTTAAATGTAGAATTGATCACTCTCTTCATTTAAGGCTCTTTGGAAAGTGGTGGTGAGGATTAGCGGGGAACAATGATAAATCAGAGCTCCTCCTCCACACTGTACCCCTTTTATGCCTGTGCTCTATCCAATGTTTCACACACCATATCTGCATGCCAATTCAAATACCCTAGTTCTCCACACATACACACTTCACCATGGGAAAACTCTGTGTTGCTCTTCTCCATTATGTCACCCACAACACCTTTGCTATTCCATTCACCCGCCAATCCTGATAATTCTTCATCTGCCTGAAGGACAGAGTTAAGTTTACGAGGATGCTGCTCACGTAACTCCATTATATGGGTGTGTTAATGAATTATCAAAATTATTTGCATAATAAAAACAAATTTTGGACTAACAATGAGCAGTCATAACTGTTGGCTAATCAAATTTGTGCAGTAATCCATATATATTCTCTGAACAATGACAGGAGCAGCACTGTGCCAGGACGCCCTGAGCAGCTGTCCTTCCCTACTGCAATTGCTCAGCAGCTCCCCCACTGCCAGCATGCCACACCGTAGTACAGGAAGGAGAACAGTTCGCATCTTTGGCTATTTTGCCTGCTTCCCTGCTAGGCTGTTGGAGCTGCAGGGAGATTGGGATAGGAGTTTTGGGTATGTCTGAGCCTAGGTGAGTGCCTAGGAAAGAATGGCTCTCTCTTCCCCCACATAGCCATCCAGGAGTGAAAAGGAGAAGCTGAGAACCAACAACCAGTTATAGCTCCCTGCATCTCTGCCCCATCCTGGGGTCCGCTTAATGTGCTCCAGTTGGCAAAATGTTCCCAAGGGACCACTTGGTAGATAGCAATGTGCTCCAGTCACTCACCAGCCCCTGCATGAAGGGTGTGAAGTGTAGGAGCTGGCTGTGCCATATTTAAGCCATATTGGAGTCTCATTCACATTGAGAAGTCACCAGCAAGGGATGTGTGAACAGCTTCCACTTTTTGTACCACCAGAATACTGCAGAAGGAGAGAAGCAGAGCTCAGAATCTACCGCAAAGTATTGATTTGTGGCCTCTTGACCTTTTTGATATAATATGTTTGGTCCTTAGGCTGTAAGCTTAGACTTCATTGCTGAAGTATGATTTTTTCCCCCCTTCTTTTCTTTGCAAAATAGTGCTGTCCCTCGATCTGTTCTTCCCTGTTGCCTTGCCATCAACAGCATCCCAGACTCCAGTGACATGCTGTTTGAATCCGTTTGGTTCCAGTGACATAAAGAAAACACCTTGAACAGAGCAGCTGGGGAACTGCACAAGAAGTTGAATGAAACAGTGCCAGCAATAACATCCTTAACACATTAGTTAAAAAGAAACATGCTGATACTGACAGCCCAGATAACAACTTTCTCATGAAAGGTGACACGTTTCTTTTAGCCAGTAGACTGCTATGTTTTCCAATAGACTTCTTTCCTGCAAGCTTTTTTTCTTTGCATCATAAAAAAAACTTGAGTGGAGATGAAATCAAATCTTTAGGCAATTTTTAACGAATTCACTGTCAGTTATGTGAAGCAAAATATATCTTCAGTACTGCCCCGTGTACCCGCCAATAACAGGTTGATGCCCTTGTACCTGTCCCCTCCATGGGAATGTTGCCTATGAAAGTGCCAGTATGAACACGCCTAAGAATGTAATCATGTTCTGTTGCTGCACAGAACCTGTAGTGGAAACATGCAGCTGTGAGGTTAATCTGAGTTTAATAGTGTAAATTTCAAAGCTTGTATGCATTGTTTCTGGAGTGTTAGGAGATCTGGTGCTGGATGTGGTGGCAGGTTTTCTTTTTTCAAAATTGTCTTACTAGTCAGAAATAGTGAGTTGTGGTAGCCTGCACATTTAAGTGGATATTTTCTGTTGTTTGAAACTTAAATTACAGGTATGTTAGGAGAAAATGTAAAACTTGCAGTTCTCTCCAGACTGAGACTAGACCAAAAAGGATTACTCAGGGTGGCCAAGGGTTCTTTCTTACTCCTCCCAGGAAAACTTTAAAATACCTGCTTTTTTTTTTTTTTTTTTTTTTTTTTTTTTGATTTGACACTAACAAAGATTTTAGTCAAAATAACAGATTGCCTAATATTGTTCATAAATTCTATACTAGAATAACTTGGTAACCACAAGATTTCCCCCCCCCCACCAATTTAAAACCAAATAGCACAAAAGCAAAACTTCAGCATTTGCATATCCCTTTAAAAGCATACACAGTTTGTGTATATATGTACAAACACACAGTAGATATAACTATACTACACACTTGACAAATACATAAGACATAACTCTACCCCAAAAAGCTTTCCTCTTGATAGTTTAAAAAAAATCCCAAACCACTCAGCATTATAATACAATGAAACTTCTAACTCTACTAAGAGTTATTCCTTCTCTTTATACATAAGGAATGCTGAGTTTTCAGACCCAACTGCATGTACTGTCAAATCTCTGAAGGTTGCCCTAGAATTTCCTTGGATATAAAATCAAACCTCTCTTTATAACAAGTAAACATTACGCTATCTGTCAACAGCAAACTTAAATTGCAATATCTTTCTAGGGTAGGGGCAGCCAACCTGAGCCTGAGAAGGAGCCAGAATTTACCAATGTACATTGCCAAAGAGCCACAGTAATACATCAGCAGCTCCCCATCCGCTCCACACCACCACCCCCTGGACCCCACTCCCAGTGCCTCCCACTCAGCTGTTTTGTGGTGTGCAGGAGGCTGGGGGGGAGGGGGCGGGCAGGGGTGGAGTGGGGGCAGGGCCTGTGGCAGAGCCAGGGGTTGAGCAGTGAGCACCTCCTGGCCCATTGGAAAGTTGGCACTTGTAGCTCGAGCCCTGGAGTTGGTGCTTCTACAAGGAGCCGCATATGAACTTCTGGAGAGCTGCACGTGGCTCCGGAGCCACAGGTTGGCCACCCCGTTCTAGTGTATGTTGATCTCTCTTGTTCCCTTTTGTTTGCCTCATATTGTATCTCATATATGTCTGTCAGTCTTCAATCTAATTTTTCCAATTGTTCAAGTCTAAATTTCAGCTCCTTCTACATTCATCTATCTCTTCTTTTCAAGACATTTCTCTGCTTGTGCCCCGCACTACTTGTTTCACTCACAGCCTACCCCACCCCCACCCCCTTCTCTCTGGTATTCTCTCTGCTATTTGATACAGCTTTATGCGTTCCTAAGCATCGAGCAGGTCGCTAGTTGTTAGATTTATTTTGTCCATCACTGGTGCATGCAAGGATGCAGTGATAAGCTCGCTCTTCCTGTGGAGTTCCTGAACTACATGTGAGAGATTCTCGCCCTTCAAATGACTGAACTCTGCAGTGCTTGCAAGCACTGTGCTGCCCCAGTAGTCATAATCGTTGATTTTTTTTTTTTTTTTAACTTGTAAAATGTGAGTAGGTGAAATGGATTGTTAGTTTGTGTTTTTGTTCCTTTTGCTCTGGTTCTGTCTCTTATCAAGTCTGCTCTTGTGTTCTGGCTGGTTGTAGTTTTCTCTTTTCCCCTCTTAGCCATCGACCTCTGGTTCCCTTTTCTTTCTACTTCTTTTCTTGTCTTTCTGCAAACACTCCCACACAGTAAACAGTTGAGGGGTGCAGGAGCAGCTCCTCTGTTTTGCAGCTCCCTTTCTTCTCAAAGTTTTAAGTGAGTATAAAATTTTCTATGCCACACTGATTCAGTAGTACATCTACGGAGCTAAGACACGGCTGGAAGACTTTGCATAGGAAACTGTTTTAGCATCTTCTGTTAGCTTCAGAAACCAAATCCAGAATACTTGGGGATGGGAAGAGAGAAATAGAGGCATGGTTTTGTCTGCAGAGTACATGATACTGAAGCAAAAGGTTAAAGTGCTAATCATTTATAGTTGGAAGGGCTTTGGAAGAATTACTGTTTTATTGACTAAACAGTTAAACGTTAAAATCTAAGTTGTACAATGATATCATAATACTGGTTTGCATCAAGTGCAATGATTTTAAACTTCTTAGATAGTGAAGGAATTGACACTATCTTATAGTTTAACTGCAGTTTAGAAGCAGAATTCAAAGTTAGTCAATGTTTATGGAGTGAGATAAGTGCAGTAGTAACTTTCACAGATAGACAACTGATCTATAATCTATTTATCTTATCTTGAGACTAGTCATAGAATCATAGAATATCCGGGTTGGAAGGGACCTCAGGAGGTCATCTAGTCCAACCCCCTGCTCAAAGCAGGACCAATCCCCAATTTTTGCCCCAGATCCCAAGTGCCCCCTCAAGGATTGAACTCACAATCCTGGGTTTAGCAGGCCAATGCTCAAACCACTGAGCTATCCCTCCCCCCCCAATCTTTGTCTGCGGAGTGTGGTGGAGGTTCAGCTCACCCCCTGTGGCTCAGGAGGGTAGAGGTACGGGGCGCTGGGCTCCGGTGCACCTGGAAGGCAGATCGGGTGGGGCAGGGCCTGTGGTTTCCGTTCCGCGTTGCCTGGAGCTGGGTCATTGCACAATCCCCAGCCACGCCGCACAGCACGCCCCGGGAGGGAGTGGGGGGGACCAGGCAGATGATCAAGTACCAGGGGGGAGAGGATATATGGTTGCGGGGAGGGAAGGCCTTGGGCTGCACTAGAGGAGTACAGAGCAGGGGTGACGCCCCAAAAACCTGCAGCAAAGGGATGGACAGATGGAGAGGGGTAGAAGAGGCAGCGAGCCTAACATCTAAAAGGGGAGTGGGGTCGAGTGATTAGAGTGGGGGGGGGGAGGAGAGGGGCAAGCCAGGACTCCTGGGTTCTCTCCCTGGCTCTGACTCTCTTGTGTAATCCCTCAGCAGTTACCCAACCCGCCAGTGTGTGGGAGCGAGGGGGTGGGGCCGGGTTGCAATGTGGGGGATGGCCTGGGAGATCCGCTAAGAAAGGTGCTTCCGGTGGGTTTGTGTGTGGGGGTCACTGCCCGCTGCTGGATAGACCCCTCTAGATCAGAGCCATGGGCCCCTCTAGCCCAGTCTCAGCCTGGGTCAGACCCTGGGAGGCCATCCTCACCTGTTGCCACGGCTATGTCTATTGGTCTCCTGGAATGGTCCATTCCAATGGGTAGCAGTCCAGTGGCAGGCCTCGGCACATGCTGCATGGGGCGGGAGGTCCTTGTGTTGGGAGCACTGGGAGTGAACTCTGTGCAGTTATGTGTGAGCAAGATTGTGAATATTCCAGTGTGGGGGGTGGTGATTGTCCTTCTCTTTTGGGGGTGGGCTAGCGTGTGCCCTGGGTGTGTCAGGGCACAGACGTCTTCCTAGGGCCAGCTTGGAAGATTTCCCATCACGAACCGTCACCGTGCTGGTTCCCCCACACGCGGGTGGGCAGTGACGGGCGGCGGGGGGGGGGGAACAGATGTGATGGATTCGGAAGGAAGCACTTTGGGAAAATCAGTCAAGGGCCTGAGCAGAGGTGGGACACAGACACAGTTACCCCTGCAGCACCCAGGGAGGGGAGTGGGGTCTAGTGGTCACAGCGGGGTGGGGGCCGAGCGCCAGAACCCCTGGGTTCTCTCCCTGGCTCTGGGAGCAGAGTGGGGTCTAGAGGTTAGAACAGGGGGACTGGGATCCAGGACCCCTGGGTTCCATAGTGGCAGCTGTTTTTTCCTGTGTCTCCCTCCCTAGAGATCCCAGCCCAGCCCCTTAGTGGAATGTGAACGGGAGGGAGATTGCCCTGCCACTTCAGAGTCATGATTCGAGCCCCTCCCGCCCGGGGCTCTGACATCACGGAAGCACCCCCCATCACGCCCCAGCCCAAGTCAGAAAGTAGGAGCCCCTTCCCACATGCGGAAGAAACTAGTGGATTTCTTGGGGGTCTCTGGCAGAGGTGTCCAGAGGGGCTGGACATCCACCAGACCCCCCCGCCATGGCTGCAAGGAGAGACCCCCCTGCACCCTCCTGGACAGCCCCCTGCTAAGAGGGGCCCAGGGCACCCAGAGAGGGTCAGGAGGTGAGATGGGGCAGCGGTGGCAGGAAGGGGGCAGAACTGGGGGCTGGTGCCGGGTCGGGGGCAGGCTACACGAGGGAAAAACGTGCGGCTTTGTTAAATATTTCCCAGGGCTGTGGCTGGATACAGGTTTTTGGAATGACTTTAGGGAAATATTTTGTTTCCAGACAGACTACAGATACCAAACGATGGTACTAAGATGCTCCCCCTGCGCCCCTCGCCCATTACCCCAGGGTCCGAGCCTCTTCCCAACCCGCAGGGTAGTTCTCCTCCCAGGCTCCTGCGAGGGCAGGAAGCGCCACCAGCCCCATTTCCTGGATGGGAGAACTGAGGCCCAGAGAGACTGAGTGATGTGCCCGAGGGCACCCGGCAAGTGTGGGGCAGAACAAGGGTCTGGGACTGGATTCTTTTTCTTCAGGAAGTTTCTGCCCTCCTGTCACGGAGTCCCCGGGCGATGCTCTGGAACTACTCCCTACGAAGCCAGTCAGGACTCTGGGGAAGTCTCCTTTCTGTGAGCAGACTGTCTCCAGGACACACAGCTCACACAACTTCCACCTTCCGGGGTCTGACCTCGGAGCATTCAGCATCCTCTGCCCCTCCGTGCGCTTCCCACAGCGAGTCTGCCCAGGCATGGATGCCCCAGCATCTCTCTCGTTCCTTGGTGGGAGTTACACCAGGCCCTTCCAGTTTCTCGCCCTCCCTTAGGTCGGGGGTGGTCGATAGCACTCGCATGCCACATGTGGGAAGATTTATGCGGCCCGTGCCTTTTGCCACCCCAAAACCCCCAGGGATCAAACTGGGATCGGGTCTTCTCCCAGCGCTCTAGTCTGGAAGGCTGCAATTCAGGCTCTCTTGGTTAAGAGTCCCCATCTTGACCTGGGCCACATACTGTTCACTTACAGAACTAGCATGGAGACATTCCTTTCTCAACAATCTTGTCTCCCCAACAAGCTGGCCAAACACAGCCACTTGGTTAGAGGACTGTTTAACTTTCTTAACAGCTTTCACTCCATCTGAGACCTTCTCAAAGCTATCCACACTGGATCTTTCAACAGGAAAGTCAGTGGCTTCATTCACAACAGAAAATTTCTGGCTGTTAGGAACTGAAACTTTCTTGATTAAATCACTTTCACACCCTTCAGTTGCAGTAAACTGCTTGCAAAGACTCCATGAGGATTCCTTTCCCTAGGGGCTTTTCTATGCAACAGTTCACCCTTCACAGAAATTCTGCCCTTACCCTCTTCACCTAGGGCTTGCTCTAGAGGAACACTTTCCTGAGCAACAACAGACTCTTTCTGGGTCTCACTTACATCCAGAATTACCTCTGGCCCATCAGGCGGATTCCTACACAATCCCCTTTCAGGCAAACTGACAGACTTCCTAGATAAAAGGTTAGAAGCATTCTCCTTCCCTTTGCCACACACAAGCTCAGGAATCTTTTCCTTCTTGCTACAGGTTTCCACACCCTTAGTAGGTAACACAATCAAATCACCTTTCTGCTCTCCTTGTGCCCTGGTTAGGATCTCACTCTGATTAGACAGAGTTGCTACACCCTTTCCCAGCCACACACTAGCAACGGGCAAAATACAAGCTCCAGAATTATCTGGTCTCTGGGATTTTGCATAGACACTAACTGGATGCGACCTAGTTACAGGGCCATTCTCCCTAGCAGACACAAACTTAGGACCATTCCCTTCCTGGGCTTTAGTTGAATCCAGCACCAAGTCTGAGACAACTGCACTATTCTCAACCATCACAGGCTGAAAGGCCCCTTCTGTCTGCTCCACAAACAAAGAAGAGCCCGAGACACATTCTCCTTTACCAGACACACAGCTTGGGATCTCATTCCCCTTGTCCCAGCACACAGGGCTGTTCACAGACAACTGCTTGGAGACCGGGGTAGCTCCCTCCATAGGCAAGTCAATACCCCTGACAGACACAGGCACATTTCCTCCACCCAGGTAACAGGTAAGGTATAGGGACACTCTCTTCCTTTGTCATTTCTTCTCCTGCTTCCTAAATTACAATTAGATGGGGAACTTCATTTTCATTAAATTGTTTTCACTAGTAGTACTGTGTGTGGTGGTGTTGGGTTTTTTTTTTTTCCAGTGACAAAAGTGGAGGTAAACACGGTATGTATTAGGTTTAGGAGTGAGGAATCAGCAGAATATCAGAAAAACTTAAAGAAAGACCATTATCAAATTCAGACAAAAGAAAGCTGCTGTTGCAAGTTAATGCCATTCTTTCTTTTGGTGCTTTTGTATTTTAATGGTTTTGATAAATTTCTGCTGCTGTTTAAGCAGCCTAAATTATTCTCCCTTCAGTTCTGTTTTCTTTTGCCTTTCTTTTTTTTGTCTGGAAAACACAGTGGAATCTAGTAGGACAGGAGGCAGCTCATTCACTGTTTTGTGGCTCTGTCACTGGCCATTGTCCCTCTGGCTCAGTTCATGTCACTTTTTGTGTGGAGTAAGAAAAATGCCCATTTAACTTTTTTTTTTTTTTTTTTTAAACTCAGACACTCTGGCATTGCTTTAACTTTGAAGACTAAGCAGTATTAAACAAGTGAACATTTTCAGTGGATGCATGGATGATTTAGTTGGGGATTGGTCCTGCTTTGAGCAAGGGGTTGGACTAGATGACCTCCTGAGGTCCCTTCCAGCCCTGATATTCTATGATTCACTGGAGTTCCCACCAAATAATCCATTTTTGCCTTGTAATTTCCCTTTTGGAGTTGTGTTTACAGTAGTTTAACTTGCACTCTTGTTAGGTTGAATTAACTTGTTTACAGAGTAAGTGCTATGGCTGGGTCCAAAATAGTCTTTTATTTGCATTCTAGTCTTTAGTTTCAGTTTTTTTCTTATGTACTTGTAAAATCGCAAGATACTATATGAGTCTGATTGGTGCATCTCAAAGATTCCTGATCAAACAAGATAAAATTAAAATGGCTCCTTGGACAGAGTGTGCATTTTCATCAGCTGTGGAATTAGATGTCATATTCTTGCACTTGAATACGACAGAGATGTTATACCCAGTGGAAGTAACGTTTTGAGCAACTTGTTCTGCTGTTGCTAGAATCTTGTCTGTTTGTATGGCTGATTTAACCCTCTTCCTTACTACATCACTCTTCCATTATAAATAAGGGTACTTAGATTTTGTGGACATGCTTGTTACAAGAGCAAAATGTAGCTCTTCACTAATAAAGGCAAACAGGAGAAATGTGTGGGATGTTTCAAAAACAGCGTACATTAGTTTCTCCTCAACTAACAGTTTAATTTTACATTTATACAATACCACATCTTAGTTACTCTTATTTTTCACATAGCATGGACTATATAACTATAATAAAGTGTATTTTTAAATAGAAGATCTATTATAATATATCTTTGCAGTGAAGATCTATTTATCTTAACATACTTCCTTTCTGTTTTAGGCATCTATTAGCAAGCTAAAAGTGACTGAACCATGGCTCAGTTTCCATCACCTTTTGGGGGTAAGATTTTTGTAGTTTGATTTGTTTTGTTTTTAAATCAGAAAAATTACATTCCTTTCCAAATGCATTCTAGATTGTAATGTCTTAGAGACCAATTCCTGTAATGTTTAGCCATCTGCTCTTCTGGCACTCTAAGGTGTGACAAAGTGGGTTTTTCCCCCTTATGTTGTACGTGAGCCTATGTGAGTCTTACTGTTTTGCATGAATACTGTGTGTGCCTCAGTTTCCCTGTGTATTGCACCAATGCCTAGGCGGTGGGAATAAGAGTGTGTGACTTCTGCTGAGACTCTCGGGGGCAGGTGAGGTGGCTCTAGCTGCTTGCCTGTAAGCAATAGACGGTGCCCTTCGTAACCCGAGACCCAGGAGGGGGATGCAACCAGGTGACACTTTGCCTGGGAAGCGAGACAAAGACCAGGAGGACGGCCAACAGACGTGTCGGAGGTTGGCCGGGCAGTCTGTGCTTGGGGACTCAGAGGGGGGATGGACTTCAAGTAGGAAAGGAGTCAGGCAGGACTGGAAAAGAACTGTCCCCAGAGGCAAGAAGCCCTCCATCCTGCCCCCAATCTCCTAATGGGATCAACACTAGATGGGCAGCATGCCAGCTGGAAGACTCACGCCTGAGTCTCAATAGCCCCCACTAGCGGCTCTCAACCTTTCCAGACTATAGTACGGTACTCCTTTCAGGAGTCTGATTTGTCTTGTGTACCCCCAAGTTTCACCTCACTTAAAAACTACTTGCTTACAAAATCAGACATAAATATACAAAAGTGTCACAGCCCACTATTACTGAAAAATTGCTTACATTCTTATTTTTATCATATAATTCTAAAATAAATCAATTGGAGTATAAATATTGTACTTACATTTCAGTGTATAGAGCAGTATAAACAAGTCATTGTCTGTGTGAAATTTTAGTTTGTACTGACTTAGCTAGTGCTTTTTATGTAGCCTCTTGTAAAACTAGGCAAATACCTAGATGGATTCATGTGCCCCCAGGGGTACACATACCCCTGGTTGAGAACCACTGGCCCACACCCTCACCCCTATAGTTACACCTCTGACTGTGGAGCTCAACTGCATCCCCCCTCTGCTTTCATATAGATTGCAGATGGAGGGCACTGAAAACTGTCAACACCAGCTTCCTCCCACTGCCACTTGTATAAAAACCCATCTATCAACCCCTTCCTTCCACTCATGGACCCCTACACATATGCTAGGCTGAGACCTCCAGGGCTAGTCTTAAACTCTGGACTATATCTTGTTCATAAAACAGTTTATCTACTGTTTGTGTCCTGTCACACAAGTTCTGTTGAAATAATGTTTGGACCATGTTTATATGAAGTTCTTAAAGGGGTGTACATAGTCCTTGAGAATTAGGCATATTTAATTGGGAGTTGTCTTCTCTTGCAGTCTGATCATTTTGTCAATTACATTTTCTGTTTCAAAAAGTAAGTCTGGAACTTAGTGCTCTTTCACTTTTTGATGAATGAAACTAAACGATTATCTTTTAGTGTTCCAGTGTCTGATAACGTACCTTTAAAAAAAACAACACCACCACTACCACCACAGATTTGTTAAAAGCTTTAAAGTACTGGCCTAGGTAAACTTAGGCAATGATGTAGAAATAAAGAACAAGATCTAGACAACTTGTTTTTGCAAGTCTGTATCTTTAATGTCCTTTTCAGGAGAACTCTATTTTGTTAGCATTAGATGTCTTTGGTTTCCTGAGATTCTGGCCAGCAGTAGTTAGTTATTACTGCTTCAGCAGAGCTAATAAACATTATATGCTCCTGGAAGTGTTGAAAGACAGTGTTGTATTATCGATTCAAAAATTATGAAGACCAACCTTAGGTGCAGTATTGTGTAATAGTATCTTAAATTCTTTAAGTGAGAGATGAAGTGTTGTAGTGTTGCTGTAAGTATAAGGAAAAGTAACCTAGAGGACAAAAGAAAGAGAAACAAATGCCAAAGTGGTTCAGCTAGACAGTGGAAGTAGATTCTGCACATCTGTAGTGAAATCTGGAGAAGGCATTCTTAATGTCACTGTATTGTTTAAAAAAATAAAAGTAGTTTAATGTGAAACTTACTAAATATTGAACTACAAACTTTAAATATGCTCTGGAGGATCCAAATAGTACAAAATACTCCTACATGTATGAATTTCTCATTCATTCAGGAGTATAGTGTGGGTGCTCTCTTCCTACCTTGTGCTTCTTTGTTGCCTATTTTATGTCCTCTTGCATGTTCACATCCTTCCTGGATGAACACGTGGCATTCATGTCCAGTTCTGTGATGGTACAAACCCATTTAGTGCACGACTGTTGACGGCTTGTGACACCTCTTCACTGTTTGGTTTAGAAGAGACTGCATCATGTGCTGCGCTGCATGTGCTATTTGAGGGGGATTAGTTTCTTAAATAAGCAAAACCACATGAACTTTCCATGTTTTCTGTCTTTCATTAAACAGACATCTTTTAAATGTTGTGATCACAAATTGCATTACATGTTGTGTGATATTTTAGGTTATAAATAATCTAATGAGCATAAAATTGCTGAAGCATTGTTCAGGAGTTCATTTCAGTCTTGGTGGTTTGTTATGGTAAGACTGTACATATGGCTGCCTATTTAAGGATATGTATGAATGCAACTGTAGAAGAGTTAGATTTGGGATTATTTTTAATCTATTCTAATACTTAAATTTTCATAGGCAAATTAATTCTGCTAGTACCACCAAGTCACAGGGTTAAAATGTTAAAACTTTGTGTATTGAGGACTTGAGGGGGGAAAAGTAGTGTATTTTTTATGTACTTGTTTCTGACTTCTATATTTTCTTTCTACACCAGGCAACCTGGATATCTGGGCCATAACTGTGGAAGAGAGAGCTAAACATGATCAGCAGTTCCATAGTCTGAAACCAACATCTGGATTTATCACTGGTAATTAGATAGTTTTCACATCCAATTCCATTTAATAATATTTAGAATTCATAGTCAATAAGTATGTACAAAAATTCATGGGAAAAATGCAGGCAAGATTTTATTCATACTCTATTTCAACTCTCTTGTATCTCTCTGTCATATCAACTCCATCCCTTTTTGAATATTGCTGAAAACCTTGTGTCTTCTCCCTGGTCTATACCACTTGATTTTTCTCTTGTCATTCTTGAAGTCATTCCTGGTTCTCTAAAGCATTGCTACTCTATCTTGTAGAACTGCTTGTTACTACACAATAATCATTGTCATAGACTCAGAACCACAGAATCATAGTGTGATGACTTGATGTCACTTAAGTTTGGTGACTGGCACCATTGCGATACATTGTCATGTTGATTGATCAGTATACGCAAAAGACAGTCTAATTGTAAGTTGCACCTTTTTAAAGAAAATCTGTTTAACAATTTAGTTAAACCAGTGCAAACCTCTGTATGGACAGCCTTTTATATCTGTTTACAAGTGGCTTATATCAGTTTAGCTTGTGAGGATTAAGCAATAAATCCACATACATGGCTTACACAGGTCTTTTAAACCACTGCAGATTGGGCTTAATGCCACAGAGTTATATCAAGATCTTGTTCTGTGGCTGCTTGGTGGCTCTGTTTGGATCTTTCCTCTCTCACTGCAGCTAAACGTGGAAAAAGAGAATGGAGGGTGATGTGTTGCCTCCCTTGCTATCTACCTGTTAGGAGGCATTCAAGAGTCTCTGATCAAACCTGTGGTCTTGAGAGTCTCATCTGTGGTCCTAAAGAGCCACACGTTCCTCTCCTGGCACAGGTTGATTATTGCTGCCCCTCATATGACATTGTACAAAAATCTGGTATGGTTGTGGGTGTAACTTAATTTTGTAAAAAATTTGATAAGTAATACTACTTGTAGTCTTTCTACTCCTTTCCTTCATAGATTATTAAATTTCCTTTTCAGGGACCTAATCCTACTGCACCTAATTCTAATGTGTTGTCTTGTCTTTCCCATCCTTACTCTCCTGCCTTTACCAACCTGGGCTGAAAATGGGAAACTACCTCAAAAAATTTGCTATTGCTTTTCTCAATGGCAATTAGTCTCAAATGATAACTGAAGAGTCCCTTACTCAGTTTGTGCTGACTAGTCTGATTTGTACCTTAAATACCCATGAAAAAATTGAATGTTTTATGTTTGTATTGATGGGAAATAGTGTTTCCTGTGGAGAAAGTGTGTGCTTCCTTGATTTCACTGGGTAGATGACTCCAATAAAGAAAGAGCTTTTAAACATGGATTGGGCAGCAGGAACTATATGTTTCCTATTGTCCATCTCTATAGATTTTCCTGGAAAATGTTAATGTCAAGTTAACTTAAAATGGAAGCAACTGGTGCAAATTTAAATATTTAAAGCATGGGGTGGATATCTCCCCAATAGATACCCTTGATTCACCAGTACCTAAAATTAATCTGTAGTATTGCTTGTAGCTTGCTAAGTGATAAACTGAATTTAAATAATATTCTGTATTATATCATGTTACAATATATGCCTTTTAATGTTGCTGTCCTTTGAATGTTTTGAGTTGTAATTTAACTTTTAGCTCTGTCTTCTCCTGGGTAGTATTAGCAGTCCTTTTGAAATGATGCCTTTCTAATTTATTTTACAGGTGATCAAGCTAGAAACTTTTTTTTCCAATCTGGGTTACCTCAACCGGTGTTAGCACAAATATGGCAAGTATATTAAAAAAAATCTTCAACTATATTGGAGCAAGGAATTCAATTACACACCCTTTACACTTAACATGCTGCTATTTAAAATCACTTGCTTTGCTCAGCCTATAGTCTAAAAGTCAACAAGGCAAAAGCCTTTGTTGCTATGATCCAGCTGTGAATTTTTTTTAAAGTTACTAATATATTTAGTATGCCTCTTGTTGGAGGTGGCCATCTTATTGAAAAGTGACATTTGTAACCAAGTGGTGGTTTGGTAAGAAATGTAAGAAGAGACCATATAAAATGTTTCCAGCTTTGTTATTAATATAGTCATAAAATGCAACAATTTAGTTTTTTTTAAATACTAAGATACTAGATATACTAATGGGACTGTTAAACCAGACCTGCACAATTGTCATAACATTTATAATCTGCATAAAATCTACTCTCATCATAGTTCAGTGATAATGGAGTTTAAGGTGGGAGAGGAGGAACAACGATTTTTTTTATTCCTGGGTGAGTGAACAAATTTGCAAAGCTGTGTTAAACTGCTAATAAACCCATTTGGAAACTGGCATCTAGTTTCTTCATGTAGGGCTTTCAAATTGCTACTGTTCCAAAACATATCAAACTTCGACTCAGAAATGCTAATTTTAATGAAAATCTTGAAGAAAATATATTTTCTTGCTAATTGACTTTCCTTCGAAACTGAGCAAAATGAATGTGATTTTTTTCCTTTGCACAGTGCACTGGCAGTGGGGTGGAGAGAGGGATCACTGTGTTGACATGGTATCTATATAGATGAAAGTTAACATTAACCAGTAAATACAATGCGTTGTTTTCCATGGTGTCTCCTTATTGCGGCCACTCTTATACTAGTAGAAATGTCTCCGTATTCCATTCCCTTAGGGAAAAGAGTGGCTCTCTATGAAAAAGGAGAGTCATCTTGCAAGAAGACAGCTGCTTTGGAAATGAGTATCTGCCCTCTTGCTGCTCTATGACAAGGCTTGAAAGAGAGGGTGTGTGGGTGTTCTTTTGTTTCATTTTCGGTCTTCGAAATCTAAGGCAAATCACGTTTGGCCTTATTTTGCTGGAAGACTTGTTGAAGGTTTCAAGTGTCCATTTAAAATTTCTCTCTCCTCTTAATTAAAGAGGATGGAATCTTTAGTCTTAAGACATTCTTTCTCTAAAAATGTTCACTAGGCATTCGTTTTAAATGTGTTGTTAAAACTAAACAGTTGTAAATAGTCTGAGGGCCTGTCGAAACAAACATTCAGTACGAAGAAAGCTAGGGTGTAAATCTATCTGTGTGGACCCTGCTACTGTGCATTCAAAAGTTCTCTCATGTGCATTGACCTACTCCTGTTTCAAAGCTGAGTAGATCAAAGTGCATTGGGGAACTTCTAGTGCACAGTAACAAGGTCCACAGGAACAGCTGGTGCCTGGCACTCTAGTGTGCTTTAGATTTGCTGTGCATTTAGCTGTTCGTCTAGATATACCTTGACTAAGAATCTCTTCCCCTCTGAGTTATTTAAACTTTGACTATTGAGAGATTATCATTCCACTAGTTCTGTAGTTATAGAGACTAGACCTGATTTTTGTAACTTACAAAAAACAAGAAGCAGAAATAAAACTTTAATATATTAAGGCACCTCTCTAAATCATAAGGTAAGGGGGAACCCTTTTTTCTTCGAGAGGTGTCCCTGTGGATGCTCCACTGTAAGTGTTAGTGTGCTCCTGCACCGTCGTTTGGAGATTTTTACAGCAATACCCATATCGGCCGCACATGCACAGAGCCTGCCTCACATACCAGTCTTGACTTAATAGTGCACATGCGCGGCTGAACTCCTCAGTTCCTTCTCTACCATCCCCGGCCAGAGTCAGACCTACAGCGACTCATTAAAACTTTCTCTCAGTCTACATCCTTTTTTCCCTTAGTTTAGCACTCTACTTACTAGATACGTTCATCCCTTAAAAAAAAAAAAAAAAAAATTTGTTCCCGCTTGTTCCTCTCAGCCTCCAACGGACACTAATATGCCTGGCTCCCCAGGATTTAAGCAGTGCACTATGTGCAGGGATGCCATCCCTATCTCGGATGGTCACTCCCAGTGTATTAAATGCCTGGGGGAGTCCCTCATTCTTCAAAAATGTGCCTATTGTTCCAAATTAAAATCCAGGTCACATAAAGACAGAGAACTCTGCCTGAAAATGATTCTTGGGCAGAAGTCACTCGAACCTGCTTCTGACCCAGGTACAGACTCCTCAGTGAATCACAGCCCTCCTGCCTCCAAAAAGGACAAAAGAGAAAACGCTCGCCTACCTTACCCAGAGGGAAACATTGCAAGCAAAAAGGTCGCCGAGCAGGTCTATTTCTTCTATGCAGACCTTCTCTCAGCTCAGCACCTTTGATGTGCTGGGTTCCTCCGGCATCACACTAATCCCACCTCTGGCTGCGGTGACAGCACAAGCTCCCGGTGCTGAGGCTTCCGGCTTCCAGTTGCCTGCCTCTCTCATGGCACCGTTCGGCACTGCAATGGACACGGTGCCAGCACAGAGGACCTTGCTGGAACAGACCCGGGCTGCGCTTACCTCCCCGGCACCACCAACCTCAGCACATGCATTGAGCGCTACGGTGTAGAGAACGTCGGTGCGGAACAACCCTCCAGTGCTGCAGGCACTCCTAACAGAGGGGTTTCTCTCACACAGGCTTTCCGGCACTGCAGTTGATTCATTCACCAGACCTACAGGTGTCACCTAACCTACAGTCACCTCTACTTGACACCTTTTTTTTTTCCCCGGACATTCACATGCGGTCCGGATAGCTGTCTCCTGCTGTATCTCCCTTTTCTAGTGATGAGGAAGCCATAGTGCAGGGAGACTTTTCACCATACCAGTTCTCCCAGTCAGACCCAAATCAGCACTGGTCACACAAAATCTAGGTCTTCGTTCATCAAAGACCTCCCTCCCTGGTATACGAACCCATGGATGGCACCGCCTATGCCCTTTCCCAGTCAGTGGCAATACTGAGGTCCATGGGCAACATATAAGCGATCCCACTATGATAGCCAAGAAGCCAGAAATAGGAACAATACCACCTCGCCGCCACCAGTGCATACAGCTACAAATGAGACAACAACAACAAGCTGTTACTCCACACTTCGATGAACATGCTACACATGCTTTCCCAACCCTTCTGGAGCCCACACAGGATGAGGCTATACTGGCTGCCCCACCAACACTGTCAGATGATTTCTTAAAATTTCAAGATCTCTTCAAAAGAGTCGCCAATGAGTTGAGGATTAATCTGGAGGAATTTTCTGAAAACCAATATGGGTTGACTGACATCCTGCAACCTACCTCCACATCCAAGATTGCCTTACCTATAAATTCAGCCATTATGGATCCCGCCAAAACCATATGGCAGACACCAGCTACTAGCACACCTACCTGTAAGCGAGCTGACCGGAAATATTTTATTCCTTCCAAAGGGTCGGAGTTCTTTTTTACTCACATAGCCAAACTCATTGGTAATAGAGGCAGCTAGCCAAAAGAACAAACACCAATTTGCCCGTTCTACCCCAACTGTTAAAGACAGTAAAAGGCTGGACCTGCTTGATCGTAAAGTGTATGCTTCGTCCACGTTACAATTCCGGATATCTAATTATTCTGTCTCTGAGGGACAAATCATCTCCTGTGCCTCACTACAAGCTGCGCTTGATGTTGCTAATACAGCTGCACGGTCCACTGCTACAGCAGTCATGATGCGTTGAGCTTCATTGCTTTCATAGTCGTCTTTTCTTCGCGCTGTTCAGAATAGCGACGAAGATCTCCCTTTTGATGGTGGAAAACTATTTGCCAGTAACACCAACGATGTACTTCACTCCATGAAGGACTCGAGAGCGACATTACAGTCTCTCTGTATCCAAACCCCTGTGTCGGGTTCCCTCCCCACTCTGAACTCTGGGGTACAGATGTGGGGACCTGCATGAAAGACCCCTAAGCTTATTTCTATCAGCTTAGGTTAAAAAATTCCCCAAGGCACAAATCCTTCCTTGTCCTTGGATGGGTACTGCTGCCACCACCACGTGAGGTAGACAAAGATTCAGGAAAAGGACCACTTGGAGTTCCTGTTTCCCCAAAATATTCCCCCAAACCCCTTCACCTCCTTTCCTAGGGAGGCTTGAGAATAATGTACCAACCAGATAAGTAAGGTAAGCATAGACCAGACCCTTGGGTTTTTAGGACACTAAAAACCGATCAGACACCCTGCAAATAGGAGGAGACAATATAGATACCAACCTTATCAATGTCCATGCTACCTGACGTATACTCAACAAAGTCATAGACCATATGAACAACAATATCAGCGACCAAGAGATCAACGTTGCTGTAACAATTCATCGGCTCCATGTCAGCCCTCTCCCACTAATAAGTAAATTTGAAGATGTGGTTGAGGATATAGAAAACATCGTCCCTACTTCAGTGCCTATTCCCTTTCTATCTTTGCCCCCCACCCCCTCCACCCTGTCCCTTTTCAGGGACCCCTCTCACTAACAACTGCTCCGCCAAGAGGTGCATCACCTCCTCCAATTAGGAACAGTAGAACCAGTGCCCAACCAACACAGAGGAAAAGGGTTCTACTCCCATTACTTTCAACAGAAAAGAAAACTGGGGGATGGCGACCCATTCTTGACCTCAGATGCCTCAACAAATTCATTATTTAAAAAAAAAACCAACCTCAAAATGGTGACTCTTGCAACCATAATCCCAGCACTGAAGCAGGGAGATTGGTTTGCAGACCTCGCCCTGCAGGGCGCTTTTGTTCATGTGACCACACATCCTGCCCACAGACATTTTATTCGCTTTGTTCTGGGCTCACAACACTACCAGTACAGGGTCCTACCTTTCGGCCTCTCCTCATGTCTTTTCCAAACTCCTCGCAGTTGTAACACCTCATCTCAAAAGGCAGGGAATCATAATTTTTACTTGCCTCGACAACTATCTTTTCAAAGCCAGGACCCTCCAAGAAGCCATTCAGTCCACACAACAGACAATCCAATGTTTCCATGCTCTTGGCCTGCGAATGAACAAAGAAAATCTACACTCACACCCACCCCACAACTGGAGTTCATAGGAACACATTTCGACTCGCACAAAAGAATAGCACCTCTCCCACTCCACCTTCTCAACTCCATCAACAGTCCACAGGTGACTGCACGAGATTGCCTACAACTCCTAGGCCACATGGCCTCTTGCACTTTTGTTGTCAGGAACGCTCGCCTCTTCATGAGGTGTTTCCAAAGTTGGATGACCACTGCCTACAGACCGAATGTCCAATGTTCTTCAGAGTCAAGGACACCCTCCACTGGTGGACATTGCCTCACAAGCTTTGCTCCAGGGTCCCCTTTCTGCAGGACATCCCACCAGTTATCATAACTATGGACGCATCCCTTATGGGATAGGGAGCACACATGCCCCATGTAACCGGGTGCAGACTCACCGGCGGCACCTCCTGCTGGTCATCTCAGGGAATTAGCGTTCCAGCCTCCAGAGCGCCCTCTTCAGGCCGGTGTCTCGCCTTGCTGCTGGTTCCCGTGTCCCTCCCAGGACCCCGGTGCCCCTTTCACTGGGTGCTGCCCCCTGGGTGCTAACCCCCAACCCACTGTCCCTACCTTGCCTTAGTTGTAGGCTCCTACCAGTCTCCAGCTAGCCCCCACGCCCTGGGGCAGACTGCAGTATGAGCCACTCATCACAGGCAAGGTTGGGTTTGGACCTGCTGCCTCTGTCTAACCTTGGGCTGTCCCCTGCAACCCCAGTACCTGTTGGACCTAATGCTAGGCTACAGCCTGGGACTCTCCTGCCTGGAGTTCCCCAGCTCCTCAGGCCCTTCCCCAGCCCTGCTCCAATCTAGGTATTTTGCTTAGGTCCCTGCAGCCAGGTCCCTCGCTCTCAGAAGCTAGAGAGAGTGTCTCTTCTGCTCCTGGCTTCCCTGGCTTTTATAAGGCCCACTGGGTCTGTTAGGGGCATGGCCCCCAGCTGTGGCTGCTGTGCCTATCAGCCCAGCTCTTTCCCTGCACCAGCCATCTCCCAGGGCTATCTTAAACCCCTCTGGGCCAGAGCGGGTGTCCACCCTGCTACACCCCCCCTAAACCCTCACGCCTGGGGGAAGAGGGGCCTCTTGGCCAGGGCTCCCCAGAACTAGCCCTCCAGGGTCGCCCCTCCAGGCTCGCACACCTTCTCTCTGAGGCCTCCCAGGCCCGGCAGATCTCCCGGACCTGGGTCTCCACCCTCTGGCGGGCCCGTTCCGCAGCCTCAAGTCACACCCTTAGTTCCGGGTCCCCCAGAGCCTCTTCTCTCTCTGTCTTGATCCCCGCTATTCCCTGTCCTACCCCAACCTGGGTCCCGGCCTCCTACTGGGCCCAGTCCCTTTGGGTTTCCCTGTCACAGACCTCCCTGGTTCTTCGAGATGAGTGTCCCTGTGGGTGCTCCACTCTCCACCCTCCTCCCCTCTATGTCGGAGCTGGGGCGGCCTCCGTTGTAGAGAAGGAACTGAGGAGTTCGGCCGCGCATGCACACTATTAAGACAAGACTGGTGTGTGAGGCAGGCTCTGCGCATGTGCGGCTGATACGGGTATTGCTGTAAAAATCTCCGAACAGGGGCGCACCCACAGGTGACTCATCTCGAAGAACGTCAGTTACTGCACAGGTGAGTAACCACCTCTTGTTCACTTCTTAATTAAGTGGAGTCTGCATTTTAGGTTAGATAAGCTAATTTGCATGTAATTCCAAGGAAGGAACAGTGAAAAAGAGGGTGGGATCACAATAGCTAGAGCAAGAATACCACTTGAAGAAAAACTTCCCTCCCCATTAGCCTCTTTGGATGAAGCTAAGTAAATATCTGACTGTAGACAGTCTAGCACAGATTACTGCTGTTTTACAAAAATCCTAGGAGTTAAAAAGGAACTCTAAGTGGCTCTTTCCACAGAAACGAAAGCATGCTTAAAAATCTGATAGTTTCCTTTGTCATCAGTTGAAGCATAATTGTGTGTAAATAGACAACAGTTCTCAGCCAGATCTTTGGCCTGTAATGCGATGGCAAGAAGGCAATTATATTAACAGCCACAATAGTTGTTCAAAGCAATCTGAGATGTAAAGAAACAAGAAATTTTGGCCTACCCCGATTTGAGGGGTAGGATACTCCAAAGGACATCTTTGTGTGGTGGATTAAACGATCAGTAGTATAGTTCCCAAAGGTCTTGTGTTAGCTTCAAATCTTTGTGCTTATTCATGTGGATCCATTGTCACTTTTAGGTCTGAGAGACTTTCGGCTTCCATGGAGGAAGAGTGTATAGCACTTACATAGGAAAAGCTTCAGGAGGTATCACAAGATCTATTCAGTGGATTCATCTGCCTCAGTCTTTAGCCCAAGTGCTCTGTACGCTGTTTCAGACTATAGGTCCAGATCTTTATATGTGGGAAGAAAACTATTTACAACCTTAATTCTCTATCTGTATTCTCTATTTCCCAGTCTAGTTGGAGTTCACCACTGACAATACCCTCAGTTTGTTAGGACTGTCATTTTTTATGAAGTTTACAGAATCTATAGGAAAAAGTTAAAACAATAAGCAACTTAAGGCCCCCAATTCTGCAAATGTTTGTTTACATGTGTATCTTCACTTGCCGCAGGGGCGGATTTACCAGTAAACACAGGGTGCCCTGGCACGGGGCCCCCCAACAACAGGGGGCCCCAGGGCCGGGCACTCAGGCAGCTCAGCACCAGCACACACATACACCCCTCCCGTGGGGGGGGGTGCGCTGGGCAGGGGAGCAGGAAGGAAGGCTCACTTGCAGCCTCAAGGGAGCAGGCGGGTGGTGTGAGTGGCAGGAGTGCCGCAAACGCGGGCGGAGGACTCAGGAGGAGCACAGGGCGGCCGCGCAGCCAGCCGGAGAGAAGCGGCACTTTGATGGGGAAAGCGCTGCTACTCTCTGGCTGCTGGCTGTGCGGCTGCCCCTGCTCCTCCTGAGTCCTCCGCCCATGTTCGCAGGGCTGGATTCCGAAAGGGGCTTTAGAGATGCAGCCTAGGGCCCTGGGGCCCCCTTAGCCATAGGCCCTGCAGCCCCTGCATTCCAGGATACCCTGCCTGGCAGGGGACGGCCCCCAGAATTGTGGCCATGGGGGCGGTGCCGCACTGCGCGGAGCCACCTGTACCCCCCCTGCACCAAACAGGAGCTGCCCTAGGTAAGTGCTCTGCACTCCCTGCCAGCCTCCTTCCCCACCCTGAGCCTCCTCCCCCACCCTAAGAATCGCCCAGACCCTGCACCCCCAGCCCTGAGCCCCAGCAGGAGAATGGAGAAAAAAAGAATGAAAAATGAGGTTGGAGGGGAGATAAGAGAGACTGCTCCCCCCACAGGTGGGGGCCCCAAAAATGAAGCTGAGCACAGGGCCCCACTAACTCTAAATCCACCACTGACTTGCCTAATTATTTCCAAGGTCTTCAGTAGGGCTACTTGCTTGAGGTAAAGTTTTGCATATGATAGTGTTGGCAGGATTGGGACCTAACTCATTAACTTGTTAGATTCATGGCTCCAAAAACCAAGTCTGATGTAATGCAAAGTCACATCTGCTTTTATAGATTCTTTTGTTAGCTAAGAAAGCATTGTCTGGGGAAGTATGGCTGTGAGGCAGGAATTGCTGAGGGTTTGGCCTTGTTGACTGATAGTTCCGACAGCCTTCAGATCTGTTACAGGAGGAGTAATGCATTTTAGAATTGTCAAAGAGATATCATTTCAAAATTTTAAAAAAATTTGGCTTGCATATTTTTGAAAATATCTTCAAGTATGATTTTAAAAGGTGTAGTTCTCTTTTAAATTTGGTGAAAATTGGATTGCTATTTTGAGTAATGAAAAATCTGTTTTCACTAAAACAGAATGTCAGGAAAAGCTACCTCGTTGAAACGGTGTTTAAATATCTTCTGCCCAACAGAGCTATTCTGAAAATATTTTGAAGTTGCAGTAATTTGTTTTTAGATGTGAGACTACATGAAGGCTATATTATAAAATTTAAAATAGCAATAATTCAGTTCTTAACAAAACATCTGTGAGCATGTTGGGACTTTTCTAGCGCAAGGCCGAGGAGCTGCTATGGTTTATCATGACAGTTCCTCTGCTGATCTACTTTTTTCAGGCTTTGTTGTCTGTCAAGCCAGTAATCTATAAAGTGTCTAAATAGTCTTTGAAATGAGACTGTAATGATTCAGAAGGCAAGAACTATTTTTAACTAGGCCATAATCTGGATTTCTTCCAAAACCCACAATGCTATTCCTCCCTCCTGAAATCCTCCACTCAGTCCCCTCATCTCTAGCTTAGTTTAAACTAGTACTGGAAATAATCAGTGCAAGCTGTTGCTTATTATATTCAGAGATCTATTTCTGCAGCGAACATTAAAATAGTTGGTAGATTTACCCTCTTCTGACACCTGCTTTCCTTCTAATAGTCTCAAATTTGTGGAAGCTAGAAGAATGATGGGAAAATATGATGGTAGGGCAGACCCTGGGATTTTACTATTTAAAGTATACAGTAGTTTAGTGATACTCAAGACTCAATTCCTGCTCTTGTGTTTGGGTTTCATGGTTTAGGATGAATATGGGAATTTAAGGCTAGATTTAGTCCAGATCTTCAATTGCAGTAGAACTTCCTGGCTGGAGTGTGTAGCATTCTAAAACTAACCTTCAGAAAGATATTTTTATAGTTTAATAAGCCATGCTCTAAGCAGCACAAATCCTGCCTGCCCAATCCTTGCCCTCACCATCAATCTCACAGATGGCAACATTGCAGAGATTCCACGGCAAGGTATGGGAAAGAT